>NC_060147.1:58785326-59097826 GCF_021461385.2 Schistocerca piceifrons | reverse complement strand
GCACTATTCAGTGTCCCCTCGACGATCACCAGTGGTGTACGGCCAGTGTAGGAGATCGCTCCCCACACCATGATGCCGGGTGTTGGCCCTGTGTGCCTCGGTCGTATGCAGTCCTGATTGTGGCGCTCACCTGCACGGCGCCAAACACGCATACGACCATCATTGGCACCAAGGCAGAAGCGACTCTCATCGCTGAAGACGACACGTCTCCATTCGTCCCTCCATTCACACCTGTCGCGGCACCACTGGAGGCGGGCTGCACGATGTTGGGGCGTGAGCGGAAGACGGCCTAACGGTGTGCGGGACAGCAGCCCAGCTTCATGGAGACGGTTGCGAATGGTCCTCGCCGATACCCCAGGAGCAACAGTGTCCCTAATTTGCTGGGAAGTGGCGGTGCGGTCCCCTACGGCACTGCGTAGGATCCTACGGTCTTGGCGTGCATCCGTGCGTCGCTGCGGTCCGATCCCAGGTCGACGGGCACGTGCACCTTCCGCCGACCACTGGCGACAACATCGATGTACTGTGGAGACCTCACGCCCCAGGTGTTGAGCAATTCGGCGGTACGTCCACCCGGCCTCCCGCATGCCCACTATACGCCCTCGCTCAAAGTCCGTCAACTGCACATACGGTTCACGTCCACGCTGTCGCGGCATGCTACCAGTGTTAAAGACTTCGATGGAGCTCCGTATGCCACGGCAAACTGGCTGACACTGACGGCGGCGGCGCACAAATGCTGCGCAGCTAGCGCCATTCGGCCGGCCGAAGTGGCCGTGCGGTTAAAGGCGCTGCAGTCTGGAACCGGAAGACCACTACGGTCGCAGGTTCGAATCCTGCCTCGGGCATGGATGTTTGTGATGTCCTTAGGTTAGTTAGGTTTAACTAGTTCTAAGTTCTAGGGGACTAATGACCTCAGCAGTTGAGTCCCATAGTGCTCAGAGCCATTTGAACCATTTTTCTAGCGCCATTCGACGGCCAACACCGCGGTTCCTGGTGTGTCCGCTGTGCCGTGCGTGTGATCATTGCTTGTACAGCCCTCTCGCAGTGTTCGGAGCAAGTATGGTGGGTCTGACACACCGGTGTCAATGTGTTCTTTTTTCCATTTCCAGGAGTGTATGTATCGTATACTGATGCACTTGCGCAGCTACATTCACTGGTACATGTTCATACTGTGTGGATAGTGTGTCGGGAATAGAGTCACTAGTATAACACTAATAAATAAAAACGCCATGCTTGATGCTGAGCAGCGTAAATGTAGCAAGTGACACTTTTTTCTTTCATCTTTTTACGGGGGTTGTGACGGAGGAAAGGCTTCGAAGTGGTTTGAAATTAAGTGTAGAGCTTTGCTTGAAGATCTATGCACAATTTCTAACTTCAATAGGTGACTTATTATGTAAGACGTTTAGCATAGGATTATACCTCTTAACCCAGTGAGATCCTTCATAAATACTCATTCCTTACTATGTGCTGCGAAATCAAATTTTATACATATGAGGTGGTATTATTGTTTTACGTATCGGCTAGTACGATTGTTTGGTATTGGGGACGTCGAGGCAACCTATGTCTAGAGCAACACCACACATTCTACACTACCAAGCATTTTCACTTGGATTTCCTCTTACGTGGCATACAACACCTTTTCGGTAACATTTTTTCTTCTCTGTTGGGGGTATGTGCGTCGGGAAACGAGTCCATAATTTTGCGTGAAATCTGGTAGGAGTGGTACTCGATGAATGTCGCCGGCGAACAGAGCACTGGGATAGCTGGTGCACTCTCTACAATTGTTGTGCGACGCTGGTCCAGCAGATTGTATTCTTTCTACTGACCTTTTGAGACAGGCAATGGAAGGAGCTGAAAATACTCGTATTAAGGAGAGAAGAAGTGCCTTGTTACCATTCCATTAAATGTTACCTGATCGCAAAGAGAGCTGTCATCTGGTCTTTAAATTCTACACCACCCATTCTGATCTGACATTCGAGGGCAGTTTGAAACACTCCTTGCGGTTCTTCAGAATCTGGAACAGTGAAAGACAAACCCTTTGCATCATAATCACTGTTGTAAACACTACTAACTAGCTTCTGTAAACCTTCTCCATCACCACCAAGAAGTACACTGTTCGCCATGTTAGTTGTTTACTAATTCCAATTACTACTAGAGTTCTACTCTACCAACACTCTGGTTAGGTAGTTTTGGTAAAGTACATAAATGACATAGCAAGTGGTAGGATTGTAGGTAGAATTTATTGGTAGGTAAAGAAACATAATTTCTTCTAAGAACTGCACATGATTTACTGTTAGTTCATTGTATATTTCATGTCCTTACAGACTATAATGCATTTTATAAGTAATAAAAATTAGTTTATCCCATAACTTACGCGCTTTCCTGTATCCAGAATATCTGCTTTTCAAACAACTGCAGTTTACATACACAAACGTAAAATGAAAATTATTGTTGCTTTAGAATTTCCTCCATCAAGATTACAGGCAAGAGTTTTCTGTTACTATTGATAAACGAGAAAGTTGTGTATGAGTAACAGAAAAGTGTTTTACAGGAACTGGACAAAGTGTTGAAACTATATTTGAAATAGTTTTGTTTCGCATTTTTTATTTTACCTTTTTGTTGAGAAAATTGCTTTTTCTAGCTCTATATGGTAAATTCGTATAGTTTTCATAATTTTTACAATAAAACCCTTCTGTTTCACGTTACAAATCAAAAATTTGTGAATAAAACCTGAATTAAACACTGTCAATTCCAGTTTTGCTATAAATACTGTTTATTTGTGAGTAACACACGAGGATATCTGTGTAGCATAAAAAGGTTTCATAGGTTACCCAACCCATTGTATAACATCAATTAGTTTCTATATAGTTCACCGTTTCCAGTTTTTAGGGGAATATAGTAAGACACTGATCGTATTCAAAAAGCAAGAGACCATCATGAGGTAATGCCTGATAGGCATGCAACACGTGTGCAGGTAACGGCAGTACGCCCTTAACTGACCAAAGCTACTTGCAAAACTACTATAGTCTACACTTGCTTACGGTAGTCTACAGGAGGCTATGCTAGTTTTACAGTGCTGCATACCACATGTCACACATGGTCTCTGTATCATTTAGAATAGATCTGAGAGCCATCTATCGGCTAAAAATTCAACTCCATGCATTGATACAGTGAAGCGTCCATTTAAGAGCTGAGTTCGTACTGCAATTTAAATGCTACTTTAGTTTGATTCGACTACAGCTTGAACTGGATGTGATTGGGTTAATGATTGAATTATTACTTCATTTTAAATTTTTAAATTTGTTTAATAATCGGACATAATACTGAAAATAAAATTTTTGTTGCCCCTAGGAGCTATTAGATAGCAACATGCAACTGTTGCTGTGCGTTGGGTCAACGGCGTGTTACCACGTATGAGACTCATGCTAAATACATCACTGACCATTAAAATTGCTACACCAACAAGAAATGCAGATGATAAACGGGTATTAATTGGACAGATATAGTGTACTAGAACGTACAGGCGCATTTTCACGCAATTTTGGTGCATAGATCCTGAGAAATCTGTACCCAGAACAACCACCTATGGCGGTAATAACGGCATTGATACGCCGGGGCATTGAGTCAAACAGAGCTTGGATGGCGTGTACAGGTAGAGCTGCCTTCAACACGATACCACAGTTCATCAAGAGTAGTGACTGGCGTATTGTGACGAGCCAGTTACACGGCCACCATTGACCACACGTTTTCAGTTGGTGAGAGATCTGGAGAATGTGCTGGCCAGGGCAGCAGTCGAACATTTTCCGTATCCAGAAAGATCCGCACAGGACTTGGAACATGCGGTCGTGCATTACCCTGCTGAAATCTAGGGTTTCGCAGGGATTGAATGAAGGGTAGAGCCACGGGTTGTAACAGATCTGAAATGTAACGTCCACTGTTCAAAGTGCCGACAATGCGAACAAGAGATGACCGAGACATGTAACCAATGGCAACCCCTTACCATTACGCCGGGTGATACGCCAGTATGACGATGACGACTACACGCTTCCAATGTGCGTTCACCGTGATGTAGCCAAACACGGATGCGACCATCATGATGCTGTAAACAGAACCTGGATTCATCCGAAAAACTGACTTTTTGCCATTCGTTCACCCAGGTTCGTCGTTGAGTATACCATCGCAGGCGCTCCTGTCTGTGATGCAGCGTCAAGGGTAACCGCAGACATGGTCTCTGAGCTCATAGTCCATGCTGCTGCAAACGTCGTCGAACTGTTCGTGCAGATGATTGTTGTCTTGCAAACGTCCCCATCTGTTGACTCAGGGATCGAGACGTGGATGCCATGCAGATAAGATGCCTGTCATCTCGACTGCTAGTGATACGAGGCAAGCACGGTGTTCCGTATTACCCTCCTGAACCCACCGATTCCATATTCTGCTAACAGTCATTGGATATCGACCAGCGCGAGCAGCAATGTCGCGATATGATAAACCACGATGTCGATAGGCTACAATCCGACCTTTATCAAAGTCGGAAACGTGATGGTACGCATTTCTCCTCCTTACACGAGGCATCACAACAGCGTTTCACCAGGCAACGCCGGTCAACTGCTCTTTGTTTATGAGAAATCGGTTGGAAACTATCCTCATGTCAGCACGTTGTAGGTGTCGCCACCGGCGCCAACCTTGTGTGAATGCTCTGAAAAGCTAATCATTTGCATATCACAGCATCTTCTCCCTGTCGGTTAAATTTCGCGTCTGTAGCACGTGATCTTCGTGGTGTAGCAAATTTAATGGCCAGTAGTGTATTAGTGTGCATGCGTTCCATGTCTAACGCCCCAGCCGTGTGGCGGGACTAAGTGAAGCAAACGAAGTGGCCCGGTTGCTATCACTAGGTGAAACTAGGCCAGTGTCAGAGCGAAGTAGGCAGGCCCGCACTACTTGGCGTCGTGGCGTGTAGCGGCGGAGCAGCCCCCGGCACTACAACAAGACCAGAGGGCGGAAGCACATCCGCGGTGTGCTGCGGTGGGCCCTGCTCCGTGGCACAGGCAGTTAATTAAACAATTAATTAAGCCCGCACTCCCTCCCTCTCCCTCCCTCCCTACCTCCCTACCTCCATCTGTACGGCTTTACCCCCACGCCCCTCCTGCATGCACACGACCGGCCTGCAGCTCGCGCCGCGCCGCTGCCACCCTGAGCTAACACCCGCTAGACACACACTCGCACACAGAGACGAGACACGTCTGAGCCCCAAGGTCTTACAAGTCTTCATTCTCAACACGGCCGCACCCATTCATATTTCACTGTAGCGGAGCGCCCGTTCCCAGTACAGATGCCTGCTGTGCCCCGCTAACACTGGTAGCGCCAGGAGCCAGAGCAAGGGGGAGTTGCAAGCAAGCGTACACACACACACACACACACACACACACACACACACACACACACACACACACAACTGTAGCTGTACTCGGTGTTCTTGCTTCAGCATTCACCTTCCTTGTCCTCTGAACATATATTATGTTCTTTTACATAGACATCAGAGCCACCTGGAAGGTAGGACCCGTCTAATTAAAAATAAAATAATATTATAATGGAAAAATCAGTTAGAAAAATCTTCGCGAGTCCGATTTTTGTTATTTTTTAGACTTATGTACCTCATTCGGTAAAGACGGAGCCGTTACAAGATCACGTTTTGTCTGTCACTCCAATTGTTAAGACGCCTTTTTCTCATGGATCGGTTGATGTAACAATTTGATTGTTGTTGTTGTGGTCTACAGTCCTGAGACTGGTTTGATGCAGCTCTCCATGCTACTCTATCCTGTACAAGCTTCTTCATCTCCCAGTACCTACTGCAGCCTACATTCTTCTGAATCTGCTTGATGTATTCGTCTCTTGGTGTCCCTCTTCGCTTTTTAGCCCCCACGCTGCCCTCCAATACTAAATTGGTGATCCCTTAATGCCTCAGAACATGTCCTACCAACCGATCCCTTCTTCTAGTCAAGTTGTGCCACAAGTTCCTCTTCTCCCCAATTCTATTCAATACCTCCTCTTTGGGTATGTGATCTACCCATCTAATCTTCAGCATTCTTCTGTAGCACCACATTTCGAAAGCTTCTATTCTCTTCTTGTCTAATCTATTTGTCGTCCACGTTTCACTTCCATACTTTCAGAAACGACGTCCTGACACTTAAATCTATACTCGATGTTAACAAATTTTTCTTCTTCAGAAACACTTTCCTTGCCATTGCCAGTCTACATTTTATATCCTCTCTACTTCGACCATCATCAGTGATTTTGCTCCCCAAATAGCAAAACTCCTTTACTATTTTAAGTGTCTCATTTCCTAATCTAATTCCCGCAGCATCACCCGACTTAATTCGACTACATTCCATTATCCTCGTTTTGCTTTTATTGATGTTCATCTTATACCCTCCATTCAAGACACTGTCCATTCCGTTCAACTGCTCTTCCAAGTCCTTCGCTGTCTCTGACCGAATTACAATGTCATCAGCGAACCTCAAAGTTTTTATTTCTTCTCCATGGATTTTAATACCTAATCCGAATTTTTCTTCTGTTTCCTTTACTGCTTTCTCGATATATAGATTGAATAAAATCGGGGAGAGGCTACAACCCGGTCTCACTCCCTTCCCAACTACTGCTTCCCTTTCATGCCCCTCGACTCTTATGATTGCCATCTGGTTTCTGTACAAATTGTAAATAGTCTTTCGCTCCCTGTATTTTACCCCTGCCACCTTCAGAATTTGAAAGAGAGTATTCCAATCAACATTGTCAAAAGATTTCTCTAAGTCTACAAATGCTAGAAACGTAGGTTTGCCTTTCCTTAATCTTTCTTCTAAGATATTTATGTCAGTTTTAGATATTTATGTCAAGTCTATGAGGTACGGTCTCTTGTGGGTGTAAGAAATGTAAGCTTCTAATTCAATGCAATCGAAAGTTATCATTGTATGTGTCTCATATTTTGAAATTCGCTAATTCAGGCACATCAAAACGTATTGAGTACTTTACGTTGACCTAGAATCATGAATCTTGGCAAGAAGCAAAGTTTGGCTGTATAGGTAAACGAAAAAAAAAACGAAAATTATTAATACGCAGTTATATCACGTAAAAAATACTTTATTGCCATTCCTTCTCCGTCTCTCTGTCAACACTAATTTTTCTCAGGAATCGATACAGGCGTCCAATTGAAATTTAAGACAAATACTGAAATCTACGATCTCTTAACGACTTAAGAAATTTAAGATTCCAAGTCAATGCAGTGAAAATATATGGTTATTTATTTCACAAATTCTGACAGTCGTAAACCTAAATGAACTCCCTATACGCTCGCGTATCATTACGTTTGTACGGAACACTAACACCTCGAGTTTTATTCAACTTTTCCGATTATTTTTTCTATTTAGAAGAACGAATGACTGATCCGCTTCTGCTATTAGGATATTTGTTCCGTATTTTGATGACCGGTCAAGGAATTGTTGCCAGAGGTGAATAGGGGTAGCCTGTATTCTTTTTCAACCATTGGGAACACTTCTCTCTCCACACTCATGATACCATATCCTACTGTAGGTTCGAGGTCCACATGGAGGGCTTCGCCCTTGACACCGCAGCAGTGCAAACTTCTCATATACAACTGTCTTCCAACTATGAGTTTCTCCATTTTCCACCGTACACTTTGCATGCTTCATTCCTTCGATAATAATTCATATCCCTTCCTATTCACAATGTGTCCTAAGTAACATGTCTTTCATTGTTTATGCATACTGGGTGTGTCTCCCAAGTGTTGCCTGGCGCAGTTTTTCTGCTGTTTCGGTAGATTTTTGCGAAATCGTTTTGCGTTGCGTAGCTGGAGGCAGCCCAAGCATTTACTGCTCATCACACCTTTGACGTGATGCCCAGATCCAACAGAAAGTGTCGGTATGTTTTCAATTATAAATAAAATTATTTTCAAATCGGAATTTTACGTGCCCATTCGATACAGAGCTCCCAAATTAGGCTAATCCTCCATACGTTTTACCGATGCGTATCAAACGTTCAAATGTGTGTGAAATCTTATGGGACTTAACTGCTAAGGTCATGAGTACCTAAGCTTGCACACTATTTAACCCAAATTATCGTAAGGATAAACACACACACTCACGCCCGAGGGAGGACTCGAACCTGCGCTGGGACCAGCCGCACAGACCATGACTGCAGCGCCCTTGACCGTTCGGCTAATCCTGCGCGGCGATGCGTATCGACAGGGACAGTAAAACACGACTAATAAACAGCAATCCAGCAGCGACCGAGTAGCGCCGCATGAATGGGGGCTACCAGTCAGTGCGTGCCAAGGTGGTGCTATTGCTGCTGGAGTACTGGTTATTCCCCGCGTTTTTCTGTCGCTCTTAATACGTGTCGCCAAACGAATATCGGACCAGACTAATCTGGGACCGCTCCGTCGAATAGGTACATAAAATTCCGCTTTAAAATATTTTTGCTTGTAATGGGAAAGAAACCGACGGTTTCCATCGACAAAGGGCGTCGAATGAAGAGAATGATGAATTTGTTGGAGCTGACTTCAGGTACACAATGCAAAAACGAAACTGCAAATATCTTCCGAAACACCAGAGAAAATGCGGCTATTGGCTCTTGGAGAGGAAAGTCAAATGGCTCTAAGCACGATGGGACTTAACATCTGAGGTCATCAGTACCCTAGACTTAGAACTACTTAAACCTAACTAACCTGAGGACATCACACACATCCATGCCCGAGGCAGGATTCGAACCTTCGACCGTAGCAGCAGCGCAGTTCCGGACTGAAGCGTTTAGAACCGCTCGGTCACAACGGCCTGCCCTCTTAGGAGAGAAACCCTGTACATGTACGAGCATAGGGTGTCCCGAGACTATTCGTTGAGATTAGTACCGGAGGTAGAGAAAATCTAAACAAACATACACTGAAGAGCGAAGGAAACTGCTACACGCCGGCCGATGTGGCCGTGCGGTTAAAGGCGCTCCAGTCTGGAACCGCAAGACCGCTACGGTCGCAGGTTCGAATCCTGCCTCGGGCATGGATGTTTGTGATGTCCTTAGGTTAGTTAGGTTTAACTAGTTCTAAGTTCTAGGGGACTAATGACCTCAGCAGTTGAGTCCCATAGTGCTCAGAGCCATTTGAACCATTTGAAACTGCTACACCTGCCTAATATCATGTAGAGCCCCCGCGATCACGGAGAAGTGCCCCACACGACGTTGCAGGGATTCGACTAATGATTGAAGTAGTGCTGGATGGAGGTGGCACCATGAATCCTGCAGGGCTGTCCGTAAATCCCTGAGAGTACGAGGGGTGGAGATCTCTTCCAAACAGGACGTTGCAAGGCATTCTTAATATGCTCAATAATGTTGAAGGGTGGAGTCCGGTGGCTAGCGGAAGTGTTCAGAAGGTTGTTCCCAGAGGCACTCCGTAGGAATTCTGGGCATGTGGGGTGTCGCATTGTCGTGCTGGAACTGCCCAAGTCCGTCGGAATGCACAATGGACGAGAATGGATGCAGGTGATCAGACAGGATGCTAACGTACGTGTCACCTGTCAGAGTCGTATCTCGACGTATCAGGGGTCCCATATCACTCCAACTACACACGCCCCACACCATTACGGAGCCTCCACCAGCTTGAACAGTCCCCAGCTGACGTGCGGGGTCCATGGATTCATGAGGCTGTCTCCATACCCGTACACATCCATCCACTCGATACAATTTGAAAAGAGACTCGTCCGACCAGGCAACATGTTTCCAGTCATCAACAGTCCAGTGTCGGTGTTGCGGGCCCAGGCGAGACGTAAAGCTTTGTGTAGTGCAGTCATCAAGGATACACGAGCGAGTCTTCGGCTTCGAAAGACCATATCGATGATGTATCGTTGAACGGTTCGCAGGCTGACACTCGTTGATGGTCCAGCATTGAAATCTGCAGCAGTTTGCGGAAAGGTTGCAATTCTGCAACATTGAACGATTCTCTTCAGTCGTCGTTCTTGCCGTTTTTGCAGGATCTTCTTCCAGCCGCAGCGATGTCCAAGATTCGATGTTTTACCAGATTCCCGATATTCACGGTGCACGGTACGGCAAAATCCCCACGTCATCGCTATCTCGGAGATGCTGTGTACCATCGCTCGTGCGCCGACTGTAACACAACGTTCAAACGCACTTAGATCTAGATAACCTGCCATTGTAGCAGCAGTAACCGATCCAACAATTGCTCCAGACACTTGTTGTCTTACATAGGCGTTGCCGATCATAGTGCCGTATTCTGGCCTGTTTATATATATCTGTATTTGAATACGCATGTCTATACCTTTGGCGCTTCAGTGTGTATCTGAAACAAGTTATTGAAGCGTTGAAACACAACTGTCTGAAATCCGAATACTTCCTAACGCGATAACCTTCCTACCCGTTACACGCAGCTGCCTCATGTTGTTGATGGTAACCTGAACTTCCTCTCACATTTTACGGCGCTACATAGGAGCCAAGCCACAGTTCATTGTCGTTCAAGTTCCTACCTGCAACTACTGGGGAGTCGACAAACAGTATTAGCAGTAGACTATCATTTACATCTTTTGCAGTTGCCCGCTTGGTGCTTAAGCTGTGTCCCATCGCTCGTGCGCCGACTGTAACACCACGTTCAAACGCACTTCAATCTAGATAACCCGCCATTGTAGCAGCAGTAACCGATCTAACAATTGCTCCAGACACTTGTTGTCTTAAATAGGCGTTGCCGACGATAGTAACGTATTCTGGCCTGTTTACGTATATCTGTATTTGAATACGCATGCCTATAACAGTTTCTTTGGCGCTTCAGTGAGTATCTGGAACAAATTATTGAGCTATTTAAACACAACTGTCTGAAATCCACAATAGTTTCTAATGCAATAAAAGTCCTCCTCGTTCCACTCACTTGCCCGAAGTAAGTGATGGTAACCTGTACTTCCTCTCACATTTTACTACGCTGTATAGGACCCAGGGCACAGTTCACCGTCGTTCAAGTTCCTACCTGCAACTACTGGGGAGTCGACAAACAGTATTAGCAGTAGACTATCATTTACATCTTTAGGAGTTGCCCGCTTGGTGCTTAAGCTGTGTCCCATCGCTCGTGCGCCGACTGTAACACCACGTTCAAACGCACTTAAATCTAGATAACCTGCCATTGTAGCAGCAGTAACCGATCTAACAATGGCTCCAGACACTTGTTGTCTTAAATAGGCGTTGCCGACCATAATACCGTATTCTGGCCTGTTTACGTATATCTGTATTTGAATACGCATGCCTATACCAGTTTCTTTGGCGCTTCAGTGAGTATCTGGAACAAATTATTGAACTATTTAAACACAACTGTCTGAAATCCACAATCGTTTCTAACGCAATAAAAGTCCTCCTCGTTCCACTCACTTGCCCGAAGTAAGTGATGGTAACCTGTACTTCCTCTCACATTTTACTACGCCAGGGCACAGTTCACCGTCGTTCAAGTTCCTACCTGCAACTACTGGGAACACGACAAACAGCATTAGCAGTAGGCTATCATTTACATCTTTGGGAGTTGCCCGCTCGGTGATTAAGCTTCGGAGAGATTCGTCGTTCCACAAGCGCAAGTACTTGCGCCGGCTGCGTGAGCCCGGTGGTCCTGTGGCGCAGCGGGATGCCTACCCTCGGCGGTAGCGCGACTGGTGAGGCACGACTGCGGCAACTCGGCCGGCCCGCCGCGCCGCAGACTTGCCGGCGTTCACCTGCCCGCTGAGGTGAGGCGGTGGGGAGGATGTTGCGGCGAGCGGTTAATTAAACAATAAATTACCGCCAGCGCCAGTCAGGCCCGCCAGAACGGAGCGGAACACCGGCGCAGGGTCTGCGGTCGGCTGCCGCAGTAGCACCATCTATCCTCCCGCCTTGCGCCTTACAGCTAGCCGAAGCACACCGGCCTAAGAACCTGGCACTACTTACAGTGTCTTCTGGAACATGTGAACATAGGTTTTAACCCCCAGAAGTGCAGATTTTTTGTATAAGGAGCTTTAATATGCACACCAATTGTTGTCTCTCTGTATCAAACATGCAACCCATAAAAAGGTAACAAACTTTGCAACCTGATGTTTTCTGCATGCTCATACTGCACACTAAATGGACTACACCTGACGGTATAGATTAATTGATTAACTGTTTTGCATCCAAGCGTCCACGCTTCAATTGACATGCTGCCCATAGGAAAATAAGCATCAATGGCTTTCTCTTGCCACACTTACTTGGAAGTACTTACCAACCTAAAAACATATCACTGCTAATGGCTGTAATTATTAGTCTGCAAACGATGTAAATACTGATGCAATGTTGTTCAGTCTACTCTCATCAGTCAACAATAGAAACATCTGCATTTTTACCCATCTCTCCCACTCTCTCTCTCTCTCTCTCTCTCTCTCTCTCTCTCTCTCTCTCTCTCTCCTTCCTGTCCATCTCTTCCTGTCCCTCTCTCTGTCCATCTCCATTTCACCCTCCAATTCCTACTCTCCACTCAGTCTGTCCATCTCTTCCAAGCTCACTTCCTGTTCATCTGCTCCCCTGTTCTTCCCGTGTCCATCTCCCACTCTCCGTGTCCATTTCCCCTCCTCCTACTCCTATTTGTGCTTGTTTCTCCTTTCCCTCCCACTGTCTGTCAATCTCCTCCTCCTCACTTTTCTCACCACGTTATCACCCTTTCGTGAATAGGAGGCTGTTGGTTCCTATGCTTACAGTATTACCTTCCATATAGTACCTGATATGTTTACCAGATTTGACTGAAATCGTTCAATGGATTTACAAAGAGCTTTTCATCCATGCATCATACATATTTCACGCATATTTAACAGATTTCTCATGTATGTGTACACTATTTCACATCTGCATCTAAGGAATTCGCTCTCCAGATTCACGTTCACATGGCTCAATGTTTATGATGTATCTCCTGAACTGTGTGCTGTGCAATGATACAGTATTGTAGTTGTATTTAATGTTACGTGGGACTACTACTTGGGAAATGCCTTGTACAGGGAGTCGCCGTTAGTGGACTACCCTGCTATTTCACCCCCACGCTTCTGATAATCGGATGATTGTTTCCCCCCGCAGCGATTGTTTCCAGGCAGTAAATGATAGGCGTACCAAGTTTGGCTGAAAACGGTCCAGTGGCTTGAAAGATGTGGAACATGCATACATAGGTTTCTATAAATTGTATGGATAAACGATCATATGGAATTCTGACTGAGATAGGTGACACCAACCTGTCGCTTTTTCTTACTGCTACCTCCTCAGACTGTAGCGACCCACCTCTCACGACTGCGACGAGATGCTACTCCAAACGTCATTCATATACGGAACAAATACCAACCCTGCCCCTAAGAATTTTCCTGGCATGTGCAGCTTAATCGGTTGACTTAGTAGGTACCTAGCTTTCTTCTTTGAATAGTCGCATGTCAATAGCCTGGTCGTAGATACTTAGTGTTGCCTATGAAAAACTGGGGTGGGTTTCTAGGCTCAGGCTTTGCTACATGTTATTCTGTCAATAAATCTAATTTTTCTCCATTCATCAAATAGACTGATGCACAAACGAGATGAAGAGGTGTGCGAAACCTAAGGGCCAAAGTAACTTTGGCATGATTTGTGACTGCCAAGTAACATAGCTCGATGAAACTTGGACCATACATAGAAGGAACTGCCTCACTATAGTATAGTATAATACAGAAGGTTAGTGAAAGACACACGCAATGAGACGAACACAAATCACACTTTGGTTGAAGGAGGTCACTGTGAAACGTCTCTGTTAGAACCGTTTCATGGCATTTGATTGTATTTCGTGTTTTTCTCGTTCAATCACACGTCATCTAGTATGTATTTCGTGTCTTTTCCCATTGTGTGCTCTACATCTACATGAAAGTATTCATATTCCCATCAAGCACCCATTTAATTTATATTACGTACATTATGTGTCTCCAGATTCTCTCTCTCTCTCTCTCTCTCTCTCTCTCTCTCTCTCTCTCTCTCTCTCTCTCTCTCTCTCTCTCTGTGTGTGTGTGTGTGTGTGTGTGTGTGTGTGTGTGTGTGTGTGTGTGTGTGTGTGTAACCTGTGCATGAATCGGTGAGTGAAAGTGTAGTCTTAAGGTTTCATTTAGATCGTGGCACCTGTAGTAGTAACAGTGCGGCCAACGTAGAGGCAAAGACGTTTGTGCCATCTCGGTAGTCATTTGACAGTAGTTAGGTTTGTGGCGGAAAGGACCCCTCCGGTATTTTCCGGCAAGCTGGGGTGCCCGTTGCTCCGAGAACATACTCCAGCATTCAGGGCTGAACATTTGGTAAGCATACATCCTAGTCTTATGCGGTCTTGCGTATTTAATTCACTTTAGCGTGTGATAGTGGTCCTAACCGACGAGCGTATATGGCCTTCTCGTATAATTGCAATTTTGGTAGTACGGCATCTAAATTTTTCCGAGAAATTTACAATTTTATTTTCTGAATTTAGATATATTTTTCTGGTTCTTGCTTTATGTAACTTGAACTTGCGGTGAAGGAATCCCCTTACCATACCATGTGCTTGACATTCAACTCTATAACTTCATTTAAAATCGGAATGTTTGTGAGACTCGTATCTCATGTGTATGTGTTTTATATCTCACTACTTACTAAATTCGTTTGAATTTAGTTAGTATCATTGTAACTTTCGTTTGTTGATAGCGCGTCGGGGATAATTTCATAGTGAGTACCTTCAGTGCTGTCTTATATAAACTTTGTTTTTGATTCCGCGTGATATTAGTTTTTCTTTGTTTCTGTTTGATTTCAGTGTGTGTTTTGGTAGCTTGCGCGAGACCTGACAATTTCACTTCATTCGTGAGAAGGTATCCTGTAATTCACACACAGAGCATTAAGCTTCTTGAATTAGTTCTGTGTGGTTTCACTTTACTGTAATTTGCAGTTAGATGCATCATTGTATTTACTACTTGTTCTTAAATAATCGCACAATTTACCAAGAAAATTATCCTCAGTCTGCATTTTCTTCAAACGTTTATACACAAAACTCAGATAGCTACCTTTGCCACTTCCTCTTAACGCTTGCAACAATTCCAGTTTATAGGCTTTGAATGACGGGTGTTTCGACTATACCTTCCGCATTCAATTCCAAGCTGGCACGTCTCGTTTATTTACCTGATCTAAGAATATAAGATCTGTTCAGTAACTTCGACAGAGACAACTTGCCGACCCTGACACGGCGTCCCTAATGATACACAGCCAGTTGTGGTAAAATGATTTTACGATTTACTAACAGTTTGTCTTCGAGGTGGTGGCTTTCGATATTTAGTCCTGAATTGTCTCTAAACTGTAGTAGCTGATATGGATCGATGGCACCAAAGACAATACTTCGCACGCTCTGCACCGTTATACGTCTCCATGGTCACTTTGGTGTAACTTATTCGTGCACGCCATCTAGTGGGGACGTTGGGAACTAACAGTAACAGGCGGGAATAAAACTGGAAGATGCACTGCATACGGGGCAGTGTCAACAATTTCTGACGTTATTTACCCTCTTCGTAATTAAAGATCACTTTTGTATAACTAATTTATAAACACCTTACTTAAATTCTGATAAAAACATACAATGTACACCGAAGAGACAATGGAACTGGTACACCTGCCTAATACCGTGTAGGGCCCCCGCGAGCACGCAGAAGTACGGCAACACGATGTGGCACGGGCTCGACTTGGGTGTGAAGTAGTTCTGGAGGGAACTGACTGCAAGCATCCTGCAGGGCTGTCCATGAATCGGTAAGAGTACGACGGGGTGGTGGAATCTCTTCTCGACAGCACGTTGCACGGCACGCCATGTATTGCTCAATAATATTCATGCCTGGGAAGATTGTTGGCCAGCGGAAGTCTTTAAATTCAGGAGAGCGTTCCTGGAGCCACTCTGTAGGAATTCAGGACGTGTGGGGTGTCGCATTGTCGTGCTGGAATTGCCTAAGGTCGTAGGAATACACAATGGATATGAATGAAAGCAAGTGATCAGACAGGATACTTACGCACATGACACCTGTCAGAGTCGTATCTCGACGTATCAGAGGTCCCATATCACTCCAGCTGCACTAGCCCACACCATTCCAGAGCCTCCACGAGCTTGAACAGTCACCTGCTGACATCTGGGATCCATGGATTCATGAGGTTGTCTCGATACCCGTACACATTCATCCGCTCATGAGACTCGTCCGACTAGGCAACATGTTTCCAATCATCAACAGTCCAATGTCGGTGTTGACGGGTCCAGGCGAGGCGTGAAGCTTTCAAAAATGGTTCAAAAGGCTCTGAGCACAATGGGACTTAACTTCTAAGGTCATCAGTCCCCTAGAACGTAGAACTACTTAAACCTTACTAACCTAAGGACATCACACAACACCCAGTCATCACGAGGCAGAGAAAATCCCTGACCCCGCGTAAAGCTTTGTGTCGTGCAGTCATCAAGAGGACACGAGTGGGCCTTCGCCTCCGAAAACCCATATCGATGATGTTTCATTGAATGATTCGTACACTGACACTTGTTGATGGCCCAGCATTGAAATCTGCAGCAATTTGCCGAAGGGTTGCTCTTCGGTCATGTTGAACGATTCTCTTCACTCTTCGTTGGTGCCGTTCTTGCAGGATCTTCTTCCGACCGCAGCGATATTGAAGATTTGATGTTTTACCGGATTCCTGATATTCACGATACACTTGTGAAATGGTCGTACGGGAAAATCTCCACTTTATCTCTGCCTCGGAGTTGCTGTGACTCAACTCTCGTGCGCCGACTATAATACACTCCTGGAAATGGAAAAAAGAACACATTGACACCGGTGTGTCAGACCCACCATACTTGCTCCGGACACTGCGAGAGGGCTGTACAAGCAATGATCACACGCACGGCACAGCGGACACACCAGGAACCGCGGTGTTGGCCGTCGAATGGCGCTAGCTGCGCAGCATTTGTGCACCGCCGCCGTCAGTGTCAGCCAGTTTGCCGTGGCATACAGAGCTCCATCGCAGTCTTTAACACTGGTAGCATGCCGCGACAGCGTGGACGTGAACCGTATGTGCAGTTGGCGGACTTTGAGCGAGGGCGTATAGTGGGCATGCGGGAGGCCGGGTGGACGTACCGCCGAATTGCTCAACACGTGGGGCGTGAGGTCTCCACAGTACATCGATGTTGTCGCCAGTGGTCGGCGGAAGGTGCACGTGCCCGTCGACCTGGGACCGGACCGCAGCGACGCACGGATGCACGCCAAGACCGTAGGATCCTACGCAGTGCCGTAGGGGACCGCACCGCCACTTCCCAGCAAATTAGGGACACTGTTGCTCCTGGGCTATCGGCGAGGACCATTCCCAACCGTCTCCATGAAGCTGGGCTACGGTCCCGCACACCGTTAGGCCGTCTTCCGCTCACGCCCCAACATCGTGCAGCCCGCCTCCAGTGGTGTCGCGACAGGCGTGAATGGAGGGACGAATAGAAACGTGTCGTCTTCAGCGATGAGAGTCGCTTCTGCCTTGGTGCCAATGATGGTCGTATGCGTGTTTGGCGCCGTGCAGGTGAGCCCCACAATCAGAACTGCATACGACCGAGGCACACAGGGCCAACACCCGGCATTATGGTGTGGGGAGCGATCTCCTACACTGGCCGTACACCACTAGTGATCGTCGAGGGGACACTGAATAGTGCACGGTACATCCAAACCGTCATCGAACCCATCGTTCTACCATTCCTAGACCGGCAAGGGAACTTGCTGTTGCAACAGGACAATGCACGTCCGCATGTATCCCGTGCCACCCAACGTGCTCTAGAAGGTGTAAGTCAACTACCCTGGCCAGCAAGATCTCCGGATCTGTCCCCCATTGAGCATGTTTGGGACTGGATGAAGCGTCGTCTCACGCGGTCTGCACGTCCAGCACGAAAGCTGGTCCAACTGAGGCGCCAGGTGGAAATGGCATGGCAAGCCGTTCCACAGGACTACATCCAGCATCTCTACGATCGTCTCCATGGGAGAATAGCAGCCTGCATTGCTGCGAAAGGTGGATATATACTGTACTAGTGCCGACATTGTGCATGCTCTGTTGCCTGTGTCTATGTGCCTGTGGTTCTGTCAGTGTGATCATGTGATGTATCTGACCCCAGGAATGTGTCAATAAAGTTTCCCCTTCCTGGGACAATGAATTCACGGTGTTCTTATTTCAATTTCCAGGAGTGTATCACGCTCAGACTCATTAAATCTTGATAACCTGCCATTGTAGCAGCAGTCACCATGTAACATCTGCACCAATCCCTTGCCTTTTATATACGTCACCAATCGCAGCGCCGTATTCTGTCTGTTTATATATATCTGTGTTTGAATACGCATGCCTATACCAGTTTCCTTGGCGCTTCAGTGTATGAACGAAGGTTTACCTCGAGGAAGACACGCTACAAATATCACGGAAGAATGTGGTTAGCAATGTTACACACATCAAGATAGTATAAAAAAAAGTTTCTACCGCACTGAATTACAGTCATTTAAATTCTTAATCCATCGCACATCATGACATTTTCATACATCAGGGCCTGGTGGCTGTTGAGTATCATTGTTTGAAGTGTCGTTGACCTTGGAAACGATATACTGACTTCCACATAAAGAGTAGTAAGGAATATTAATTTCGTAGAAATGGATGTACAGGTTCGACTTCCGCAGAATAAAATACATAAAAGATGCGACGAGAGAAGCAATCGGTCGTTGCGCTTTCAAACTATGTGCGCACAGTTGACTGGTACATCTGCCTAAAAGCTATAAGATCAGCATATAAAAATAATCTGGTTGCGTAAAAGATCTCTACAATAACAGTAGACACCACTATTCATGAATAAAATAATTATTAATCGATAATTCTGGTGTTATATAGAAATGATAACACGTACCTCATAATCCATAGAGGGACAGAATAAAAATGAGTAATTCAGAATAGAAAGTCTCAGGTTTCATGTTTCTTTCTTAGGCTTCTGTGCAGACTTAACTGTGTGTGTAGACAGTACATCCATCTCGAGAATCCAAGATCTCTACGGCTTCTTTCTGCCTGTTATCGACACTGAACTAGCAAGATACCGGTCCCAGGGATTCTATGCCTACGGAGAATATCTTACTTCCAAATTTGATGTCGGATAAGAAATGACAAAGGAAATATTTTTTGCGTGATACAGTTACAAATTAACAGTTTTCAGAGTTTTTCTTCTTTTACATGTTCGGTGTAACTCGTTTCTTGCCAAATTTCATGACACTGTATCAACTTCAGGTGCGCTACAGGTTTTAACACGTGAGTATGCAACTATCAAAGTACAATTATCTGACATAAATAGCCTTATCTCGTACTTGCGTTGACTTAGAAGCTTACGTTCATAAGATCTCCAAGACTCTATAGACCTTACTATGTGACACAAATTGCAACTTTATACCCCTATGCACTCATGACAAAAAAGGGGGCCTAAAATACAGGCAGTCAGATAACAAAGAAAGAAGTATGATATAATTGCAAATTCACAATTTTTGGAATTTTTTTCCTTTACTTCTACAGTGAAATCTTTATTCCTGCGAAATTTCTAGATGATCGAAAAGTAGTCTATACGTTTTGAGTGAGTTCGGGGGTATTAAAATATGTAACACAAGTGGCCGTATCTCTTGACTGCAAAGAGAAGCTAACGTTTATTACACCGCTAAGCGACCATTAATCTTAGCATGTGAAATAAGTGTCAGTTTAATACGTCTATGTTTTCCTTACATAAAAGGGTTTTAACGCATGAAGGGACAGAGAGGAAAGTCCGGTAGATAAACAGACAGACAGACAGACAGAAAAACGGACAAGAAACTGATCCTGTAGGGGTTCCATTTTTACCGATCATTCTAAAAATGAATACAATACAGAGAGTACTTATTTCGTCGTATGTATAGTGCCTGTGATTTACAATTAACATTCGTCCTTTAATCATTGCTATCACATACGTGTTTTGAGATGCAAGATTTTCTTACAGGTTAGTGGTTTCTTCGTAAAAGTAATAAAAAAAATTAAGCATCGTTTTATATGATATGCTTCAAGGGATGCAACGCCCTATCACGACAACTCGTTAATAACCCTGCGGCCAGCATGGGACCACTTTTGAGAACATCCATTACTGTCCTTGTCTGTCACCTACTGTATTAAGAAACATATCTTGCCTTTTATGATGGCCAGGGTTTCATCATTAATCATAAAAGCTTCAGTGTAATTATTGGCTTTGAATAAAAGTGTGGTATGTGTTCATCTCATTGCGTATGTCTTTAAGTTACCTTCCGTACTATACTGTCTCAGTTCTTTCTATGTGTAATCCAAGTTTCGTCGAGCTATATTACCTGACAGTTACATATCATGAGCAGTTCTTTTCGTCCTGAAATTTTGCACGCCAGTGTATTCTATCCTCTTACGCTAACTACTATACCTATTTTTTATTATAAATTGTGATGCAGTTCATGTTAAAAGTTACGTTACTGTTCCTGTTTTCACGTAAGAAGCGCAGTAATCACATTATTAGTTATAAGTTTGGGTTTTAACGGCTTAAAACTGACGTTTTATGTGAGATTTACGCAGCTGATGCACCGATTTAGTTTTTTGAATAAAGTATAGAATGTCAGACGGTCATTTCGTCGTGTGTCGGACGTGTGAAACGCGTTACGTATTCATGGAGGTTTAGCGCAGTTTTTAAATCTCCCTCAGTGCCGACGACATGCAGCTGTGCATTATTAATGAACGACCTACAGCAGTGATCACACCCGCCGACGTACAGCACACAAAATACTGCTGTGGGCCACAAGGAGTTGCCCCGGAACTGGTAACAGACTGTTAACCTGTTGTATTTATGACTTAGCTTTACGAATTTACTCTCTACAATGGGTCAGGGAGGATAGATCTTCATGTAATTGCGGTATCCACATGCGACCTCTGCAGAAGTAGCGTAAAATGAGAAAACGTGTTCTCGGATACCCCCTTCAATCTCTAAACTTTGAAAAACTTCCTGAAAGTAAGTCCATTATTATGCCGAAACATAGTCATGTCTGGCGCGAAATACCCCAGGCTCAAATGCACCGGGTGATCAAAAAGTCAGTATAAATTTGAGAACTTAATAAACCATGGAATAGTGTAGATAGAGAGGTAAAAATTGACACACATTCTTGGAATGATATGGGGTTTTATTAGAACCAAAAAAAAAAAAAAAAAAGTTCACAAAATGTCCGAGAGAAGGCGCTGCACGGCAAAACGTCAGTGACTGCGCATGACAATCGTGTATAAAAGGAGCTGTAATGAGAGAGAGAATCAGATGCGCCAGCAGTCGCAGCATGTTGACGTTACCTGAAAAGGCGCTTTTAGTGAAGCTGTATTTTCAGAAGGTGGTATGTGCTAGTTCAGCGTTACGATCCTATCACCATAGGAAGGCGTTTCGAACGGGTAAAGGTCCGTTAACAAATGCAGCTGTGGCGACAATGATATCGAAGTTCGAAGCCACGGGTTGTTTAGACGATAGACCCCGTAGTGGCCGACCGAGCACAAGGCGTAATGTTCCTGAGACAGTTCAGGAAGAAATGGAGACTGCAGCGGGTTCGTCTATGCAGTCGCACGTCGCACCGGCGTTCCATACACTACTGTTTGGTTGGCACTGAGGCGTACCCTCCGATGCTATTCGTACAAAATCCATCGGCATCATCAACTGTTACCTGGCGATTTAGTGAAGCGGAGGGCATTTGGAGTGTGGGCGTTTCAAAAGATGGCGGAAGATGACGATTGGTTGAGTAACGTGTAGTGGACCGACGAAGCTCATTTCATGATTCGAGGGCCTGTCAACGCCCTCAACTGCAGAATTTGGGCTACCGAACATCCTAGAACTGTCGTGGAAAACGCCATTGCACGACGAGAAAGTCACGGTATGGGTTGGATTTACCACATCTACCGTTATCGGGCCTTTTTTCTTCGAGGAAATGAGTGATTCTGGTTTTATAACTGCTACCGTGACGGGTGAGAGGTACGCCCATATGTTACAGAATCGTATCATCCCCAGCCTGGCTGATAAACGACTGCTGGAACGTACGATGTTTATGCGGGATGGCGCTCCACCACATATTGCTAGACGCGTGAAAGATCTCTTGCGCGCGTCTTTTGGTGATGATCGTGTGCTCAGCCGCCACTTGGCCATGCTTGGCCTCCCAGGACCCCAGACATCAGTCTGTACGATTATTGGCTTTGGGGTTACCTGAAGTCGCAAGTGTATCGTGATCGACCGACATCTCTAGGGATGCTGAAAGACAACATCCGACGCCAATGCCTCACCATAACTCCGGACCTGCTTTACAGTGCTGTTCACAACATTATTCCTCGACTACAGCTATTGTTTAGGAATGATGGTGGACATATTGAACATTTCCTGTAAGGAACATCATCTTTGCTTTGTCTTACTTTTTATGCTAATTATTGCTATTCTGATCAGATGAAGCGCCATCTGTCGGATATTTTTTGGTTCTAATAAAACCCCATGTCATTCCAAGCACATGTTTACTGTAGGTACCTTCACGTTTAATCCGAGTAAATTCTGCAGAAAGCGTTACCAAAAGCCTTTTTGGAGTGATCGCAACAAAAACTACAGTTACTAATAGCGTCAGATATTCAATCGACACGGTTATTATAGAAGAAATGGTAACAATAATGCACATTGCAAAAGTGAATAACTATCCACATGACTTCGTAGGTTCTATATATAAGAACATTGCTAATAAATATAAAATAGGATGACGCTTTACAATAATATGGCTTCTAGAGAAAATACTATGTTTGTTAGTTTACGTTACTACGGAAAAATGAGCACAAGGATTCCAACTATCTTTAGAAAGTACAATGTGATAGTGTCTATTGGAACCAAAAATAGCTTAGGATGTATTCTGCAACACACTGCAGATGCAAAGCACATATTTAGTGCTTCTGGAGTTCATAAAATTGATAGCCCAGACTGTAAGGCCTGTTATGTTGGCCAAACAGGATGGAGGCTGGAAATTACGTTTGGGGAACACGTCGCGTTGGGAAGAAAAGATACCACGGAGAAACCGAGTATGTCCGCCCATTTGCTTACAACGAAACATAAGGTGCCGACTTTGAGATCTAGTGTGAGGTTGCTGCATAAATGCGAGAAGGGCAGTTTCCTCGACGTACTAGAAAAGCTGAAGATCTTCTGCCATCACAAGAACGCCGAAAAAAACCTGTTTAATGATTAGGTCGTTATGAAAAATGCCCTGTTCTTAGAACTGTTTAAAAAACTATTGCTTGGAAATAGTGTAAGATTTGTCCCAGGGGGAACGAAGTAGCTCCTGCCGTCTTGCCAATATGTAGCAGCAATTAGCATAATACTGTACGAGTTACTGTGATGGTTATAATATTCAAACCACAGAACTTTCTCCATGGTACGTTAGCTCAGATGTATGTACATTGTTAATAACAGCAATTCAGTGTTTATTGTATTTATAAGTAAAATCGGTTTAAAGTGACAAAGAGACTTAATACCCCTTACATCTGTAACGGAATGCCAAGTTACACCAACCATCCATCTGCCTGATATTTGGCGCCATCTATGAACTATTTTGTAAATAAGAGGAACAACATACCTGTCATGATGTTTAAATAAAGAGGAAATATAAAACAAATATAAAAACATTTAAAAAAGATCAACTCTAATAGATGCGTGTAGCATGTTCCTTCTTCTGTCTTATAAATAAATAAAAAAAATTTCACTCATCTGACCTTACTTAGTTGCTTAAAGAATAAAACAACTGACTTACAAGGAGTGAACCTTGAAATTTCTTATATATATTGCTATATTTACTGGCAAATATGAAATAAGTCGGACAGCAACGTAAAGAATTTTAATTACGTTTTATTTTATGTAATTTCCGTGCAAATTTGGAGTTCTTTTTTATTTCCCTTAAATATTGTATACGTAGTTCACATAAGAGCGCCATACAACCAGCCGATGTGTTCTCCACACAGCCTACCTTCTTTATACAGTAGTATTCAAAGAAACGTGACTGGCGTCCGAACAACAGACGAGGTGTTTCGCCTCCAGCGCATGATAAACCGCCCGGACTTCAGTGCAGCGAAGAGTTCGTTCTATTAACGCTTCAGAGACCAACAGCATTGTTCTCCACAAGGGGAAATCTAAACAAATATCACAATAAAAGGCAACCCAGTTAAACAGGTGTCTTTCAAGCACCTGGCCCCACATTCCACCAACAATAAGAGACAAAATCTAGAAATAAGGACGGCAGGAAACACTTACGGAACACGAGAAAATTCTTTATGATATATACAGGGTGTTTCAAAAATGACCGGTATATTTGCAACGGTAATAAAAACTAAACGAGCAGCGGTAGAAATACACCGTTTGTTGCAATATGCTTGGGACAACAGTACATTTTCAGGCAGACAAACTTTCGAAATTACAGTAGTTACAATTGTCAACAACAGATGGCGCTGCGGTCTGGGAAACTCTATAGTACGATATATTCCACATATCCACCATGCGTAGCAATAATATGGCGTAGTCTCTGAATGAAATTACCCGAAACCTTTGACAACGTGTCTGGCGGAATGGCTTCACATGCAGATGAGATGTACTGCTTCAGCTGTTCAGTTGTTTCTGGATTCTGGCGGTACACCTGGTCTTTCAAGTGTCCCCACAGAAAGAAGTCACAGGGGTTCATGTCTGGCGAAAAGGGAGGCCAATCCACGCCGCCTCCTGTATGTTTCGGATAGCCCAAAGCAATCACACGATCATCGGAATATTCATTCAGGAAATTAAAGACGTCGGCCGTGCGATGTGGCCGGGCACCATCTTGCATAAACCACGAAGTGTTCACAGTGTCGTCTAGGGCAGTTTGTACCGCCACAAATTCACGAAGAATGTCCAGATAGCGTGATGCAGTAATCGTTTCGGATCTGAAAAATGGCCCAATGATTCCTTTGGAAGAAATGGCGGCCCAGACCAGTACTTTTTGAGGATGCAGGGACGATGGGACTGCAACATGGAGCTTTTCGGTTCCCCGTATGCGCCAGTTCTGTTTATTGACGAAGCCGTCCAGGTAAAAATAAGCTTCGTCAGTAAACCAAATGCTGCCCACATGCGTATCGCCGTCATCAATCCTGTGCACTATATCGTTAGCGAATGTCTCTCGTGCAGCAATGGTAGCGGCGCTGAGGGGTTGCCGCGTTTGAATTTTGTATGGATAGAGGTGTAAACTCTGGCGCATGAGACGATACGTGGACGTTGGCGTCATTTGGACCGCAGCTGCAACACGGCGAACGGAAACCCGAGGCCGCTGTTGGATCACCTGCTGCACTAGCTGCGCGTTGCCCTCTGTGGTTGCCGTACGCGGTCGCCCTACCTTTCCAGCACGTTCATCCGTCACGTTCCCAGTCCGTTGAAATTTTTCAAACAGATCCTTTATTGTATCGCTTTTCGGTCTTTTGGTTACATTAAACCTCCGTTGAAAACTTTGTCTTGTTGCAACAACACTGTGTTCTAGGCGGTGGAATTCCAACACCAGAAAAAGCCTCTGTTCTGAGGAATAAACCATGTTGTCCACAGCACACTTGCACGTTGTGAACAGCACACGCTTACAGCAGAAAGACGATGTACAGAATGGCGCACCCACAGACTGCGTTGTCTTCTATATCTTTCACATCACTTGCAGCGCCATCTGTTGTTGAAAATTGTAACTACTGTAATTTCGAAAGTTTGTCCGCGTGAAAATGTACTGTTGTCCCAAGCATATTGCAACAAACGGTGTATTTCTATCGCTGCTCGTTTAGTTTTTATTGCCGTTTCAAATATACCGGTCATTTTTGAAACACCCTGTAGGTTCACTTTGCATGTAAGCACTACAATGATTCGATGAAATACATCCGCTGATCTCTTTCTCGGTGAGAAATCTGCACCTTCGAACGTGGTACTGGAAAACAAACTGAGGCCTCTGACATCTAGAGGGTTGGATCCCCTCCTTCGAAAGCGTCTGATTGCAAAGCCTGGGCTACTCTCAGGGTGGAATCTCCGTCTTCGAAGATTGTGTGTGTCTGTCTGTCTGTCTGTCTGCCCGCTACTGTCACTGTTCGTCCGTCCGTCCGTCCGTCCGTCCGCCTGCTGGCTGTCCATCGCCGTCGTCGCAACCGCCGCCGCCGCCGCCTGCTGTTCGTCCGTCTGTTCGCCGCCGACGCCGACGCCGACGCCGCCTGCTGTTCGCCGCTGCCCATCGCCGACGCCGACGCCGCCTGCTGCACGTCCGTTTGTCCGTCGCCGTTCGTCTGCAATGAGTACTCCCACCTCCACCGTCATCTACACCTCCCCCTCCCCTTCTCCCACAGTCACTTCCTGGAGTGCCGCCTCTGGCCTCCCTCCTTCCACCTCCCCTTCCCTTCCTCCACTTACCCACCCCCCTATCTCCTCCCCTGCTGTATACCCACACCTCTACACCCTTCCTCCAGCCTCCACACCCTCAACAGCTCCCACTACTACCCCCGCCCTCACGTACGCCTCTGTTGCCGCCTCTGCTGCCGCCCCTCAGGTGGTTGGCTTCCCCTCTCTCACCGACCCCGTCGCGTCGTCTTCTGCATCTCCCGCACGCATCACGTTGCGCCGAGCCACCATCGCCACCACTGAACCAGCTGCTTCTCCCAGTGCCTCCACTACGCCACAGGGATCTGCCACCCGCCACCTCCCTCTCCTCCCCGTCCCTCTCCCCTCCTCCCAGCCTCCAGTCTCCAAAAAACCCCAAAAGCGCGTCCTTACCGACTCTGCTCCCGCCACTTCCCACAAAAAATCAACGCCACCTCCCCCTCCCCCTGCCGTCACCATGGACACCACCCCTCCTCCTGCCACCCCTACCTTGGCCCCCACCCTCCACACCTTTGTCCTGTCAACTCCCGGTCCTAAGTTCCTCGACGCTCGTACCCTCACCAAGGAAATACGAAAGTACTTACCTGGTGCTCCCATCTCCCAACTCATTCCCCGCAGGGACTCAGTCCTTATCAAGTCCCCGTCCCCATCATTTCACACAGACCTCCTGCGAAAACTCCCACGAGTTATGTTTGGCCCCCACGCCTCTCTGACACCCTTCCTTTCCGCTTCCACTCCTCGTCAGCCCCAGCCTCCCCGTCGCCCCCCCCCCCACCTACACCGCTGTGATCACCAAGCTCAGCCCGGTGATCACAGAGGATGAAGTGTTGGTCGAACTGAACTCCCACCCGGACTTGGAAATCCGCTCTGCCCGCCGTATCCACAATGCCTCTGGTCCCACCTACCTCATGCGGGTATTCTCAGAGTCCGCCCCATCCATAGACCATCTCCTCACCCAGGGTGGCCTGATATACCACCATCGCCACCCTGTTGAATCCTCCAAATCCCCTCCCCAATCCTACCGTTGCCAACGGTGCCTGATGTACAATGACCACCTGACTCCCAACTGCAAAAACCCCCCACCTGTCCCCATTGCAAGGCCTCCCACTTTCTCAAGAACTGCCCCAACCTCGCTGCTCCTCCTTCCTGTAATACCTGCAATGGCCCCCATCCCACATACTCCCACAAGTGTAAAGCTAAACCCCCTCCAGCCACCCCTGAACTTACAGTCCCAGTTCGTCCCGTCGATCCTCCTGTCCATCCTAACAATTCCCTCCGTCCACCCCCCACGGCCGAGGACATCATCCGGTTCATTACCGTTGTACTCCAAAACATTCACCCTTTTCAGTGCCTGCACACCTTCCAACAAATATCCCTTGCTGCTTGCTCTGTTTTCCACCTGAACACCTTCGCCACTTACTCCCACAACCAAGCCCACTTCACCTTCACCCGCCACGACACCCTAGTTTAAGTCTCTTCCCTTCCCTCTCTTCCCCCCCTCCTTCCTGTCATGGCGCTGCGCGAGTCTCGCATCCTCTTCCAGAACATTCGCTCCTTCCGCTCCAACAAATACCTCCTCATGCACACCCTCTCCCACCACCAGGTCGACACCTTCCTCTTGAACGAAACCTTTCTCCAGCCCCACCATTCTATCCGCACCTCCCCCTATATCCTTCACCGCACTGATGCTCCTGGTCCTCGTGCGCAGGGTGGAGTCGCGATTGGCCACCTTAAGCATATCCCCATCCGGCCACAACCTCTCCTCAATGACCCTACTGAACACCTTATCCTTAGCGTCTTCTTCCCCTCCCTCACCATTACCTGTGCCACCATCTATGTCCGCTCCACTGCTCCTCTTCCTTATGACTTCATCTCACACATTGACCACACCTTCTCCACCTATGTGATTGCCGCCGACCTCAACATCCATAGCCGCACTCCTGCTGCCCTTCGGCGGTGGCATCAGTTCCTCTCCACAATCCAGGGTGACCTTGTTCCCATTCCCCAGCACACCCGACCCGAAAGTAACACCACCCCCGATGTTGTCATTGCCTCCGCCAACCTCCTTGGGCGTATCACTGTCGCCGTCCTTGACCCCACAGGTAGCGATCACCTCCCTGTCCTTCTCACCATAAAGTCTGCAAACCGCCTCCCTCCGGCTCCGCAACCAGCACCCCCTCCCAAGGTCGTCCATGACTATCGCCGTGCCAACTGGGATGCCTACCGGGACTCCATCTCCACCCAGGTCGAAAGCCACCCTCTTACCTATCGCCATCCTGACGACATCATCCGCGCCTCGTCCTTCCTTCAGACGGTAATTACTGACGCCGTGGAGGCCCATGTTCCTACTAAAACCATCCACCCACACCGTCCCACTCTCCCTCTGCGGGCTGTCCTCCTCCTCCGTGAATCCCGCCGCCTCTATCGCTCCTTCCTCCGCACTCGTGACAGGGATACGCTCCAACGCCACCGGCAAATACAGCGACACGTACGGAACCTTATTACAGCAACGAAACGCCGGGACTGGCGCCAGACCTGCACACGACTCAATGCCACCCTCCCTATCAACTCCTCCAAGTACTGGTCTGCCTTCCATCGTCTTACTGGTTCCCTTTCCGCTCCCCACTACCCCCTTCTCCATAACGATCGCCCCCTTCCAGACAACCTCAGTAAGGCCAACCACTTCGCTTCCCACCTTTCCGAGGTCTTCTCCATCCCCGATGATCCCCACTTTGATTATTCTCTTTTCCCCACCGTCATGGAACGTGCTGATACCTCAGTCGCTCCACTTGCTCCTAGTCTCCAGTACTTGGGGCAGTTGCCCCCCTCCGACGTCAACACTCCCTTCACAGCACAAGACATTAAACTTCTCCTCCAGTCCAAACGCAACACGGCCCCTGGTCACGACTGTGTCACCTACCGTCACCTTCGAGAAAGCCCCTATTCCTTCCTAACTGTCCTCGCCCATCTCTATAATGTCATCCTCTCTACTGGCTTCTACCCTGACCTGTGGAAGACCTCCCGCGTCCTCCTCTTCCTCAAACCCAACAAACCCCCTTCTGCCACCTCTTCCTATCGTCCCATCTGCCTCACCTCCGTCTTCAGTAAGGTCCTTGAATCCATCCTCTCCCACCGTATCCATCGGCACCTTGCTCAACACCACCTCCTCCCCCTTACCCAGTGTGGCTTCCGACCCTCCTTCTCTGCTGACGACCAACTCCTCAACCTTGTTCACCTTCTGTCCCTCGAGCTCAACTCCCGTCGCTCCGCCATTTTTGTTTCCCTTGACCTCCAAAATGCCTATGACCGTGTATGGCATCCCGGTCTCCTCTTTAAACTCCAAACCTATGCCCTGCCTATCAATTTTGTCCGTCTGGTCGCTTCCTTTCTCTCGCACCGTCCTTCCTATGTCACCCTCCACAACACCAACTCCCGTATCTTTTATCCCACGGCTGGTGTCCCCCAGGGTTCTGTCCTCTCCCCTCTCCTTTATCTCTTGTATACAGCTGATATGCCCAAACCACCCCCACCAGTTCACCTTCTCCAATATGCTGATGACACCGCCTTCCTGGCTCTCTATCCTACCCTTCAACGGTCTCAACGTACCCTCCAAATCCACCTTAACCAGTTCACCACTTGGTGTAACCAGTGGCTCCTCCGTCTCAACCCCTCCAAAACCCAGGCAAACATCATAGGCCGTACCACTCGCTCCTTTCGCCTCCAAGATTTCTACCTCACCCTTTATGGTCGTCCTATCCAACTCACCCCCACCCTGAATCACCTTGGCCTCACCCTTGACCGACACCTCACCTGGACCCCTCATCTCCTGACCATCCAGCAGAAAGCCCATTCCTGCCTCCGCCTGCTAAAACTCCTGTCCGGCCGGACATGGGGATTGCATCCTTCTACCATCCTCCACACCTACAAATCCCTCATCCGTCCTATCCTCTGTTATGCCAGCGCCGCCTGGATCTCCGCCCCCACCAGCTTTTACAAGGCTCTCCAAATCCTTGAACGCCATGCGCTCCGCCTTGCCTTCCGTATCCGCCTTCCTTCCCCCACACGGCTCCTGTATGAACTGATCCCCTGCCCCCACCTCCTCTTGTTCCTCCAACATCTCCGCATCCTTGACATTGTTCGCAGGGTTGATCCCCCCCACCCTCTGGTTTCCTCCTTCCTCTCCACCCCCAGCCCGTTGCCGCGCCTCTATCGCTGTATCCCTCCCTCTCTCCACCTCCACACCCTCCATCTCCTTCATCAGGGCAATTTCCAACGCCTCCCCCTCCCGGATGACGAACTTCGCCGTGACATATACCCTTCCTTCCAACTATAACCCGGCCTTGTTCCCCCTCCCCCTCTCCCCAGGGCCCCCTTCTCCTCTTTTCTCCTTCTCCCAGAGCGGATTTTCCTCCATCCCCCCCTCCCCTGAGACCCTGCACCCCATACTTGCCTCTCTCCTTCCCACATCCCTCCCTACCTGGCCCTCTTCCGAGCGCCCCCCATTCCCCCCCCCCATTTCTTCCCCTCCCTCCCATCTTCAGGTCTCCCTCATCTCCTTGAACCTGGCAGATCCTCTGTATTGATCATCATCAGTGTGCCACGTCAGTGTTGTGTTTCGTGCTGTTTCTCGTGTGCGTCAAGAGGTGTGATTTTAATTGTGTACTGCTTTGAGGTTCGCCGTCAGTGTTACGTTGTGTGCTATGCCATCCCTCAACACCTTTATGCTCCAGTCATACTGTGCCTTGTGTTCTTTTAATCGTCGCAGTGTGTGGCTTTTTGTATGTGCTACTTTTAAACAGTTTTTTATCTCCATTTTACAGTCACCCCGTTTTTTTGTATATTGCCTTCCATGATGTTCTCCCTTTTTTATATCTATGTTCGCCTTCTTCTCTCCTTTGCTGTTTTTAAATGTCTTCTATTGTTTTGTTCTATGTCTTTCGGCTGAAGAGCAGCGCATATGCTGCTGCCAGCCCGCCCTGATGGGGAATTGAAATACAATAAAGGAAAAAAAAAAAAAAAGAAAAAGAAAAAAAAAGAGGCCTCTGAAACGTATTCGTATCGTCCTGTGCAAAACCATTTAGGTTAAAGTATTTCTGCCATATGAATAATTACTAACTTCACATAGTAGTAAATAAGTTACCATATTCTGCATATTGGCAAGCACTGATATCTTGCGGTATAACACGCTCTGAGACAAACCAAGACACTCTACGAAGGAATTACCCGAATGGAGCGGAAATCGGTAGGTGCGATACACATGTACAGGCAAACGAATGATTACAATTTTAGAAAAAAAATGGATAATTGATTCAAAAGAAAGAGGTTCACAAATGTGCAAGTCAGTGACATTTTGGTGCACATATGGCCCTTTTGCAAGCAATTATTCGACTTTGCACTGACTGAAAGAGTTGTTGTATGTCGTCCTGAGGGATACCGTGCCTGATTCTGTCCAACAGGCGCGTAACCAATTGTTTGTCCATAGATGTACATTACATTTGCCGATGTACGACTGATTCAGATAACTCGTTCATGTTGCGTCGTTTTTCGTCCGCAGCTGGTGGTCGTGCGGTAGCGTTCTTGCTTCCCGCGCCCAGGTTCCCGGGTTCGATTTCCGGCGGGGTCAGGGATTTTCTCTGCCTCGTGATGACTGGGTGTTGTGTGATGTCCTTAGGTTAGTTAGGTTTAAGTAGTTCTAAGTTCTAGGGGACTGATGACCATAGCTGTTAAGTCCCATAGTGCTCAGAGACATTTTTTTGTCTTGTAGTATATAGTAATTACCCTTACAGCCGATTTTTTTCTCTGCAAGGAATTCTCTAGTTAGCATTTCTGTAAAACCCATACTGTTTTGCCATACCTGTCTGTCCTCCACCCTGACGGCTTTCGCACTTCACCTCCTTGTCGGAGCGTTGCAGCACTTGTCACCGTTATCTAGAATATCATTTCCAAGCAGCCCAGGTTCTGCAACCTTGTTTTGGTATGCTAGTCGCCTCGGCCATATTCCAACGACCTGTGGAAGGTGGTTTCGTTCGGCAGGAAGAGGATAGACTGGATTTTCCCTAATCCACCTAAACCAGTGGTTTCCAACGTTTCTTAGATCATTACCCCTGAGTGTAATTAGACATTACGCAGTAACCGCGCCGTCCCTCCTGCCATGTGTTCTCTGCCCCCCCCCCCCCCCCCCCACTTTCCCCTCAAATTATCAACAACTTAAGTGCCTAACTAAACTGTAGGATGAAAGACTTTTCTTGGAACATTTTTAATGATGAAAGAGGACTCTACACTCACATAACCTAAATATGAGCAATCTTTCATCATGAAAAATGATTGTGTGTGTGTGTGTGTGTGTGTGTGTGTGTGTGTGTGTGTGTGTGTGTGTGTGTGTGTGTGTGTGTGTGCGCGTGCGTGTGTGTTTGGGCTTACGGGCGCTCAACGTCGAGGTCATCAGCACCCACATGTAAAATCAAGCAAGTTAAAATGGGTGCACTATTTACTGTTCGAAAATCGCTACATTGTTGCACTCCTTACTTCTGAACTGGCAGAAATTGGACGATTCGGGGTGTTAATGCTTTGTTTCTAACGACTCTATTAATAATAATAATAATAATAATAATAATAATTAATAATAATAATAACTATTGAAACGTTCGCTTTGCAAAAATTAATAAATGACTGTGCTGATAAACCTCTTACGTTATTTGATTTTCAAACAGCCGAGCAAAACTGAACGTACTCATACATTTCTCTCTTTACTCACTCTCATCAACACTAAACTGATACACAATATTTTTAGCGCAACGCAATCGGACTTTCAATAATCCCTACAAAAGAATGGCCCCGACTAACATTAACATATACCTTTCATGAATCACTTACCTCACAAAAATCTTCGTTACTCGAACTACTGCAATACAGCGAGCGCCACTACTGCCAGCTAAATAAAAGAGTCTAACTACTGAAGGCACTAACTAGTGATAGGCATAGTTAGCAAATGAAAGGTATTGATAGAGAACAAACAATGTATTTACCTTAACAGTGTTCAAAAGTGAAATGGAAAAAAGAACACATTGACACCGGTGTGTCAGACCCACCATACTTGCTCCGGACACTGCGAGAGGGCTGTACAAGCAATGATCACACGCACGGCACAGCGGACACACCAGGAACCGCGGTGTTGGCCGTCGAATGGCGCCAGCTGCGCAGCATTTGTGCACCGCCGCCGTCAGTGTCAGCCAGTTTGCCGTGGCATACGGAGCTCCATCGCAGTCTTTAACACTGGTAGCATGCCGCGACAGCGTGGACGTGAACCGTATGTGCAGTTGACGGACTTTGAGCGAGGGCGTATAGTGGGCATGCGGGAGGCCGGGTGGACGTACCGCCGAATTGCTCAACACGTGGGGCGTGAGGTCTCCACAGTACATCGATGTTGTCGCCAGTGGTCGGCGGAAGGTGCACGTGCCCATCGACCTGGGACCGGACCGCAGCGACGCACGGATGCACGCCAAGACCGTAGGATCTTACGCAGTGCCGTAGGGGACCGCACCGCCATTTCCCAGCAAATTAGGGACACTGTTGCTCCTGGGCTATCGGCGAGGACCATTCGCAACCGTCTCCATGAAGCTGGGCTACGGTCCCGCACACCGTTAGGCCGTCTTCCGCTCACGCCCCAACATCGTGCAGCCCGCCTCCAGTGGTGTCGCGACAGGCGTGAATGGAGGGACGAATGGAGACGTGTCGTCTTCAGCGATGAGAGTCGCTTCTGCCTTGGTGCCAATGATGGTCGTATGCGTGTTTGGCGCCAGGCAGGTGAGCGCCACAATCAGGACTGCATACGACCGAGGCACACAGGGCCAACACCCGGCATCATGGTGTGGGGAGCGATCTCCTACACTGGCCGTACACCACTGGTGATCGTCGAGGGGACACTGAATAGTGCACGGTACATCCAAACCGTCATCGAACCCATCGTTCTACCACTCCTAGACCGGCAAGGGAACTTGCTGTTCCAACAGGACAATGCACGTCCGCATGTATCCCGCGCCACCCAACGTGCTCTAGAAGGTGTAAGTCAACTACCCTGGCCAGCAAGATCTCCGGATCTGTCTCCCATTGAGCATGTTTGGGACTGGATGAAGCGTCGTCTCACGCGGTCTGCACGTCCAGCACGAACGCTGGTCCAACTGAGGCGCCAGGTGGAAATGGCATGGCACGCCGTTCCACAGGACTACATCCAGCATCTCTACGATCGTCTCCATGGGAGAATAGCAGCCTGAGTTGCTGCGAAAGGTGGATATACACTGTACTAGTGCCGACATTGTGCATGCTCTGTTGCCTGTGTCTATGTGCCTGTGGTTCTGTCAGTGTGATCATGTGATATATCAGACCCCAGGAATGTGTCAATAAAGTTTCCTCTTCCTGGGACAATGAATTCATGGTGTTCTTATTTCAATTTCCAGGAGTATATATATATATATATATATATATATATATATATATATATATATATATATATATATATATATATACACAGGGTGTTTCAAAAATGACCGGTATATTTGAAACGGCAATAAAAACTAAACGAGCAGCGATAGAAATACACCGTTTGTTGCAATATGCTTGGGACAACAGTACATTTTCAGGCGGACAAACTTTCGAAATTACAGTAGTTACAATTTTTCAATAACAGATGGCGCTTCAAGTGATGTGAAAGATATAGAAGACAACGCAATCTGTGGGTGCGCCATTCTGTACGTCGTCTTTCTGTTGTAAGCGTGTGCTGTTCACAACGTGCAAGTGTGCTGTAGACAACATGGTTTATTCGTTCGAACAGAGGATTTTTCTGGTGTTGGAATTCCACCGCCTAGAACACAGTGTTGTTGCAACAAGACGAAGTTTTCAACGGAGGTTTAATGTAACCAAAGGACCGAAAAGCGATACAAGAAAGGATCTGTTTGAAAAATTTCAACGGACTGGGAACGTGACGGATGAACGTGCTGGAAAGGTAGGGCGACCGCGTACGGCAACCACATAGGGCAACGCGCAGCTAGTGCAGCAGGTGATCCAACAGCGGCCTCGGGTTTCTGTTCGCCGTGTTGCAGCTGCGGTCCAAATGACGCCAACGTCCACGTATCGTCTCATGCGCCAGAGTTTACACCTCTATCCATACAAAATTCAAACGCGGCAACCCCTCAGCGCCGCTACCATTGCTGCACGAGAGACATTCGCTAACGATATAGTGCACAGGATTGATGACGGCGATACGCATGTGGGCAGCATTTGGTTTACTGACGAAGCTTATTTTTACCTGGACGGCTTCGTCAATAAACAGAACTGGCGCATACGGGGAACCGAAAAGCTCCATGTTGCAGTCCCATCGTCCCTGCATCCTCAAAAAGTACTGGTCTGGGCCGCCATTTCTTCCAAAGGAATCATTGGGCCATATTTCAGATCCGAAACGATTACTGCATCACGCTATCTGGGCATTCTTCGTGAATTTGTGGCGGTACAAACTGCCTTAGACGACACTGCGAACACCTCGTGGTTTATGCAAGATGGTGCCCGGCCACATCGCACGGCCGACGTCTTTAATTTCCTGAATGAATATTTCGATGATCGTGTGATTGCTTTGAGCTATCCGAAACATACAGGAGGCGGCGTGGATTGGCCTCCCTATTCGCCAGACATGAACCCCTGTGACTTCTTTCTGTGGGGACACTTGAAAGACCAGGTGTACCGCCAGAATCCAGAAACAATTGAACAGCTGAAGCAGTACATCTCATCTGCATGTGAAGCCATTCCGCCAGACACGTTATCAAAGGTTTCGGGTAATTGCATTCAGAGACTACGCCATATTATTGCTACGCATGGTGGATATGTGGAAAATATCGTACTATAGAGTTTCCCAGACCGCAGCGCCATCTGTTGTTGAAAATTGTAACTACTGTAATTTCGAAAGTTTGTCTGCCTGAAAATGTACTGTTGTCCGAAGCATATTGCAACAAACGGTGTATTTCTATCGCTGCTCGTTGAGTTTTTATTGCCGTTTCAAATATACCGGTCATTTTTGAAACACCCTGTATATATATATATATATATATATATATATATATATATATATATATATATATCAGTTCATGATATCCAGTACTACAAATTTACTCTTTCTGGCGGACACACGTCCAGATCGTCCGCTCTTAAAATATCCCATCTCTCTCCCCACATCCACCACAGCTGGCGGCTCACCTCCAACCGCGCAACGCTACGCGCTGTTCACATACAGCTGCACAACACTACAATAGCAAACAACAATGCAAACCAGCCACAGACTGCAAACAGCACAGCCAGTGATTTTCATATAGAGCGCTACGTGGCGTTACCAATAAAGAAACCTAAACAGCCTGCTTACACTATGTATACTGCTATAGAAACCGTTGTGTAGTTACTGCTTTGTTGTCCTGTCAATTAATTCATTCATCGGTTTCTTAGCGAGTGATAAAGTAATTTCTGGACTACTGCAGTTACTATCTAAAATTTGGAGAAGACAGTTTCTACATATATTTAGCATTTGTTTCACTTTCGTCATCTGCGATGTGCGGGACAAAGCACAACATATGTGTGAAGGGGTGGACTTTGTGAGGAACCTGTAACCACCGTCGCATTAATGCTACTAATTTTGAAAAAGTAGCTATTGACAACTTATGTAATTATTATTACAGTCTTACAAAATTGTGATGGTAGTAATGATCTCATAGATATAATTTAGTTTCGTGATTGAACAGAATCGAGTCGTTTAGTTTTTGCCCCTCAGAAAATTTCATTTTAATCCTCAGGGGGTAATTATACTCCAGGTTGTGAACTACTGTCCTAAGCAATTGGTTATACAGGATGAGAAATTTCCCCACGGCGGCCGATGCAGAAATGCTTCTAAATGTCCTGTCGAATGCCAGCACCTTCCAGGAGAGCTATTAGCTGGAGCCGGTGAACTTCCAGTAGCAGTGCGTACTTTTTGTTCCTCTTATCTGATTATCTGGTAGGCCTATATTTTACACAATTTTCTGGAGCGGTGGGGAGCCCATGAAATCGACATGTCGGCCGTGGGCCCTCGTGGAGTTGCGGTGGCGGGTCTTCAGCCCTCTGGGCAAGGAGTTCGCGTCTTAACGTAGTTACCATTTCGGAGTTCCAGAGTGAGGGATGCTGCCCGATAAACGGAGTTATGTTTGCGATGCGGATAGCCGACAAAGCATTTGAAAGTGCGTTCCCTCGCGCCGGTCGCAGGTTCGAATCCTGCCTCTGGCATAGGTGTGTGTGATGTCCTTAGGTTAGTTAGGTTTAAGTGGTTCTAAGTTCTAGGAGACTGATAACCACAGCAGATGAGTCCCATAGTGCTCAGAGCCAGCCCTCGCGCCGGCGTCCGTTACTGCTTAAGCATTTTCCTGCCCGTATCAATAAAATTCTCTTCCGGTACCCCAAGCCAGTACCAGTGACACCGAGGACGACAAGGAGAAATTGGATTTTAGTATTTGGCGTTATTATTGACAGAATTTAAAAATTTAAACACCTGTTATAATGTACTCATTAAGACGTACAATCTTGTGTTAAAAGTTTTATAAAATGCGACAAAAGTTATAATTACACACTGCGTGTTAGTCTAGAGGCTGCAAAACTGACTGTGTACAAATAACCGGACTTTATTTATACAGTATTTGGGAGTGGGAACACTTAGCGACTTCCTGCGACCATTACACATGAGCCCAAACCTGAACGGAATTTCTTCTCGTGAGCGTCCCCCACAAAGTGATGAAAGGAAAAATGGTTATCGTTTACTACATTTTTTCTGTTCGTGCAGTTAAGCTTCGCATCAGACATGAAGTTTTAGTGTATTACTTCCTCACTACCGACTCTAAAATAATGGCTCTGAGCACTATGGGACTTAACATCTATGGTCATCAGTCCCCTAGAACTTAGAACTACTTAAACCTAACTAACCTAAGGACAGCACACAACACCCAGTCATCACGAGGCAGAGAAAATCCCTGACCCCGCCGGGAATCGAACCCGGGAAACCGGGCGCGGGAAGCGAGAACGCTACCGCACACTACCGACTCTGTTAGAAACACAGTTTCCAGACGGGATCCGCATACATCATTGAAGAAAAAAAAAAAAAGTTGTACGACACATAGTTTGGAACATATGACGTCATAGACATTTATATGCATGAAAAACTACATTCTGCTTAAAATGGAGCACAAATTATCTAGTTTATATTCATCCAGTGTTTCAAAATGAGAGGACCTAGCGATTTCCAACAAACTTTAAGCATAATTTCGAACCTTCTATAAACTATCTCTCGCTTACATGCTTAAAGAGAAATATTTAACACATGATGTCATCAGTAATCACACGACCGTACATTTGAAGCTCTCGTGTTAATTGCAATTCACTTCTTTATACATTGTCAACAGGGAAAAGCTCACCCAAAAACAACACTCTCACATTTGGACAGAAAACAGTGAAACCAGTTGACCAGAACGGACCCTGACTAAGTCCGTCTCGTTCAGTAAAGCCGTACCTCCCACGTAGCTGCTGGGTCCATGTTCCCTAGGAGGTCTTAACTCATCGAAAACGTCTACATTCATTACTGCCCAACATTCACAGAGATTCTGGTTCGCTGTGTAGCTGAGCATTGTATTGTTATTGATTTGAAATTTGGTTTTTGAAGCTTTATTACTGGCTTAGATAATGATCCGTAAGTATGCAAAAACGATCATTGAGGGGGGAACTCAAACCTCAGGTTTGCATGTCAGTTTTTTATTTTTTCGGTGATAGCCGACGGCCTTGCCGCAGTGGTAACGTCGGTTCCCGTGAGATAACCGAAGTTAAGCGCTTTCGGGCTGGGCTAGCACTTGGATGAGTGACCATCCGGTCTGCCGAGCGCTGTTGGCAAGCGGGTTGCATTCAGCCCTTGCGAGGTAAACTGAGGGGCTACTTGACTGAGTAATAGCGGCTCCGGTCTCGTAAACCGACATGCGGCTGCAAGAGCAGTGTGCTTACCACGTGCCTCTCCATATCTGCATCCAGTGATGCCTGTGGGCTGAGGATGACATGGCGGCCGGTAGGTACCTTTGGGTCTTCATGGCCTGCTTGGGCGGAGTTTTAGTTTTTTCCGATGGTAACACGTCAAAACGTTACAGCTACGTAATCATGCTCATTCTAAGTATCTTTTTCATGTTTCCTTTTCTAAATTTTCTTTTTCTTTGTTATTCTGGCGTCCTATGTGATGCTTTCATCAGATTTCTCAGCTTCGGTGACACGTTATCTGTAACATCGTAGTGAGAAACTCAAGTAAACTGGTGCAAAGTTTTTCTGTGGATATTTTTGTTCCGTCGTTGGTTGGTTGCTTGGTTGGTTGATCCTGGAATTGCCTGAAACGATTCACGGGACTCACGGAAAAACTAAATGAGAATGGCCGGACGCGGATTTGAGCCGTCATCCTCGCGAATGCTTGTCCCAGTGTGCTAACCACTGCGCCACCTCGCTCGGTTCACCAGATGCGTTTCGGTGTAGACAAGTAAAACATCATCAGTGGTTTGCAATATGGCCACACAAATGAAGAAATGGTTCAAATGGCTCTGAGCACTATGGGACTTAACATCAGAGGTCATCAGTACTTAGAACTTAGAACTACTTAAACCTAACTAACCTAAGGACATCACACACATCCATGCCCGAGGCAGGATTCGAACCTGCGACCGCAGTGGTCGCGCGGTTCCAGACTGTAGCGCCTAGAACCGCTCGGCCACACCCGCCTACCTGTAGTGTGACAATTAGGTTTTAACACAATAGGAGGCATCTCAGCTTTGAAAAGGCATTTATATACGAAAATGATGAGGTGATATACATAAAGTACATATTATTAGAATAGGGAACAATCACAGAATTTTATTAAATGAAAAACCAAATTTACATATTTTTTGAGCCCTCATGACGCCTAGGTCCCCTTAAGACGTTAGTTGATGTCTAATCTGCAACTGTGACTTAGAGCGACGGCGCGGAAGCACAGAGGACTGACGAAAGGAACGTTTCAATTCGTCGCCCGAAGACGACAACCTGGATCGGCACCGAAACGCTTCAGAGCTGCGGCGACCCGGGCCGGGAGTCCCTCAGCCTGAACCAGTAGGCCCGCCGAGCGGGTCCCGGCTGTGCGGTTGCCGGGAATCCGGCGAGTGGGGCGCGCAGCGGATTAGCGCGTCAGAGCTGTGTAAGCCGTCAGTCGCGGCGCCGGCTCCGGCGTCGGCGTCGGCGTCTGCCCACGGGCGGCGTGCATGTTGCATGCCGGCAGCTAAGTGCGGCGCCGTGTCCGCATCAAACTTGCAGCCGGCACGCCGGGCCGGCGTCACGCGGCCGACGGCTGCATCATTCAGGCCGCCGCGGCCCATCAGCCGGCGCTAAATGCTGCATGACGACACCCGCGCGCTCGCACGCCGAAACGTCGCGCGGCTTTGTGCGCGACTCGTCTGCGCTCCCGGCCCGCCGAGCCTACAAATGTTTGCTTTCTTAGCGAACGAGTAAACCGCGATTCTCTAAATAATCAAGCTACCATGTACAAAAGAGCTTTAGACTTCTGATTAGTTTGCAAATGAAGAGGCAATATACACAAAGTATATATTTTTAGAACGAGGGAAAAATCAGTTTTTTATTAAATAAATAAACAAATTTCCATATTATTTAGCACTCATGACGTCCGGGTCCTTTTAAGGCGTTAAATGTTTCACGTTAAGCATGTAAGCAAGAAAAAGACTAGCAAATGTCTGAAATTACGCTTAAAGTGTGCTGGAAGTCGCTAAGTCCTCTGATTATGAAACACTCGATGAATATAGTCTGCAAAATGTCACAGGTTTTATAAGCGGAAATTAGTATTTCCTGCACCTAAATATTTATGACGTCTTACTTACTCAACTATGTGTCGAACAATGACATAATATTGTAGGTACATTCAGCGATGCACGGGGATACTGTCTGGTAAATGTGTTGCGAATACAGTTGTATGTATGTATGTATGTATGTATCTTAACTGGGGACCTACAAGCAACGGAGAGGCTCCGTCCCCGCTGCAGCCGCAGTGGTCCACAACCCCACGACGACTACCGCAGTCTACTTCACCCCTCCGCCGCCCCACACCGAACCACTCTTTCAGGATGATTGTGCGGTTCGGCCCCCGGTGGACACCCCCAGGGAACATCTCACACCAGACGAGTGTAACTCCAATGTTTGCGTGGTAGAGTAATAGTGGTGTACGCGTACGTGGAGAACTTGTTTGCGCAGCAATTGCCGACATAGTGTAGCTGAGGCGGAATAAGGGGAACCAGCCCGTATTCGCCGCGGTAGATGGAAAATCGCCTAAAAACCATCCACAGACTGGCCAGTTCACAGGACCTCGACACAAATCCACCGGGCGGATTCGTGCCGGGGACCAGGCGCTCCTTCCCGTCCGCGAAGCCATGCGTTAGGCCGCACGGCCAACCGGGCAGGCTTTGGAATACAGTTAGTAGCAGAGGAGACATAAGTTAAAACCTCATGCTGGATGCAGCAGGCTTTACTGCATGAAGAGCTAAAATATGGTAAGCGGCAAACTTCTTTCCTTTCATTATTTTATGGGGAATGTAACCGGCAGAGTATTCCGTAAACGGGTGGAAAGATTGCTGTAAGTCGCTGGCGTTGTATGTTCTCGTTTTCAAGTACTCGATGGATAAGTTGGTTGGTTGGTTTTGGGGAAGGAGACCAGACAGCGTGGTCATCGGTCTCATCGGATTAGGGAAGGATTGGGAAGGAAGTCGGCCGTGCCCTTTCAGAGGAACCATCCCGGCATTTGCCTGGAGTGATTTAGGGAAATTACGGAAAACCTAAATCAGGATGGCCGGACGTGGGATTGAACCGTCGTCCTTCCGAACGCGAGTCCAGTGTCTAACCACTGCGCCACCCCGCTCGGTGATGGATAAGTCAATTATTATCCGCAAAGTAGTTTTACAATTTTATTGCAGTCAAATAGGAAACTTAGAACATCATTTTTTGATGTAGTCTCCTTGGGTTTCATTGCACTTGGTCCATCGTTGTATAAGCTTCATGATGCCTTCACAAAAGGAGGTTCTCGGTTGAGCTGCGAGCCAGGAATGCACCGCTTCTTTCACTGCTTCGTCAGAGGCAAATCGACGGCCCCTTATTGTCTGTTTGAGTGGACCGAAAAAGTAACAGTCAGAAGGGGGAAGATCGAGACTGTATGGAGGATGAGTTTCTGGAGAATTTCAGCAGTGTGGGTAGTAGTATGCGGAGGGGCATTGTCGTGTAACAACACAACACCTTTTGACAGCAATCCTCGGCGTTTGCTTCGAACTGCAGGCTTTAGCCTGGCAGTAAACAACTCGCTGTAACGTACACTGTTTCTTGTTGTGCCCTTTCTCCATAATGTTCCTGTACTGGACCTTGTACGTCCCAAAAAGCCTTAAGCATCAGTTTTACTGCGGATTGTAGGGTCTTGAACTTTTTCTTGCCCGGTGGATTTGGATGTTTCCATTCCATACTCTGCCGTTTACTCTCCGGCTCGTAATGATGGATCCATGTTTCGTCACCAGTAATGATCCTGTCTAAGACGTTGTCCCCTTCGTTACCATAGCGATCCAAATGTTTTTTGCAGATGTGCAAGGGCGTTTCTTTATATAACTGTGTGAGTTGTTCTGGGAGCCATCTTGCACAAACTTTACGAAATCTAAATCTGTTGTTGATGATTTCGTAGGCAGAACCGTGACTAATTTGCAGACGATGTGCCACTTCGTCAATAGTTAATCGTGTGTCTAAGAGAATCGTTCCACGTGAACGGTCAGTGGTTTCTTCATTTGTGGCAGTTAACGGTCGTCCGGCTCCTTTATCGTGCGTAACACTTGTGCTTCCATTTCGGAATTTTTCAATCCATTCGTAGACACTCCGTTGTGGCAAAACACTGTTCCCGTACTGTGCCCAAAGTCTTCTATGAACTGTGGCCCCTGATACGCCTTCCGATCACAAAAAAAAAAACCCGGATCACTGAACGTTGCTCTCCTTCGGTGCAAATACACAGCGGCGCAGCCATGAATAACAGCGCGGCAGCGATAACGAAACTAACCTAGCGGCTTGAAAATTGAAAAGATATAACAAAGAATGCGTCATCAACGTGAAACGACAGTACTACACAAATAAACAATAGCAGCCGGCTAACACTATTTCAGCAAAGTTTGACTGCCCATGATTCAAGTAAATACGCCGTCATTAAAAACTTAACACAAAATGACTATGGCTCTCCTGTAGAAGCATACACCGCAGGTACTCAGCGTAGCACAACTACTCCACTTTATGGTGCTAACAGTAAACAAAGACACAAGAAAAATGCACGGTTATTTGTGTGGTAAGAAGGCAAGGTAGAAATGTTACTCGCCTATAGAAAATGTACGTTAGCATAAAAGTAACCGGAAATTTTTTTCTTATTTATAATGTGGGTACATGTAGTACAGTACTGTAGTACTTTGAAACGATATGTTATGTTTATTATTGTCCCAGAAACCTTGAAGTGAAGGCGGTTGAGTGAGTGGTCGATGTGATTTCCCTTGTGTTACCGTTTATTTACTGTCAGCTGTAGCAAGTGGACGAGTTACATTATCCCAGGTACCTGAACTGTGTATTGTATAGTACTGGAAAACTAACGTCAGTATTGCGTTACGATTTTAACAACGGCATGTTTAAGAGAATAGTACGGTATGGTACGTTGTAGGACAGGTCCTGAGGAAAATTACCGCACATAAATATAGGGGACTATTAAAAAAACTTATTGCTGTTAGTAGCTTCATAAGGAACAAAGTTATAAGTAAGGCATCATGCTAGTTAATGTCCAACAGGTAACTAAACATTTCCATAACACGTATTTTTTATTTTGCTTGCGGAGAAAAATTTTTTTGCGTGCTCAAGATAAATAGGACATCCTGTATACTACCCTCCGCAAATGTTAAATTTTTAGGCACATGGTTCGACATTCGATTTATATGCAAATGAAACAGTCTATCTCGAAGCTGCAACGCCGAGATTTTCTAGCTGCCTTGAAAGAGACAGTTATTAGTAAATAGTGGATTGCAGAAGTCGTCAGGAAAACGTGTGCTCTTGAGAGGCCCACAAAAGTCCAGTTATTGGACATTTCAATTTTCAGGCACATGATTTGATATAGACCGATTGGGTGATAGACTGAGCTGTACTCACAAAGTATATTTATCATCTTGAAAATAAGCAGGCTGTGACCATTGAACATATTCATGCTGTTAGTCCTTTTTGATGAGACTCATTTTTCACAAATATTGACAACTTTATGGAGACCTTCGTTGTGGAAGTGTGGATTTTGCATGTTTAGGAGATGTTCAACCGGGAATGTCACCTCATCGCCATTCTGGAAATTTCTGTCGCGCAACGGCTTCTCCATCAAAGGGAGCTGAAAGTCAGCGGATGTCATGTCACGAGAATGCTGGAGCCGAGAAAAAAACTGAAGTAGCTCGAGGAAGCGGCATACAAGACAATGTCACGATTCAAATGACCTGGCAAATAAAAAAAAAAATCCCTGAGGCAGCAGTCCATGATGTTTTATCCTGACAGCCTCCTGTAGCATCATCAGGAGACTTAGATCACCAAGCGAAGCAAATATCGTTACACGATTGTAATTAATATTGAGTATACGTTCTCAGTCCCTTGGACAACTTTTTTTTCACTTGGCGCCCTGATTTTACGACCCACCACCTAACTCCTTAAAGTGGGTCTTTATTGACCACTTAGCCGCTGCGATCGGTGTATGGGCGCTGATACGGCTGAACCTCCACGCCAGTTCCCGCATCCGATCGCACCGTTGCCCACATCCCGCCACGTGGTGGCGGGTCATAGTTGATCATCTTAGTTTTTGCCTTTTATTTTTTGTTCTCTCTTTTTTGTTTTCTCTTATTTTATTATCTTTGTTTGCTTTATTTTCTTTCTTTTCTTTTTGGCAGGTTTCCCAAACCAGTTAACAAATACATTCCTGGAAATTGAAATAAGAACACCGTGAATTCATTGTCCCAGGAAGGGGAAACTTTATTGACACATTCCTGGGGTCAGATACATCACATGATCACACTGACAGAACCACAGGCACATAGACACAGGCAACAGAGCATGCACAATGTCGGCACTAGTACAGTGTATATCCACCTTTCGCAGCAATGCAGGCTGCTATTCTCCCATGGAGACGATCGTAGAGATGCTGGATGTAGTCCTGTGGAACGGCTTGCCATGCCATTTCCACCTGGCGCCTCAGTTGGACCAGCGTTCGTGCTGGACGTGCAGACCGCGTGAGACGACGCTTCATCCAGTCCCAAACATGCTCAATGGGGGACAGATCCGGAGATCTCGCTGGCCAGGGTAGTTGACTTACACCTTCTAGAGCACGTTGGGTCGCACGGGATACACGCGGACGTGCATTGTCCTGTTGGAACAGCAAGTTCCCTTGCCAGTCTAGGAATGGTAGAACGATGGGTTCGATGACGGTTTGGATGTACCGTGCACTATTCAGTGTCTCCTCGACGATCACCAGTGGTGTACGGCCAGTGTAGGAGATCGCTCGCCACACCATGATGCCGGGTGTTGGCCCTGTGTGCCTCGGTCGTATGCAGTCCTGATTGTGGCGCTCACCTGCACGGCGCCAAACACGCATACGACCATCATTGGCACCAAGGCAGAAGCGACTCTCATCGCTGAAGACGACACGTCTCCATTCGTCCCTCCATTCACGCCTGTCGCGACACCACTGGAGACGGGCTGCACGATGTTGGGGCGTGAGCGGAAGACGGCCTAACGGTGTGCGGGACCGTAGCCCAGCTTCATGGAGACGGTTGCGAATGGTCCTCGCCGATACCCCAGGAGCAACAGTGTCCCTAATTGGCTGGGAAGTGGCGGTGCGGTCCCCTACGGCACTGCGTAGGATCCTACGGTCTTGGCGTGCATCCGTGCGTCGCTGCGGTCCGGTCCCAGGTCGACGGGCACGTGCACCTTCCGCCGACCACTGGCGGCAACATCGATGTACTGTGGAGACCTCACGCCACACGTGTTGAGCAATTCGGCGGTAGGTCCACCCGGCCTCCCGCATGCCCACTATACGCCCTCGCTCAAAGTCCGTCAACTGCACATACGGTTCACGTCCACGCTGTCGCGGCATGCTACCAGTGTTAAAGACTGCGATGGAGCTCCGTATGCCACGGCAAACTGGCTGACACTGACGGCGGCGGTGCACAAATGCTGCGCAGCTAGCGCCATTCGACGGCCAACACCGCGGTTCCTGGTGTGTCCGCTGTGCCGTGCGTGTGATCATTGCTTGTACAGCCCTCTCGCAGTGTCCGGAGCAAGTATGGTGGGTCTGACACACCGGTGTCAATGTGTTCTTTTTTCCATTTCCAGGAGTGTATTTACAAGAAATTTGAAATCTGAAAAGGAAATACAAAAAAAAAAAAAAAAAGTTGAGAATGAAGACGAGGAAAGAAGATCGGAAAGGAAGAAGTTCGTAGTTCCTCCACCCTGGGGCACCGAGGATGGAAGCCTTGGAATTTGTTGTCTAGCCATTGATCCTCAGTCTCCAATACCTTTGATTTGTTTAGACTAGGGAGATCTATCCTAAATTATAATTACTAAGCTAATTACTAAAGTTACTACTAAAATAATTACGCTATTGACAGGTTTAAAGTGCCGTGTTTGCTTGTGGCAAGTGCGACGGTGCGCCGACACTGTTTACATCTATCTTCATGTACGTGACTAGTTGTGTGTTACCTGTTGTAATAGCTGTGGATTGTGTTTAGACTTTGGCATATCTGTCGGGTCCCATTTTCTGTCTTGGTTTTCATCCTCCACACTATGGCGTCTATGTAGGTGCTGCATCTATGTTTGTCGTCTGTGCGGTCTCTCGCGCCTGTACTATTTATGGCATTCACCAGAAATTTTTTCTGTCAGTACGTTTAGTTCGTCTCATAATTCTGGTGTTCTACTTGCATCGTATATGTGTCATTCTGTTTGTAAGTGTTGTATTCCTGGTGTGTTCCTGTGTTGTCTGTTTTTCCCGCAGAATAGAATTTTGTGTTCGGGGGTTCCCAAACCTCCGCATGTACATGTAGATGTGTCTCTTAGAGACACCGACGTCAGGACACTGGATGTTTACATGATGGACAATATACATTATGTGATCAGAAGAATCTGGACACAGCGGTAATGGAAATGCCGTGTGGCTAGGGCCTCCCGTCGGGTAGACCGGTCGCCTGGTGCAAGTCTTTCGAGTTGACGGCACTTCACTCGAAAGTGACCATCAGACGTCATTAGTGGCGGACGCGCAGTATGAAAGTAGGCCGGCAGCATTTTCACTACAAAATCAGCAACAACAGGATGGGTCCGACAGAAGAGCTCAGTGACTTAGGATGAGGACCATTTAATGCCACCTCAGGAATAAATAAATCTGGGACACCTCAACCGTTCCAAAGCTCTCCGAGTCGACTACTGATGATGTGAACGTGAAGCGGAAACGTGAAGGCACAACCACAACCACAGCTGCACATGTCCAGGAAGGCCTCAAGTATTGACGGACAGAGACCGCTGAGCACTGTGAAGGGAGGTGATAAAAATTTGCATGAAATCAGCGGAAGAAATCACTCTTCTGTTACAGAGTGCTACTAGAGGTCTAGTTGACTCTGCAGTGGTAACGGTGATTAAGCTACATACTTCTGTAGTCACTGCCAAGTGATGCTCGAGGTGGTGTAAAAGGTGGCGCCACTGGACAGTGGATGACTGGATGATTGGAATCGAGTGACTGGTAAAGATTGACGACGCTGTACACTGTGGTAATCCTATGGAAGGGTGTGGGTTTCGAAAATCACGAGAACGTTATGTGCCATCATGTGTAGTGCCAAGAGTGAAGTACGAAGGTCGGTTGATTTGGGGGAGGGCCCCAACCAGTGAGGTCGTCTGTCGCATCGGATTCCTTTCAGAGGAATCTTCCCGGCGTTTGCCTGAAGTTTTTCAAAGAAATCACGGAAAACCTAAATCAGGATGGCCGGACGTGGGTTTGAACCGGCGTCCTCCCGAATGCGAGTCCAGTGTGCTAACCACTGCACCACCTCGCTCGGTAAAGACCGGAGGAAGTGATGTCACAGTATGGGAGTATTTTACGTGGTTAGGGAGCGCTTAAGAAAAGGCTACTAGCCGAACGATACGAATAGAAAGAGATTTTCACTCTGCAGCGGAGTGTGTGCTGATATCAAACTTCCTGGCAGATAAAAGACTGTGTGCCCGACCGAGACTCGAACTCGGGACCTATTCCCTTTCGCGGGCAAGTGCTCTGCCATGTGAGCTACCCAAGCAAGAGTCACAACCCGTCCTCACAGCTTCAATTCTGCCAGTACCTCGTCTCCTACCTTCGAAACTTCACAGAAGATCTTCTGCGAACCTAGCAGAAGTAGCACTCCTGGAAGAAAGGATATAGCGGAGACATGGTGCCGGCCGGAGTGTCCGAGCAGTTCTAGGCGCTACAGTCGCAGGCTCGAATCCTGTCTCGGTCATGTATGTGTATGATGTCCTTAGGTTAGTTAGGTTTAAGTAGTTCTGAGTTCTAGGGCACTGATGACCTCAGATGTTAAGTCCCATAGTGCTCAGAGCCATTTGAGTCATTTTTCGAGACCTGGCTTAGCCGAGTTCGAGTCTCGGTCCGGCACACAGTTTCGATCTGCCAGGAGGTTTGGTACGAGTAGAATTTGCAGCGTTAAGTGCTGTTTAGAGAAGAGGAACAGTTCGGAGACGGTGACTGTATTAGGGTGACTTTGGACGGTGTCATAAAGCATCATCTATGAGGCAACGGTTTGTGGACAGTAACGTTCCTGAAACGGACTGACCTGCCCAGTGTTCCCATCTGAACCCAATGTGAAAGGTCTCTGTTGGATTCCTTTCATGTTGATTTCTTAAATCTGTTGTCATTTACGGCATACATTCCTCTTCTAAATTTACTGTGGCGTTTCTGACTATCTGGGAGGAGACTGAGTAGTGGAACGTGTTACTTTTACACATAAACAAGAACGATCTGTCACACTACTACACTTTAAAACACAGTTTATATGTAATTCATGTCACACAGTCTCATACGGAACCTACATCCACTTTCTTTCATATACTGTATATGATAAGATACTGTCATCCCCCTTCCCTTCTGTGTGAAAGAATGAATGAGCAAATGTATTTCTAGTTGCGTGCTGGATGGTAGCAGACAAGCCTGTCTGCTAGAGAACAGTAGGGCCAACGTCGGAACAGGTAGCTATGCTTTCTAAAAGCAAAGAGGTTTCTATCCTTAGTATGGTCCTGTCCGTCCCTTGTCGTGTTGGTATAGGAAGCTGCCTCTCTGGTCACTTCCGTTTTGTATACGGAAGCACGCTCGATAGCGGCCCAGGTCAGTCTGTCCGTGGCGAGCGTCTGAAGTGGTAAGATCTCCGACTAAGCGCGTGTCTGCTAAGTCCGTAGGACAATGGATTTCTTAAGTTCAGCCTAACTGAAAATTTAATCACCTTTATTTCAGGTTTAGCTCTAAAATATCTAATGTTATCTTAAATTGCAACGCAGTGTATTCCGAGTCTGAAGTTCAGAATATACTCCGATAGTTGCTTTGTCACTACTTTGTGAGTAAAGTGGAACCACGTGTTGATCAGAAACTCTAACTAGCATCATCAATCCTCAATGCGAATGTGCGTGAGATTATAACGTCTCGTCTTGACAATATTTTTCAATATAGCAACTTTTCTTTATGTTCAATCCACGTGGGGTGTACTTTGTGAGACCAGTACCACGTGCTTATACAATTGTTTGACCTGTCAGGTTAACAGTAAGACGATAGTAACCAGTTCGAGGTTTTTCTTTTGTAAATTGCGTTTCGATGTAATTTATTTTAATTATCAAAGTTATTGTCGAGTTACACTCTTTGTGTAAACCAAGTTGACCACGTGAAGCATGTGGTGTAATCATCAAACTAGCCCTCAGCTATTCTTTTCGGGAAGATTGCAGAGAGAGTTAGTATGAATTTAGTATACCAGTGTGTGGTAATTACATGACGGACAGGATTGCGCTACGAACGTAACTTCTTTGGGTGAAAATTGAATCGGTTGGTTGTGGTTAATTTCCTCTTGCATATGTTTCAACGTTCTTCGTGTGTTATTTTATGAATGCAGTGTTGTATGCAGTCTCCCAATCTTGGCTCCATATTTGATGTGTTCCGTAAGATTACGAACTCACATTTTCACAGTCCTAAATAAGGCATCAGCTTAGTTATGACTCAAGTTTAATATACTGAAATTTCAATGATCAATGTTAAAATAAATTTCCAAATATAAACTGATTTATTTCTTTTTATTTAAATTCTCTTTTTTATAGATATATATCACCGGTTGTCGTATGACTATTAAAAGATTATAAGTAATTTGGTAAGCTAGACTGGATACCTGCTGAAACAGTTGCGCAGTAATGCAAGGCTAACTTCCTCAGACAGCTCACACCTTTTAACCCGATTTTATTGTCTATCAGCACCGCTTCCATAGCAAATTAAAGCAACAACGATACAAATGGAACACCTTTGGGATGAGTTAGACCCCAGCATCGACCATCACTGCCGTGTCTGATTTCGGCTGCTGAGGAAGAATGGGTTGCCATTCCGCCACAGAAATTCGAACACGTCATCGAAAGTGTCTCAATCAGCGTTGAAGCAGTCATTAAGGCGAACGGTGGACACACAACAAATTAATGTTCACTAAAATCCGAATACTTTTGATGACACATAGAAGTATTTAGCGCTTGATGTTCGTACCTGATGATACAGACGCATTGTACCTGATGAAGGTTGGTTGGTCGGTTGATTGATTCGAGGGAAGAAGCCAAAAAGCGAGGCCATCGGTCCTATCGGTTTAGGAAAGGATGAGAAAGGAAGTCGGCTGTGCCGTTTCAAGCGAACCATCGCGTCATTTACCCTAAGCGATTTAGGGAAATCACGTAAAACCTAAATCAGGGGGTCGGACGTCCTCCCGAAAGGGAGTCCTGTGTGCCAACCACTGCGCTACCTCGTGCGGTGGTCAATAGGGATATCATGATACCACAGATGTCCGTCCTTACTTTCGTTTTGCTGCATATTCATTGTTTTGTCGTATATAACTGTGATATGCATGTGAATTAATTGTGGAACCAACTTATTCTGGAGAAGACAACACACTGTCACATTCTATTAACTGTTAGATTATCCACCTCGACTGAAATTAAATGGAAGCATTTGCTGTCATTTATTTAGTTAATTGTGTCACTGACAACAAAAATTTCAAATGGCACTTAACATCTGTCCCCTAGACTTAGAACTACTTAAACCTAACTAATCTAAGGACATCGCACACACACCCATGCCCGAGCAGGATTCGAACTTGCGACCGTAGCAGCAGCGCGGTCCGGACTGAAAACCTAGAACCGCTCGGCCACAGCGGACGGCTCATTCACAACAAAAACCTCACTATGAAGGGCAACAACGCAACTGACTAAGAAGTGTGGTAATGCGTATTTATTCCTCGTATCCACAGGACATGTGGCCTGTGTTTGAAGAAGTGTACAAACATGTTCCGGGAAAATCAGGAATACGGAAATACAAGTCGCTGGGGAATGAAATAAATAGGAAGTGCAGGGAAGCTGAGACGAAATGGCTGCAGGTAAATATGAAGACATCGAAAAGGATATGACCGTCGGAAGGACAGACTCAGCATACAGGAAAGTCAAAACAACCTTTGGTGACATTAAAAGCAACGGTGGTAACATTAAGAGTGCAACGGGAATTCCACTGTTAAATGCAGAGGACAGAGCAGATAGGTGGAAAGAATACATTGAAAGCCTCTATGAGTGTGAAGATTTGTCTCATGTGATAGAAGAAGAAACAGGAGTCGATTTAGAAGAGATAGGGGATCCAGTATTAGAATCGGAATTTAAAAGAGCTTTGGAGGACTTACGGTCAAATGAGGCAGAAGGGATAGATATCATTCCATCAGAATTTCTAAAATCATTGCGGGAAGTGTCAACAAAACGACTATTCACGTTGGTGTGTAGAATATATGAGTCTGGCGATATACCATCTGACTTTCGGAAAAGCATCATCCACACAATTCCGAAGACGGCAAGAGCTGACAAGTGCGAGAATTATCGCACAATCAGCTTAACAGCTCATGAATCGAAGCTGCTTACAAGAATAATATACAGAAGAATGGAAAAGAAAATTGAGAATGCGCTAGGTGACGATCAGTCTGGCTTTAGGAAAAGTAAAGGGACGAGAGAGGCAATTCTGACGTTACGGTTAATAATGGAAGCAAGGCTAAAGAAAAATCAAGACACATTCATAGGATTTGTCGACCTGGAAAAAGCGTTCGACAATATAAAATGGTGCAAGCTGTTCGAGATTCTGAAAAGAGTAGGGGTAAGCTATAGGGAGAGACGGGTCATATACAATATGTACAACAACTAAGAGAAAATAATAAGAGTGGACGATCAAGAACGAAGTGCTCGTATTAAGAAGGGTGTAAGACAAGGCTGTAGCCTTCCGCCCCTACTCTTCAATCTGTACATCGAGGAAGCAATGATGGAAATAAAAGAAAGGTTCAGGAGTGGAATTAAAATACAAGGTGAAAGGATATCAATGATGCGATTCGCTGATGACATTGCTATCCTGAGTGAAAGTGAGGAAGAATTAAATGATCTGCTGAACGGAAAGAACAGTCTAATGAGTGCACAGTATGGTTTGAGAGTAAATCGGAGAAAGACGAAGGTAATGAGAAGTAGTAGAAATGAGAACAGTGAGAAACTTAACTTCATTGACTTCGTGACCATCAATCCTGATGTTAAGGAATTCTGTTACGTAGGCGGTAAAATATCCAATGACGGACGGAGCAAGGAGGACATCAAAAGCAGACTCGCTATGGCAAAAAAGGCATTTCTGGCCAAGAGAAGTCTACTAATATCAAATACCGGCCTTAATTTGAGGAAGCAATTTCTGAGGATGTACGTCTGGAGCACAGCATTGTATGGCAGTGAAACACGGACTGTGAGAAAACCGGAACAGAAGAGAATCGAAGCATTTGAGACGTGGTGCTATAGACGAATGTTGAAAATTAGGTGGACTGATAAGGTAAGGAATGAGGAGGTTCTATGCAGAATCGGAGAGGAAAGGAATATGTGGAAAACACTGATAAGGAGAAGGGACAGGATGATAGGACATCTGCTAAGACATGAGGGAATGACTTCCATGGTACTACAGGGAGCTGTAGAGGGCAAAAACTGTAGAGGAAGACAGAGATTGGAATACGTCAAGCAAATAATTGAAGACGTAGGTTGCAAGTGCTACTCTGAGATGAAGAGGTTAGCACAGGAAAGGAATTCGTGGCGGGCCGCATCAAACCAGTCAATAGACTGATGACCAAAAAAAAAAAAAAAAAAAAATCGTCCTGAAGTCAGCCATATTTGCGTTTTTCTTCTCATATGCGTACTAAGGCAAGTTTGGTAACCCTTAAATAAGTAATTTGATATTACCCATTTCATGGAGGTGAGGTAGCGATTGTTAAATATTTGTCAGTAATAAATGGTAGCGTTTAACCCTTTATGGCCTACGCGCAGCTCAACAACGCCTTTTGACAGACAGTCCTCCCATCACTGGATTGCCAAACTCAGCTCATGAAGTAAAACACTGAAATATCACGCTACCTATATGTGACGTTTATAAAATGAAGCAGAAAACACACTTTGGGCTTTGGGTCCTCGTTTTGCATTAAAATCCTTGATTTCCGTCCAAGTTGCACACCCCGTACGGTGCCGTGTACAACGTTTCGGGATACCTCCTGATCAGCAGTGTGGCTCTCGAAGAGTGTCACGTTGACGCTTCTTCAGATGTTTTTTATTTTTAATTTTTTTTATTTGTGGTAAGGCAATACTGACACTACGATTTATCTTAGAAGCTAGATTAAGGAAAGGCAAACCTATGTTTCTAGCATTTGTAAACTTAGAGAAAGCTTTTGACAATGTTGACTGGAATACTCTCTTTCAAATTTTGAAGGTGGCAGGGGTAAAATACAGGGAGCGAAAAACTGTTTACAATTTGTACAGAAACCAGATGGCAGTTATAAGAGTCGAGGGGCATGAAAGTGAAGCAGTGGTTGGGAAGGGAGTGAGACAGCGTTATAGCCCCTCCCCGATGTTATTCAATATGTATATTGAGCAAGCAGTAAAGGAAACAAAAGAAAAATTCGGTGTAGGTATTAAAATCCATGGAGAAGAAATAAAAACTTTGAGGTTCGCCGATGACATTGTAATTCTGTCAGAGACAGCAAAGGACTTGGAAGAGCAGTTCAACGGAATGGACGTTGTATTGAAAGGGGGATATAAGATGAACATCAACAAAAGCAAAACGAGGATAATGGAATGTAGTCGAATTAAGTCGGGTGATGCTAATGGAATTAGATTAGGAAATGAGACACTTAAAGTAGTAAAGTAGTTTTGCTATTTGGGGAGAAAAATAACTTATGATGGTCGAAGTAGAGAGGATATTAAATGTAGACTGGCAATGAAAGCGTTTCTGAAGAAGAGAAATTTGTTAACATCGAGTATTGATTTAAGTGTCACGAAGTCGTTTCTGAAAGTATTTGTATGGAGTGTAGCCACGTATGGAAGTGAAACATGGACGATAAATAGTTTGGACAAGAAGAGAATAGAAGCTTTCGAAATATGGTGCTACAGAAGAATGCTGAAGATTAGAAAGGTAGATCACATAACTAATGAGGAGGTACTGAACAGAATTGGGGAGAAGAGAAATTTGTGGCACACCTTGACTAGAATAAGGAATCGGTTGGTAAGAGATGTTCTGAGGCATCAAGGGATCACCAATTTAGTATTGGAGGGCAGCGTGGAGGTTAAAAATCGTAGAGGGAGACCAAGAGATGAATACACTACGGAGTTTCTGAAGGATGTAGGTTGCAGTAGATACTGGGAGACGAAGAAGCTTGCACAGGATAGAGAGCATGGAGAGCTGCATCAAATCAGTCTAAGGTCTGAAGACCACAACAACAACACAACAACAAGGTCTTATGGGACCAAACTGCTGAGGTCATCGGTCCCTAAGCTTACACACTACTTAGTTTAACTTACACTAAGGACCACACACACACACACACACACACACACACACACACACACACACACACACACACACACACACACACACACCGTGGGAGGACTCGAACCTCCGACGGGGGAAGCCGCGCTGACTGTGACAAGACACCTCAGACCGCCCGGCTTCAGTTGTCTAGCAGTAGTTGTCATCTGACGTGTTGAAGGTATGATGAATTGTACAACAGTCCACCCACAAAAAGTTGTAATTCCTAAACTACTGTAGCACCGTGAAAGCAAGTAAATGGAAAATTATTCTCGCATTCAGCTGTAGATTCACACTTACTTCGCCTTATAATTAAATAAAGCTTGAATTTGTGTACATTCCTCGTAATTCTGTTATTGAAGAATGAAGTTATTTTAGTGCTGTTTTCATGCGAGCTCTTGTACAGCTTTTAACGTCTTTCCATTTTCTTTGTTGCAGGTAAGCTGAACTGAACCCTAACTTCTTATCACACCTGATTCATTTCTTCTGGTAAGTATAACATAGCATTTTGCGGTCTAGTTCGTTACTAGGAAACAACATTCTTTGACGATTACGGACAGCACTGGCAGTGTGCACACTATTACGATTCAGTATCGGTAGATGGGAAGCGGACGGCGAAGGCAATAGTAAAATAGGCTGACAGAAGACGCGAAACACCCAGAGAGCAGGAAAGGAATTGTGGCGCCTGCGACTCGCGTGATTTATAGCCCACACGTAATGTGGAGGAGTGCCTGCCCTAGAAGTGTCGACCTTCACAAGGACGCGAGCTTTGGAATGAGGTCTTGTTGTCGTTAAAATTCCTATGCTCTCACCGAATGTCTGTGACGTCCATACACTGTAGACCAAATTGTCTTGGATCTGTTGTTGTCTGTCCTACACGGGTAAATCTACATAAATACTCTGAAAACCACTGTGAAGGGCATGGGAGAGGTTGAATCCCAGTGTAAGGATTGTTAGGGCTATTACTCGCTGAGATGGGGATGATAGTTATCGCAAAAAAAAAAACTCTTTTCGGTTATATCGCTTTTTTTCCACGCCATTTTAGCCTGACTTTAAAGCCGTTCAAAACAAATGGTTTTCGGTTTTTATTCCTTGTATTTCCTGTAATACACGTAGAAACCGAGCGAAGATGTAAACATTTTGACTCTCTTAGTTACAGGATACTGTGTGTTCTTTCAAAGAAATGCTTGCCTATTTCCCGTTCCCACCCATTCACGGAGCAGAATGTGAGAAGGCAACTTTTTGTGAAGTTATTGCATAAACGTTAAAGTTATTAGGAATATCGCGCAGAGCTAAGACACATGGTTGTTTAATGAACAACTTAGAAGTGGTAAACAGAATTCTCCCCCCCCCCCCCTCCCAAAAAAAAGCCGTTAACAATAAGGAAGTATTATACTTTCGTTTTCAAAAGTGAACACTTATTTTTAATGGTTAATACTAAGTTACTGTTACTCTATCATTTACGTCGCTTGTGGACCTTCCCTAGCTTGTAAATAAGCAACGTGGCATGCCTTGAAATAAATCCCATAACCCAGTCTTCCCCAGCTGGAGACGTTTCTTTGTCAAATCTGTGTTATAAGCCACTTCTGTCTGCTAGTTGGCAGGCCAATGACCTGGCAATTGGATGTTTCATTGCGGGACTAAAAAGGCTTAACTCCATTGACTTCAGGTACGCTACCAGCTCGTATTTTTTGTTGTGAAATGAACACAATTTTAAATTTCACAACTAATAGGTCAACTCTGTAATTAGGATTATTCTTAGCTTTACGAACATATGTTTGCAACGGTGAGTTCGGTGCGTCAAAATCTTTAGACGTTTTAAAACTCTCATTTCAAAAGAAGAAATGGCGGAAACTGCCATTCAGATGGACTTAAAATCCCATTTCTTTCTTTCAGTCTTTCTAATGTAGGTTGACACAATCTGGAACGCCCAGGGAAAAGAAAGAACTGTATAGTTTGAAATCCACTATCATCAAAGAATGACTGGGTAGAACGGGACACTGTAACATTCTGACCCGTCCCGTTCTTATTAACAACATAACAACTAAGATATTTAAATGTATTAAGTAACTAACGGATAGATGGTGGCATGCACTTCACTATTTCATGTCATTTAAGGGTGTTCGATTAAGAACTAATGGCTTACATTGCGTTTAAATCCACCACAAGTTATAAAAACACGGCTGGGAACGTGTACGACAATCATTCACTTACATATTGCACTCACACAAAATCAAAATGGCTGCCTTGGCTTCCCGTCTCTTTAGAGTCATGATTACATGCCACTAGAATAGGCTGCATCACTCTCCAGTTTGGAAAAAAGCACAGTCCCACGGTATACGAACTCCCCTACGTCTCCTGATTAAAATTATGTTTTATATAGTTTGACGTTACACTGATGGCAAATTGTATGCATAATTCAGTGTATCTGAATGACATTTTGAGTCCCTCAAGAACTGCTGGTTCTGTTCGCATTCAAATCGTGTGGCAAACATAGGGCTTCTACACTGAAGCTCCAAAGAAACTGGTACGGGCATGTGTATTCAACAGGCACAATACGGCACTGCGGTCGGCAACGCCTGTATAAGAGCACAAGTGTTTCCTGTATATCGGTTACTGTTGCTGCAGTGACAATCATCAAGATTCAATGAGTTTGAACGTGGTGTTACAGTCGATGGGACACAGCATCTCCAACTTACCAATGAAGTGCAGACTTACTCGTACGACCACTTCATGAGTGTACCGGTAAAATATCGAATCTCCGATATCGCTCCGGCCGGAAAAAGATCCTGAAGGAACAGGACCAACGACGGTTGAAGAGAATCGTTGAACGTGACAGAAGTGAAACCGTTCCGCAAATTGCTGCGGATTTTAATGCTGGGCCATCAACAAGTGTCAGCGTGTGAACCATTCAATGAAACATCATCGGTATGGGCTTTCGGAGCCGAAGGCTCATTCGTGTACCCTTGATGACTGCATGACACAAAGCCTTTCGTCTCGCCCCGGCCCGCAACACCGTCATTGGGCTGCTGATGACTGGAATAATGTTGTCTGTTCGGACGAGTCTCGTTTCAAATTGCTTCGAGCGGGTGGAGAGAACCTCACGAATCCTTGTACCTTGCATGGCAGCAGGGGCGGTTCAGGCTGGTAAAAAGTGTAAATGTCGTGTGACTAGGGCCTCCCATCGGTAGACCGTTCGCCTGGTGCAAGTCTTTCGATTTGACGCCACGTCGGCGACTTGCGTGTCGATGGGGATAAAATGATCATGATTAAGACAACACAACACCCAGTCCCTGAGCGGAGAAAATCTCCGATCCAGCCAGAAATCGAACCCGGGCCCGTAGGATTGACATGCTATCGCGTGGTAGAGTCTCATAATGGTGCGCAGCGTGTTCAGTCCGAGTGATATGGGACCCCTCATAGGTACGACTCTGACAGGTGACCCGTACCTAAGCATCCTGTTTGATCACCTGCATCCATTCACCACTGTGCATTCCGACAGACTTGAGTAATTCCAACAGGGCAATGCGATACCCCACACGTCCAGAATTGCTACAGCCGAGTTCCAGGAACACTCTTCTGAGCTTCAACACTTCCGCTGACTCGCAAACTCCACAAAACATGAACATTATTGAGCATATCTGGGATGTCTTGCAAACTGCTGTTCAGAAGAGATCTCCATCCCCTCGTACTCTCACGGGTTTATGGAGAGCCCTGCTCGATTCATGGCGTCAATAACCTCCACCACTACTTCAGACATTAGTCCAGTCCATGTCACGACGTGCTGCGGCATTTCTGCGACCTCGCGGGGGTACTAGACGATATTAGCCAGGTGTACAAGTCTCTTTGGTTCTTCAGTATATAAATCATTCATTCGTATTCAAAGCTCTGTATTTTCCAAAGTATTACATGTAAAAATATGGCTGATACCGTAAACTCACCGAGTGTGGTACTTTACACCCTACAAACGTTCTATGAGTATTCGTCTGGTCTCACGACAGATGTCCAAGTGGTAGTGAAATGTGTTTCTCATTTCGTGTAGCATCATCCTGTCGATTGTCATCACAGCAGTACTGATGTCTTCCGTGAACCGGTCCAGTGTTCTTGACAGAGGGGGTTCGTAAACACTGTTGTTTACGTATCCCCAAACAGGAGAGTCACTATGCGTTTCCTGGCGACCAAGGAAACAAATTTCCGTATGTCGTGCATGCTCGTTAATTTTAGATTCCCACAGGAAGTCGAACGTGTGTGCATCCACACTAAAGGTTGTTGATTAATTGCCCATCAAGACGAATCAATTATAAGAATGTATGGTGTCCGTTCTTCCGGAAATGTCAAATAAAAGAACATTAACCTACGGCGAATCTCGTGAGCCAGAATTCTTGCATTGTGGTGACGAACATTTCCAGACAAATGGAAGGACTCGTGTATTCCAACATACAAAAAATTCTTTTCTTGCTTCGTCGACATTTTGTGAAGGCACTGACTCTTTACGCCTAATGCCCTCAACAGTTTATAGTGGAACGGCAGAACTAAAACCAGATGCAATGTTGTCTGATGTATATCAAATGGATCAAATGGCTCTGAGCACTATGGGACTTAACTGCTGTGGTCATCAGTCCCCTAGAACTTAGAACTACTTAAACCTAACTAACCTAAGGACATCACACACATCCATGTCCGAGGCAGGATTCGAACCTGCGACCGTAGAGGTCGCGCGGCTCGTGATTGTAGCGCCTAGAACCGCTCGGCCACTCCGGCCGGCTCTGATGTATATCATAAGATTTCGTTTGCTCAGAGGATTCGCTAACTGAAGTTGGATTTCTTCTAGCTAAAGTATTACGTCAGTTTTCGATTTATCGTTATAGATTTTTAAGTAACTAATAATACTAAAATATCGTCTTTTAAGTAGAAATAGTAATCAGAAACGCGTATCTGGACGTCGTGCTTCAACTGAATTGCTTCAGTTGCTTCAGAGTGCTTCTCTCTAAATATAGTGGAACCTAAGGTGAGCATTCCTCTCAAGCTCCGCGAGGTTATTTTTTTGTGGACTGGCAAGACAGCCAATCCACAAGGACGGGAGGCCGAAGGGCACGCGTTTGAGCTCACGCAGGATGGCGTGAGGTCTGGAACAGGACAAGGTCTTTATAGTAGCAAAAATAGTACGTAGTTTCTGGAATACTTAACTTTAACCATAATTGGTGAACATCGGTCTGACGGTACATGTATCACAAGATAAATAGCAATTGATAAAGGCGCCTTGCTAGGTCGTAGCAAATGACGTAGCTGAAGGCTGTGCTAACTATCGTCTCGACAAATGAGAGCGTAATTTGTCAGTGAACCATCGCTAGCAAAGTCGGCTGTACAACTGGGGCGAGTGCTAGGAAGTCTCTCTAGACCCGCCGTGTGGCGGCGCTCGGTCTGCAATCACTGATAGTGGCGACACGCGGGTCCGACGTATACTAGCGGACCGCGGCCGATTTAAAGGCTACCACCTAGCAAGTGTGGTGTCTGGCGGTGACACCACATATTTGATGGGAGCTATAGGCCCCACTCCTCCAATTACACTACAAATAAACAAGTGATTGTCATTTCCAATACTTATTAATAAAGCTGGGGGTGATTTCTAAAAAGATAAACAAAATCGAAACTTTGAAATACACAGTGTGAAATGATATAGTAACTATTGGAATCTGGTTTTACTATGTAAGGGTTTAGATTTAGCTACACATTCTAATTTTCATCAGAAGCAAACAATTAGATACAGGCCGGAAGCTTGCAGTGTATCTCTGGCCGACAAAAAGCTCAGATAACAATGTAAGAGAATTATGCCATACTTTTCCGTTTGTGTATGAAATAACCGTTGGAAAAACCGACTGGTTATAACTGACACCGGTCGTTATTTTAGTTCCCTACAACCGGTATTTTTCAGTATATGTTTCGTCTTGGTTCGTTTTTAAATATATCTTACTCTAAAAAGGAATCATTTTTATACATAAGATTTTCGTTATTTTCAAATGTTGTGTTATTACAAAAAATGGCAAAAGCGATCAGTCCCATTTCAGTAACAATACCGACACAAACTAGCAGCAAACACACGGCACAAGAGCTGGTACAGCTGTGCTGAGACTACCATGTCTGTGTTTGAGTGTGCCGTGGCTTAAGGTACCTGGTCTATACGTAGTTTCCCGATGTCGTCGCCGGACATCCGTTGTCCTGCAGAATGGCACCAGCCCTTGTCTGGAGATATTTTTACGAAGTGACGTAACAATGAAATACAATCCTTAATTTTCTTTAAAAGATGAAAGATTTTTCTGCCATTTCTATGAAATAAAGACAGTGGAAAGGAATTATGGTAATATTAAAAAATTAAGAAGAATTCATTTATAACACACAGTACAAGTAGTAAGTAGCTGATCAGCTACCAGTGTCTATGTAACATACAAATGTTACTACGCACAGTATTTTATGCGAGCAATACTCTCGCCATCAAAGATGCGCTGACGAACTGACCTTCGACTTTCGTCTCTTCCCCCTGCACTACCCCACACGTTGCATTTTGTAAGGCACTTGCAGAGTATTACAACCAAGCAATTGACAAATGGTATCCCACGAATGCCGAGAGTATATTAGTCAGACAAGTATCGCTGTTAGAGAAGCCATATGGCCGGCTTCAGTCGTACGGGCCGTATGGTGGGCGACGGTCAGGACGTTGTCCCACTGTTGCCTCGGGCGGCTCGTCATGGGGGCTCAGTTCGAAGCGGAACTCATGACTGAAGGCAATTTTACTCCAGGGAATGAGATTCCAGGCCAAAGACGTGCCTGGAGACGCCACGTACAGCGGTGGGGTACCAACCTGCCTGTTGCCCTGCATAGGGCCCGACAACCACAAGTGGTGTCTAGGGTGGCAGTTCTTTTCGTAGCAGAAACCCTTTGGTTATCATCGACGGCGCCCTTACAGCAAGAAATCCTGGGCTTACGTTTCAGTAAGACAATACCCGCCCCCACACGTAGAGAATTTCTATTATGAGTCTTCGTGCTTGTCAAACCGTACCTCCACAGTAAGGTCATCGGGTCGCCCGGTAATTGAGAACATTTGGTGCAGTATGAGCAGTATATTCAAGAAGAATATAATAATTCCAATCCCAAAGAAAGCAGGTGTCGACAGATGTGAAAATTACCGAACTATCAGTTTAATAAGTCACAGCTGCAAAATACTAACGCAAATTCTTTACAGACGAATGGAAAAACTGGTAGAAGCGGACCTCGGGGAAGATCAGTTTGGATTCCGTAGAAATGTTGGAACACGTGAGGCAATACTAACCTTAAGAATTATCTTAGAAGAAAGATTAAGAAAAGGCAAACCTACGTTTCTAGCATTTGTAAACTTAGAGAAAGCTTTTGACAATGTTAACTGGAATACTCTCTTTCAAATTCTGAAGGTGGCAGCGGTAAAATACAGGGAGCGAAAGGCTATTTACAATTTGTACAGAAATCAGATGGCAGTTATAAGAGTCGAGGGGCATGAAAGGGAAGCAGTGGTTGGGAAAGGAGTGAGACAGGGTTGTAGCCTCTCCCGGATGTTATTCAATCTGTATATTGAGCAAGCAGTAAAGGAAACAAAAGAAAAATTCGGTGTAGGTATTAAAATTCATGGAGAAGAAGTAAAAACTTTGAGGTTCGCCGATGACATTGTAATTCTGTCAGAGACAGCAAAGGACCCGGAAGAGCAGTTGAACGTAATGGACAGTGTCTTGAATGGAGGATGTAAGATGAACATCAACAAAAGCAAAACGAGGATAATGGAATGTAGTCAAATTAAATCGGGTGATGCTGAGGGGATTACATTAGGAAATGAGACACTTAAAGTAGTAAAGGAGTTTTGCTGTTTAGGGAGTAAAATAACTGATGATGGTCGAAGTAGAGAGGATATAAAATGTAGACTGGGAATGGCAAGGAAATCGTTTCTGAAGAAGAGAAATTTGTTAACATCGAGTATAGATTTAAGTGTCAGGAAGTCGTTTCTGAAAGTATTTGTATGGAGTGTAGCCATGTATGGAAGTGAAACATGGACGATAACCAGTTTGGACAAGAAGAGAATAGAAGCTTTTGAAATGTGGTGCTACAGAAGAATGCTGAAGATAAGGTGGGTAGATCACGTAACTAATGAGGAGGTATTGAATAGGATTGGGGAGAAGAGAAGTTTGTGGCACAACTTGACTAGAAGAAGGGATCGGTTGGTAGGACATGTTTTGAGGCATCAAGGGATCACAAATTTAGCATTGGAGGGCAGCGTGGAGGGTAAAAATCGTAGAGGGAGACCATGAGATCAATACACTAAGCAGATTCAGAAGGATGTAGGTTGCAGTAGGTACTGGGAGATGAAGCAGCTTGCACAGGATAGAGTAGCATGGAGAGCTGCATCAAACCAGTCTCAGGACTGAAGACCACAACAACAACAACAACAACAACAACACAATGAGGAGTATCCGAAAGAAAGCAGGTGTTGACAGGTGTGAAACTTACCGAACTATCAGTTTAATAAGCCACGGCTGCAAAATTCTAACATGAATTCTTTACAGACGAATGGAAAAACTGGTAGAAGCCGACCTCTGGGAAGATCAGTTTGGATTCCGTAGAAATGTTGGAACACGTGAGGCAATACTGACCCTGCGACTTAGCATACAAAATGAAAGCAGATTTATTTAACCTCAATTTTCACCACTTAGCACTGACTTCTCGCAGTGCCTAAATACTGGTATAATCCCTGATTACAACATGGTTTTTGAGCAGAGTTTCAAAAAAATAGAATCGGTATAAGAATACTGACGTTCTTTTCTAGTATTTAGCCACTTACCACTTTTCTAGAATAGCAACGACGGTGGATGGACGAAGTTTTCTTTTATTTGTCTATTTAATTTAATATTTCGATACTACTTATTTTAAAACAGAGTGTTAAAATTTTTCAATCTTTTTTCGATTTCTACATTTAGAAAGAACGTAATATGAACAAATTACCCAAAATCCGTTGTCTGAGAAACCTGTCGTTTTCAACGAATTCAACAATCAGTCAAAGTGACGTGGATAAAAACGGATATAACCGAAAATCGGTTATTTCAGCTATAACGGCCATCCTTGTATTGGGACGAAACATTAGCGGAAAAATAGTGGCAATTCAAATTCAAATATCGGGATCAGATTGAACCCGTCGATTTTTCCCATTTCTAGTGGACGTTGAGACTAGAGTGAGTGCACCCTGCCGGCTACTCCGTGACGTCACAGGGTGGCAGTTAGCCTCGAAGGAGGCGGCCGGCTAATCCAGGAGAGCCGATGGCTCAGGGGCGTGCAGGGGGAGGGGTGACGCAACGGTAGGGTGGGGGGCGGCGGCCGGAGCGCCTCGCCCGGCCCCTTTAATCGAGGGGACGGAAACGCAGAACACAGAGCGCCAGGACCGCGGGACCTGTGAGTGGTGCGAGCTGGAGGCAAGAGGCCGGGGGCGTCGAGCTGTGGGTTGGGGACCGGGAGCTAGGGGCTGGGGGCGGGGTGCTGTGGACTGGGTGCAAGGAGCGGGGGGCGGGGGGTGGGGGGCTGGCAAAGGGTTGGGGGCCGTGTGGTGGTAGCTTCCCCACCCGACGCCGAGTGGCCGCGCGGCTTAAGGGCGCACCCGTTATTGGATTAACTCGTCCCGCGCCGCGCGCCGCCGAACGGCTCAAGTGATATTCGCCGCCGCTCTTTCTGACTGCCGGGAGACGCAGCAGCCGCGCGTGCGGGGTCCTCCCGCGTAGACGGAGGCGGAACTGTCCCTCCAAACGTAACCGTCTCTGCGGGACGGCGCTCGCTCGAACGTTTTCGAATTACTTTCAGTGCTGCCGGTTCCAGAGTCAAAATAAATCTTTTGAGAAAATCATGCGGTGGCTAGTAAAAACAACATGAAGCACCAGAAGCGGAAAAGGAAACGAAGTGAATCTTAACGGTTGAGAATTTTGTTGTTCTTAATGCAGTGATTGCAATTTCATAACAAATTTGTGAAGAACTTGGAAGTATGAGCCAACTTAATACTGCGACATTGCACCCCTTCTGGCCTTCATGCATTCACTAATTCTATCGCGAAGGCTGTCATAAGCGCCCACATTTGCTGCAAAGAGACTCTGATCGAATGTAAAGTACACCAGTGGCCGAAACCGGCCAATAGCGTCACTGCGCGATAGCGATGGAAATGTTACCGATGATGGTGCCACAAAACTGGAGTTACTAAATACAGTTTTCCGTAATTCCTTCACGAAATAAGACGAAGTAAATATTCCAGACACCATATCCATATAAGTATGTAGTTTTGGCAATACCGGCCATGACCTCCTTCTGTGCGGATGCACACACATTCCCCGAACTCTTACGGGACTTGGTAAGGATGTCTTCCACGAGTAATGAGTGTATTGGGTAGGGACACCATGAATGTAGTGTGTGGACATACAAGGTGAGAATGTGGGTCTCGCGGGAGGCGTGCGCGAGATAGTCCCTGCAGTCACTTTATCCTCCGTTTCCTCGGTGGCTCAGATGGATAGAGCGTCTGCCATGTCAGCAGGAGATCCCGGGTTCGAGTCCCGGTGGGGGCACATATTTTCACTGTCCCCATTGACACATATCAACGCTCGTCAGCAGCTGCAGGTATTAAATTAATTCTAATTTTGAAGTGATATCCGGCGTTCCGCAAGGTAGTGTCATAGGCCCTCTGTTGTTCCTGATTTACATAAATGATTTAGATGATAATTTGAGCAGCCACCTTAGATTGTTTGCAGATGGCGCTCCAATTTACCGTCTAGTAAAATTAGACGATAAGTTCCAAGTACAAAACGATCTAGACAGAATTTCTGGTGCAAAAAGTGATAATTAGCACTAAACAAAGAAAAGTGCAGCGTCATCCACATGGGTACTAAAAGAAACCCGATAAATTTTGGGTATACGATAAATCGCACAAATCTAAGGGCTGTCAATTCGACTAAATACCTAGGAATTACAATTACGAACAACTTAAATTGGAAAGACTACACAGATAATATTGTGGGCAAGACGAAACAAAGACTCTGCTTTGGTGGCAGAACACTTAAAAGATGCGACAAACTCACTAAAGGCACAATCTACATTACACTTGTCGGTCCTTTGCTGGAGTATTGCTGTAGGCTTGACGGAGGACATCGAAAAAGTACAAAGAAGTGCAGCTCGTTTCGTGTTATTGCACAATAGGGGTGAGAGTGTCACTGTCACGATACGCGAGTTGGGGCGGCAGCCACTGAAACAAAGACGGTTTTCTTTGCGGCGAGATCTATTTACGAAATTTCTATCACAAACTTTCTCTTACGAATGTGAAAATATTTTGTTGACTCTCACCTACGTAGGGAGAAATGATCATCATAATAAAATAATAGGAATCAGAGCTTGAACCGAGAAGATTTAGGTGTTCCTTTTTCCCACGCGCCATTCGAGAGTGGAATGGTAGAGACGTAGTATGAAAATGGTCCGATAACCCTCTGCCAGGCACTTAAGTGTAAATTGCAGAGTAACCATGTAGATGTCGATGAAGTGGTCCCTGACAAACTGGGTATTGTCAGTGTGACAGTTTCCGTCCCAGCCCCTCCCACTCATGTTCTACTCGGGACGAATCAGGGGATCCTGATGCCCACGGCAGTGAGTGAACATCAAGCAGCAGGCAGTTCATACACACCGATGCTGCGTGATGAAAGAGCATTGTACTGTTGAAACATGCACTACGATGCTGTCGCATGAGATCTAACACATGAGGATCCAGAATGTCTATGATGTACTGTTGTGCGGTTAGTCTTCCCACAATATATGTGACCTAAAGACATACCTGATGGCTCCCCACACCATGACTCCAAGAATAACACTGCTCCAAAACGTTGGAAGAATGGGGTCTGTCACTTGATCGGCGCTATACTCACCGACAATGTCATTCGGGGTAGTGCAGGGCTGTGATTCATTGGTGAACTCACTGCAAAGCCATTCATCAGCAGTCCATGCTTTATGATCACAACACCACTCTAAAGGACAACCGTTCCTGTTCTGGTGTTAACAGCAGCCTACGCATATTACGATAATTTCCTATCACGTCTGCTGCTAGTCTCCTACGAATGATGCCAGAAGACACACAGTGTTGGAGTGAGTCCATTACTTCTTATCAGACAGCAGGCATAGATGTGAATGGCTTACGAAGTGCTCGGTGCTCAATACTGCGATCCTCCGTTGTGGTGGTCAGGCGTAGTAGACGGTAACCTTGACTACGAGTTTTCCCGCTCTCACATCCCCAAACAGTTACACATAGAGCCTGTGGCACATGTGAATGCCCACTAATCGGGATACTGCACGATCCGTCCAGACGGCCATATGGAGACCCGCAATGAGACGTCTATCAAACTCTGTCATGCACGGATAACGCCGACTCACACGAGTATGTTTCATTTCCGTGTCCTTTGCAGCCATCACTCAACATCTGACGCTGTGCACGAACTCTGGTGGCCGATCTATATCTCACAGAGAATTCAAACTCCAATAATTTGCATATTCTCCATTGATACGGTACAAGTACAAAACTGCATTGCCATCCGACCATTTCTTCTGGGGGCTTTACTTTTCTTGTCAGGCGTTGTATTTCACGGAAAACTAACAGAAACAAACTCCGTGAACATTTTTATATCCTGACGACACAGTTTTAATATCAGAACCTCTGCCATACGAGGTGTGGCTAGAAAAAAACCGGACTAGTACTGGTGAAACAATAAAACGAATGCAATAAGGCTGAAAGTCGCGTGGCCTGTCACGTGATTCTCGCTCCGCCTACTGCTCGAGTTTCATCTGCCTCCTGCACTCAGTCTGCCCGTGGCGTCTGTTTTAAGTAGTTGACGTTTTGTCTGTGCGTCGGAAAATGTTGAGTGTACAGAAAGAACAGCGTGTTAACATCAAATTTTGTTTCAAACTAGGAAAATCTGCAAGTGAAACGTTTGTAATGTTACAACAAGTGTACGGCGATGATTGTTTATCGCGAACACAAGTGTTTGAGTGGTTTAAACGATTTAAAGATGGCCGCGAAGACACCAGTGATGACACTCGCACTGGCAGACCATTGTCAGCAAAAACTGATGTAAACATTGAAAAAAATCGGTAAACTTGTTCGACAAGATCGCCGTTTAACAATCAGAGCAGTGTGTGAGTTAACAGGAGTTGACAAGGAAAGTGTTAGGCAGATTCTTCATGAAAGTTTCAACATGAACAAAGTGTGTTCAAAAATGGTTCCAAAGTGTCTCACACTTGAACAGAAGGAACGCCGAAGAATGATTTGTTCTGACATCATGGAAAACATTGAAAGTGATCCCACCTTCTTACAAAATGTTATTACTTGCGATGAATCGTGGTTTTTTACTTACGATCCCGAAACTAAACGCCAATCGATGCATTGGAAAACTCCTGGTTCTCCACGACAAAAAAAGCACGAATGTCAAAATCGAAATTCAAGGCAATGATGATTGTTTTTTTTTGACATCAAAGGGATTGTGCACATTGATTGGGTACCAGAGGGACAAACAGTGAATCAGCATTACTACATTAGCGTCCTGGCTACCCTACGTGAGCGAGTACGGAGAAAACGGGACGATTTGTGGAGAAAAAAGTCATGGATCCTTCACCAAGACAATGCCCCAGCTCACAGTGCGTTGTCAGTGAAGACGTTTTTGGCAAAACACAACATTCCCATCTTAGATCATCCACCCTACTCACCTGATTTGACCCCCCTGTGACTTTTTTCTTTTCCCTAAAGCCAAGTCAGCTTTGAAAGGAACTAGATTTGAGACTGTTGAAGCAGTAAAAGAAAAAGCGACGGAAGTAATGTATGGACTTACCGAAAATGATCTGCAGCATTGCTATGAACAGTGGAAAATTCGTATGGAGCGGTGTAGAGACCGAGGAGGAGAGTACATTGAAGGAGATAACATGAAATTGTAAATAATTGTAAATAAATGTTTTTTCCAGCATCAGTCCGGTTTTTTTCTAGCCGCACCTCGTATATTCAAGACGACCTTAATCCTTGGTACACGGCGTTAGAGCGTACAGGTCGAATCCTTCACAGTGTGATTTTCACATCTACATGTACATCTACATTTATACTCCGCAAGCCACCCTTTCCTGTTCCAGTCGCGTATGGTTCGCGGGAAGAACGACTGTCTGAAAGCCTCCGTGCGCGCTCTAATCTCTCTGATTTTACATTCGTGATCTCCTCGGGAGGTATAAGTAGGGGGAAGCAATATATTCGATACCTCAGCCAGAAACGCACCCTCTCGAAACCTGGAGAGCAAGCTACACGGCGATGCAGAGCGCCTCTCTTGCAGAGTCTGCCACTTGAGTTTGTTGAACATCTCCGTAACGCTATCACGGTTACCAAATAACCCTGTGACGAAACGCGCCGCTCTTCTTTGGATCTTCTCTATCTCCTCCGTCAACCCGATCTGGTATGGATCCCACACTGATGAGCAATACTCAAGTATAGGTCGAACGAGTGTTTTGTAAGCCACCTCCTTTGTTGATGGACTACATTTTCTAAGGACTCTCCCAATGAATCTCAACCTGGTACCCGCCTTACCAACAATTAATTTTATATGATCATTCCACTTCAAATCGTTCCGCACGCATACTCCCAGATATTTTACAGAAGTAACTGCTACCAGTGTTTGTTCCGCTATCATATTATCATACAATAAAGGATCCTTCTTTCTATGTATTCGCAATACATTACATTTGTCTATGTTAAGGGTCAGTTGCCACTCCCTGCACCAAGTGCCTATCCGCTGCAGATCTTCCTGCATTTCGCTACAATTTTCTAATGCTGCAACTTCTCTGTATACTACAGCATCATCCGCGAAAAGCCGCATGCAACTTTGGTGACGACGTGAAAAAAGACATACGGCCGGCCGGTGTAGCCGAGCGGTTCTAGGCGCTGCAGTGTGAAACCGCACAACTGCTACGGTCACAGGTTCGAATCCTGCCTCGGGCATGGATGTGTGTGCTGTCCTTAGGTTTAAGTAGTTCTAAGTCTAGGGGATTGATGACCTCAGATGTTAAGTCCCATAGTGCTTAGAGCCATTTAACCATTTTTGAAAGACATACGTGGACGTTGGCTCATTTGGACGAGGAAGTGCAAGAGTTGCTGTGTTTGTAGATCCGACAGCAGCTGACCGCTTTCTACAAAACAGGAATTAATCATCTAGTTTCGCAGCGGAATTAAACACCTTAACACGTGTGGTGATTATCTTTGAATGGAACCATCCCACGCTCCCGTTGTGGCAGGTGTTCGGGTTTCATTTGAGTGGCCCTCATAGCTATGAGCATTTCAGTTGTAATATCGTTATTAAATTTTCTGTTGTTCAGGTGTATACGGTACTTCTAGGACACAGGAGCTGCGTGATTTTTGTGTAGCCGCAAGAACATTCAGCCGCTTTAAGACTCAGTTTTGGTGCTCACTGCACACCCGTTCTCCGGAGTCTGGCATCGCGACCATAATGGGCGTAACAGGCGGCGGGTCCGGAGCGCTCTCTGTGGTGTGGTGCGTGGCGGAGCGTCGACATTTCACGCAGGCCTTCCGGCCGCTCCGCCCACGACGTAAATAGTGTTAACCCCGCGGCGGGCATTTTGCATGAGGACGGGCGCTGTGCGCCGAAACGCACGGCTGCGGCGGTCCGTCTGCGGGTCCGCTGGCCCGCGTTTAATCTTTCAGCCGGCGAGCGGACTGCCCGAAAAACAGCTGGAGGATGCAGCGGGCCGCGCCCGTGCGGAACACGCGAGGGTGTCCGGCCCATTCCGCAGCCGATTCTGCATCTGCATCTGCATCTACATCTGCATCTACATCTGCATCATACTCTGCACGCCACCTGACACTGTGTGGCGTAGCGCACATCTTGACTGGCCCCCACAACCATGTTCCACTCGCGAAAGGCGCTTGAGAAGAATGATTGTCAGTAACCCTCTCTAATTTCCCGATTTTTCCGTCTTGATCATTACGCAATATGTCCGCCCCCTGTAGCTGAGTGGTCAGCGCGACAGAATGTCGGTCCTAAGGGCCCTTGTTCTATTCCCGGCTGGGTCCGAGATTTTCTCCGCTCAGGGACCGGGTGTTGTGTTGTCCTAATCACCGTCATTTCATCCCCATCGACACGAACGTCGTCAAATCGAAAGACTTGCACCCGTCGAACGGTCTACCCGACTTGGGGCGACATTTACATTTTACATAACGCAAGATGTATGTGCGAACAAGTAACATCTTGTCCGACCCTTCCCGGAAACTATTATCTCGAAATTTTAATAGTAAACCGTTCCATGTAGCAGAACGACTCTCTTGTCAACATTCACCACTTAGAGTTTGTTGAGCATCGCTAAAACGCTCACGCGTTGGCCTATCGATCCCGCGACAAAATTCGCCGTTCGATCTTCTCTCTCGTATCAGTCCTACCTAGAAGGGATCCCATATTGTTGAGCACCACTCAACAAGCGGTCGGACAAAAGGCTTAAAAACCACTTCTTTCGTGGATGAGTTACATATCCTTAAGATTTTGGTCAAGAATCTCCGTCTGCCGTCTACTTTTCCTACTATTTCGTTTATGTGGTCGTTCCGCTTAAGGTCGCTATGGATATAACTCCTCGATATTTTGCGTTTGCAGCAGTTTACCATCAGTAATGTAATTGCTTTCTTTTTCCTTTGTATGCGCAATATGTTACATCTATTTAATTTCAGGGTCAACTGGCAGAGCCTGCACCATTGATCAGTACTCTGGAGGCAATCCCTGCAAATCGTTACTCTCTTCTTGTGTTACTAATTTCTTATAAACAGCGGCATCATCTGCGAACAGACTTAAAGAGCACCCGTCGCTTTCTACTACATCATTTATACACATTGTAAACAGTAAGGGTCCTACCAGAGTTCCTAGGGAACTCAAAATATTACCTTTACCTCTGTCGATTTTGTTCCGTTAACAACAACGTGAGGACTTATATCCCCAAGGAAGTCTTGATTGTACTCGCAAATCTGGCCCGATACTCGATAAGGTCTTTTTTTTTTCACTAAACGGCAGTGAGGAGCGGTGTTGAATGCCTTCCTGGAGTCAAGGAACAGCCATCACCCTGAGTGCCGTTGTCTACGCCGTTATGGACCTCATGGGGAAACGGAGCGAGTTGAGTTTCGCAGGATCTATTTACGGAATCCATGTTGATTTTTATAGAGGAGATTTTAGTTCCCCGAAAAGTCATAATTCTTGAGCATAAAACATGTTTCATAGCAACAGATCGACGTTAACGGTGTATGTCTATAATTATGTGCAAAAAAAAATGGTCCAAATTTCTCTGAGCACTGTGGGACTTAACTTTTGAGGCCATCAATCCCGTAGAACTTAGAAATACTTATACCTAATTAACGTAAGGACATCACACACATCCATGCCCGAGGCAGGATTCGAACCTGCGATCGTAGCGGACGCGCGGTTCCACACTGTAGCGCCTAGAACCGTTGTGGCCGGCTAATTGTGTGCATCTGTCCTACGGCCCTTCTTGGAACGGGAATGACCTGCTCCTTTTTCCAGTCGCTAGGTAACCATCGTCGCACCGGCGGTCTACGTTAAACTGCAGCTAGAAGAGGAGCAAGTTTATTCACATAATCTTCGTAAAATTCACAGGTTTCTGATCTGGTCCTGACGCCTTTTCACTACTAAGCGATTGTAGCTGCTTTTCTCTTGCGGAATCGGTTATTTAAATGTCTGCCCTTCAGATGTTCGTACGATGTGAAACGATTTCGGAAGACCAAATACAGTATTTCTAACTTCCCTCTGTTATATTCCGGTTCGATACCTGTATGGTCTCTGAGTGGATGAACAGATGATTTCGAACCGCTTACTGATGTTACTTAAGACCAAAATACTCTTAGGCGACGTCCATTAACTACGTGAGACGTTTTCTTTAAAATTTGCACGCCCTCCGTCAATCCTTGGTGAGATTTGCTGAGATATGGTCCGAACCCCCACCCCCTCCCCGCCCTCGTCTCGTCCCACTCTGTAGGCGGGTAAAAATACGTACATATGAGATTTTTAAAATTTGTTTTAAACACTGCCAACCCACAAATTGCTACATCGATATAACTCGTATGTTGTCATACACGTAGTGGTAAAGATATTTCAGTGGAAACTTCAGATTACGCATTTTGTATTTATTTCCATGACACACAACTTCCCCCGAACTTAGTTGCACTGCACTTTGCCCTGACGCATCTATCGACGCTGGTCCGGTGAGCGGAGGCCGTGGGCGGGGATTCACGGGCGAATTTTCCGGCAGCCACGGGGAATCCCCGGCGCACGGCTGCCGCTTCCCCTGGGAATCCCCTTATCAATTCAATGAGCCCGGGCTCTCCGCCGCTCGGTTTGTTTTACGCAGCGTGGAGGACGGTGGGGGGTGGTGGAGGAGTAAAGGAAAAAAAAAACCTTGACGCGCAGTGGGGGGAGGGGAGGGGATGAGGATGAGACTGAGGACTACACACACACACACACACACACACACACACACACAAGGCAGAGGGTTCGCGCAGCAGATAAGGCACGAAATATCGTAGTCCCCTTTAAACGTTACTGCGCCAACTATCTCACAGATAACGCCGGTCCCCCTCTGATAGAGGTTGGTCGCTAGTGGCGAAGTGAGCAGATACAAAATCTTGGCATGAAATTCCCAGCCTTTTTTGTTGTAATTTATATCCTAATTGTTCTCGGCGGTGAAAACAATAACTGTATTACGCCGTAAATTGCGAGACCTGAAATGAGTCCCTAGTTTTCCACATTGCTGGCTGGTTAGAGACGTTGCTGGCGCTAATTGCTGAACCTAATCTTTTCTTTACCTCGACCTACTTCGTACGATAATTTATGTCATCTCTCCTTCCCAGGAAACCGTTTTTCTTTTACTTACAAACTCAGAAAGCTCTCAACCATCATCATCATCATCATCATCTTCATCATCACCACCACCACCACCACCACCACCACCACCACCACCATAAGCTGGTCTGCTTATTGACACCTTCCTGACACCTGTGCTGTTATATGCGATTGCAGTCTTCCTCGGCGTCTTCCAATGATCGATTCTTCTCGGGTTATCAGCCGAGTGGTGGCGTCGTCTTGTCGCAACATTTCGATGAGCTTCTGACCAGAAGATGATGGGTACGAAACTCATCGTAACGTTGCAACAAGACGATACCACTACTCTCACCTGTGCTGTTTCCTCTCCCTCGCCCCCCCCCCCCCTCATATACTGTACCAGGTGAACCGCTTCGTAGTCCTGTGTCTTTCTGTTTTCTCCTGTCCTCACACTGTACCTTCGATAGCTGTTGTGAGTATTCCTTTACTCTCGCAGTATTCTTTCCACCCAGTGTACTTAACTTATCTTAACTAGACTCAGAAGAGTTATTTATTCCTTTCCCTCTTCCATGAGTTAACTGTTCTTCATTTTATCCACCAGAATTTTTTCTCAATTATGTTCCAAATTCACATCTCATACGTCTCTTTCCCTGCTATTCAAAACCCACCTTTCGCAGCCATGCGGAAAACACGAGTATTTAGCCAACCCCACATTGCTGCAAGATAAAAATTTCGTTTCTCGAATGTTTTCTTCGCCATTGCAATTCTTGTTGTTTGATATTCTTCGCCCATAAAGTACAGTTCTGTCCAACGTGTTCAGTAAGACAGTGGGTTGTTTTCACTTTCATATCTCGCTCTGCATGTACTCAGATTTCCCTGTGTTAATTTTTCTTTTATACTCTTGCAGACCGCCTTCAAGTCAGCACAGTGTTTTTTTTGTAGAGATATTGTTTTATCTCTTAACAGTACCATGCCGTCATTAAATGTGACGCAGTGGATCTTCCGGCCTCCTACTTCTCTACTTCTAGTGTTTTCACTTTCAAATCTACGATATGTATGGTAAACAACGCTGTCGAAAGACGTCATGTCTTACCTCTCCCTTCCGATTTGAAGGCAACCTGTCGTAATGAATGTAATGTCAGGATTTCCAAAAGTTTTCGATTGTTCAAGAATTAATTTCTAATAATTTTTCACATGTGAACTGAAAAGCCTCAGGGGGTAGATGCGGATGCACACATTTATCTTAAGGTCGTAATGAATCGTGGTGTCTAGTGTCAGAATTTATCACGTTGTTGATTAGAGATCACGGATATATGGGATCTACAGGATCCTGCACCTGGTTGGTGCTTCACTTCAGAGAGCAACATTTTCTGTCCGCTCTACCTGCGCCACCACACGCCGTCTCCTATGGTTGATACAGACCCCCTACCACGTCCACTGTCTTGCTCTCCTTAGCAGCAGAAAATGTTCTCTACTCATGCGGCATAATTTCCCTTGCTGAAAATTGGTCACTTCTCGCTCTCCTCACTTTGCATAATAGGCCACTATACTCACACTTAACAAGCTCTTTCGGTCAGTTATATGAGTAACACCCCTAGTCGGCGTCCCACGACAACATTTTGAACAGCCATATCGCCCCGTGCTGCAAATGTGATAAGAATTACGTCGCCAAGGGCACTGTTGCGGAGCCTGTCAGACACCGTGTGACGCAGCAGAGCTGGCCACTCTTGACCTGTTAGGATATCATCTCGCGTGAGTTACGCTCATTAAGAACTGGGTTTCGCGATATATCTTAAGCGGCATGTCAATATTAAAGTCAATTGTGCCTCCATGTTGTATAATCTGAAAACAGATACGTTAATAAAGTGAGTGTTCTTGACGATTTGTCAATAACTGTTCTGACTGAAACGACGATGGGTAAAATTCAGAGTTGGTTGGCTTTAGTGGAAAGGAAAGAAGATTAGATTATGTGACGAAAAGATATAACATACGTGTAAATTTGTGTGGTCTGCTCTGAATCAGCAAAATACACCGAAGGAAAATGCTTAGTGGTGTGAGAAGAAATTACCATCACAAATGCAGCTGAAGCTGAAACTACATGAAATGACACAGAGGGATTCAAAAAAATATAGAAATACTAAAAACACAACAAATTACCATGCTTAATACGGTGTAGGGAAACCGTTGCCGTCTCGGAATCGTCGAAACTTATGGCATTATCTCCAGAATGAGATTTTCACTCTGCAGCGGAGTGTGCCCTGATATGAAACTTCCTGGTAGATTAAAACTATGTGCCGGACCGAGAATCCCTGCTTACGGGGCTAGCATCGTGTTGTTTTGGTGCTGAAAGGAATCAAATTTACAATGACTTTCGTAACAGACTCTTGGCCGCGTTGTGTCTTAGCGGAGAATGTTTTCCCGCTTTCCCTGTATGCTATATGAATCTTCGATACGGTGCCTCTTCAAACATCAAACGCTTCGGCTCCTTCGGTTACCGACCACACCAGCATGAACAGTTTACCCAAGTACAAATTCATTTAGCTTCGACTTAAAGCATTCACAACTACAGAGAACACTTTTTTGACCACGACTGCAACATACTGGGAACACTGTGGAGGTACCATTCGTTGTCAAATACAAAAGCCTTGTGTAGCATCCTCTTTTACGTTCAATCATGCGTTTCTCGTGCTTTTTCCACGATATGTATATTTTCAATGAATACAAGTGAAAAACTTTTGCAGTATCATACGTGATAGAGGACTGCAACACAGGCCTCATAATTTAGCGAAATTTTGAAAACCGAATTGGAATGTGAAATTTAAAATTTACTTCACGTACAGGTAGTTACATGAAATTTCGGGTGTCCCCCTGCGGGTTCGGGGGTTAGAATAGGCCCGCGGTATTCCTGCCTGTCGTAAGAGGCGACTAAAAGGAGTCTCACATGATTCGGCCTTATGTGATGGTCTCCTCTCGGGTTTGACCTCCATCTTTCTAAATTATTCCGAAGAGCGAGCCAATTGGGGAAGGGCGCCTTACATGGTGCACTGTATCCGTCGTGCAATTAGACCTTTAACCGTCTTTCTCGTCGTTGCAATGGTGTCCCGCTCGTTTTCGATCTCTTGGGCGATTACCACGCTGCACTCTGCAGTGTTTCTTTTAACTGCGACGACGACCTTGGCCATTTTTGCACCTAAGATCCAGCACGGTAGCCAGTCCGTTGTGGTGGGGCCACCATGTACCCTCTTGGTTGTAGCCCCCTGACAACACAGGGATCGCTCTACTGATGCCTGCGCCGTTAACTCCCCACGTATGCCAAGGAGTAGATGCCCATCGCCCTGGGGCATCGGGACTCCCGGCAATGGCCATCCTGCCAGGTGGCCTTTGCTGTGGCTGGGTGGCGCCCGTGGGGAGGGCCCTTGGTCGGAGTAGGTGGCATCAGGGCGGATGACCCGCAATGAAGCGTGGTACATCATCTCTCGCTGGCGGCCAGCCGCCAGCGGTCTCTAAGCGTTCCAAAGCTCACTTTAAGGCTGATGTGTATGACCCCAAATCGTTCCCCTCCCTGGCCTCACCATGGGAGGAACGAAAGGCTGTGAATGAGAGCGAAAGATACTCGCCCCGGTATCTCGTCTGTACCAGAGCTGACGGGGACTCGTTTGTGTCTGTGAAGCCTCAGTTCTTTGTCGAACATTTAGAGGACAAGTTCGGGGAGGTGGAGGGCTTGTCCAAGATGCGGTCTGGATCGGTGTTGATAAAAACGGCATCCTCTGCCCAGTCACGGAGGTTGCTCAATTGTGACAAGTTGGGGGATGTTTCCGTTAGCATCACGCCGCATAAGAGTCTGAACATGGTCCAGGGTATTATATTCCACCGGGATCTTCTTCTGCAGTCCGACGATGAATTACGCGCCAACCTCGAACGACGAGGTGTTCACTTCGTCCGGCGCGTCCATCGGGGTCCGAGGGATAATCAGGTCGCCACCGGTTCCTTCATCTTGGCCTTTGAGGGTGACACGTTACCTGAGAAGGTCAAGGTGATGGTGTACCGTTGTGATGTGAAACCATATATCCCTCCTCCGATGCGGTGTTTTAAATGCTGGAAGTTCGGGCACATGTCATCTCGCTGTACTTCCAGCATCACGTGTCGGGATTGCGGACGTCCTTCGCATCCCGATACTCCATGTGCCCCGCCTCCTATCTGTGTTAACTGCGGAGAACACCATTCCCCCTGCTCGCCGGACTGTAGTATATTGCAGAAAGAACGGAAGATAATGGAATATAAGACCTTGGACCGGCTGACCTACCCCGAGGCTAGACGGAAATATGAGAGGCTCCATCCTGTGGCAATGACGTCAACCTACGCCGCTGCTGCAACGACGGCTCTCCCGTCATCACGATTCGGCTCTAAGATCGATCAGCATCCACCGGCCCCCTTGCTTGTGGGGGGCACTTCACACCCTGTTGCTCCTGCTCCATCTTCTCCAGGAGCAACACCCTCCCAACCATTGGGGACATCAGCTCCCCCTTCCCAGCCGGAGAAGCGTAAGACTTCTTCGGCTGCTCTCGCCAGGAAGGGATCCCTTGGGGACCTCCCTTCGCACGTTCCGACCAGTGGAAAAGCGGACGCCCGCAAGTGGTTGAAACAACCGCCAGTCCCTGGTCGTCGGGCCTCGCGGTCGTCGTCTGCCCCTGAGACTGACCCAGTGAAGCCCATGCAGCCTGAACCGCCGAAGGCACAGCGTGACAAGCTGAAAAAGAAGAAAGTCCCCAAGACCAACGGTATTGCGGTGGCACCGATCCCACCGCTTCCTACAAGCTCTGCCTCTGAGGACGAGGTGGAGATTCTGGCGTCCGCTGAGGACCTCGCTCTTGCCGGTCCCTCCGACGCCATGGATGGCATTTGCACGGATGCTCCATCGGAGGCAGCAGGTGACCCAGTGGCGTAATCTGCCTTTCCAGTCCCGTCACGCCTTTCCCAGCCATGGACAACACCATCCTCCAGTGGAACTGCAGCGGTTTCTTCCACCATCTAGCTGAGCTCCGCCAACTTATCAGCCTTCACCCTTTCTTCTGCATTGCTCTCCAGGAAACTTGGTTTCCAGCAATGCGAACCCCCGCCCTCCGTGGCTATCGGGGTTATTATAAGAACCGAGCAGCTTATGAAAGGGTGTCTGGTGGCGTCTGCATATATGTCCTTCACACTCTGCACAGCGAGTCTGTCCCTCTCCAGACGCCTTTAGAGGCTGTCGCTGTACGCGTGTGGACGCCACAGGCTGTTACCGTCTGCAGTCTTTACATTCCACCGGATGGTGATGTCTCGCAGCATGTCCTGGCTGCACTGGTCGCCCAATTGCCGCCACCTTTCTTGCTATTGGGCGACTTCAACGCCCATAACCCTCTGTGGGGTGGGTCAGTGGCAACAGGTCGAGGCGCCATCGTTGAGCATTTATTGTCGCAGCTCGATCTCTCGCTGTTAAATGATGGTGCCTTCACACACTTCAGTGTGGCGCATGGCACCTACTCCGCCATTGACCTTTCAATCTGTAGCCATAGCCTCTTACCGTCTGTCCAATGGAGTGTGCATGACGACCTGTGTGGTAGTGACCACTTTCCGATCTTTTTGTCACTACCACAGGGCCACTCTTCTGGGCGCCCTAGCAGATGGGCTATGAATAAGGCTGACTGGGACTTGTTCTCCTCCACTGCCGCTTTTGAGCCTCTCTCTACCGATGACATTGATGCGGTGGTTCAATCGGTCACCACCGGCATCGTTACTGCCGCCGAATCTGCCATTCCCCATTCCTGTGGGTCCCCTCGGCGGAAGGCTGTGCCTTGGTGGTCGCCTGAGATCGCTGAAGCGATTAAAGATCGCCGGCGGGCGCTCCAGCGTCACAAACGACATCCCTCCATCGACCACCTTATCGCCTTCAAACGGCTGCGTGCGCGGGCCCGCCTCCTTATCCGCCAAGGCAAGAAGGAGTGCTGGGAGCGGTATGTGTCCACAATTGGCCTCCATGTCACTCCATCGCAGGTCTGGGCCAAGATTCGACGCGTCTACGGCTATCAGGCACCAGTCATCGTCCCTGCGCTCTCCCTGAATGGAGCAGTTTGTACTGACTCCGCCGTCATTGCAAATCGCTTAGCAGAGCATTTTGCTATGAGTTCCGCTTCTGCGAATTACCCCCAGGCCTTCCGCTCCATTAAAGAGCGGATGGAACGTCGGAGCCTTTCGTTTCGCACCAACCACCCAGAATCTTACAATGCTCCATTTAGTGAGTGGGAATTTCGCAGTGCCCTGCTTGCCCTGATACCGCTCCTGGGCCAGATGGCATCCACTGTCAGATGCTGAAACACCTTTCAGTGGACTGCCAGCGGCGCCTTCTCGATCTTTACAACCGTCTTTGGGTCGAGGGGGAGTTTCCGTCGCAATGGCGGGAAGGCATTGTCATCCCCGTTTTGAAACCTGGAAAGAACCCTCTGGAGGTGGACAGCTACCGTCCCATTAGCCTCACCAACGTTCTTTGCAAGTTGCTTGAACGGATGGTGAGCCGGCGCTTGAATTGGGTACTGGAGTCTCGAGGCCTTCTGGCTCCATCTCAGGGTGGGTTCCGTAAAGGCCGCTCCGCCACCGACAATCTGGTGAGCCTGGAGTCGGCCATCCGTACTGCCTTTTCCCGCCGTCAGCACCTGGTCGCTGTCTTTTTCGACATGCGGAAGGCGTACGATACGACGTGGCGTCATCACATTCTTTCTACGCTCCATGGATGGGGTCTTCAGGGTCCTCTGCCGATTTTTATCCGCAATTTTCTGTCGTGTCGTACCTTCCGCGTGCAAGTCGCGGCCTCGTATAGTTCCTCCCACGCCCAGGAGAACGGTGTGCCACCGGGCTCTGTTTTAAGTGTCTGTCTGTTTTTAATAGCCATTAACGGGCTTGCTGCGGCCGTGGGAAATTCTGTCTCCGCTTCCCTGTATGCTGACGACTTCTGCCTTTACTACAGCTCTACTGGCATTGCAGCTGTTGAACGTCAGCTACAGGGCGCTATCCGTAGGGCGCAGTCTTGGGCTGTAGCGCATGGGTTTCAGTTTTAGGCAGCCAAGACCTGCGTTATGCATTTCTGCCGGCGACGTACTGTCCACCCGGAGCCGCAGCTTTCTCTTAACGGCGAACTTCTTTCGGTGGTGGAATCACACAGGTTTTTGGGGGTGGTTTTCGATGCCCGGTTGACTTGGCTGCCTCATATCCGGCAGCTCAAACAGACGTGTTGGCGGCATCTCAATGCACTGCGATGTTTGAGCCACAACCGCTGGGGAGCCGACCGCTCTACCCTGTTACGGCTCTACCAGGCGTTAATCCAGTCCCGTCTGGATTATGGGTGCCTGGCATATGGCTCAGCATCCTCGTCTGCGTTGCGGGTGCTGGACCCAATTCTCCACAGCGGGATCCACCTTGCCACTGGTGCTTTCCGCACCAGCCCTGTGGACAGCTTACTCGTGGAGGCAGGTGTCCCTCCACTGCGGTTCCGACGCCAACGTTTGCTGGCCGCTTATGCTGCCCATGTTCTAAGCTCGCCCGGGCATCCTAACTATTGTCTCCTGTTCCCGCAGTCAGTCGTCCATCTGCCGGAACGTCGGCCCCGGTCGGGTTGTCCGATCGCCATACGCGTCAAGGAGCTTCTCTCCGGGCTTGGGCTTGTCCCTGTTCCACCTCCTTTCCGGGCACCTCTGCGTACACCCCCGTGGTGCGTTCCTCGCCCTTGCCTTCGGCTAGACTTGGCACAGGACTCGAAGGACTCAGTCCCTCCAGAGGCCTTCCGCCGCCGCTTTTATTCCATCCTGGCCACGTATCAGGGCTCTGGCATTGTTTACACCGACGGCTCGATGGTTGCTGGTCGAGTCGGTTATGCGCTCACTCTAGGGGACCATTCCGAACAACGTTCCTTGCCGGCTGGCTGCAGCGTTTACACTGCTGAGCTGGTCGCCATCTTTCGAGCCCTAGAGTATATCCGCTCCTGCTCAGGTGAGTCCTTCGTTATCTGTAGCGATTCCCTGAGCAGTTTACGAGCACTCGACCAGTGTTTTCCTCGTTCCGGTCTGGTGATGGCTATCCATGAGTCCCTGCATACTCTTGCGCGTTGCCGCCGCTCTGCGGTCTTCGTGTGGACCCCAGGCCATGTTGGGATCCCCGGCAACGAGAATGTTGACCGGCTGGCGAAAGAGGCGACTAGTGCACCATCTCTGGACGTTGGCCTCCCGGAGACAGATTTTCGAGCGTTCCTACGCCGCAAAATTCTGGACCTTTGGGACACTGAATGGCGCGCCCTGCCTTCACGCAACAAACTTCGGGCCATCAAGGGGGCTACCGGTGTGTGGCGCTCCTCCTTGCGGGTCTCTCGCAAGGAGTCTGTTGTCCTCTGCCGGCTGCGCATTGGGCACACTCGGCTTACGCACGGCCACTTATTGCGCCGTGAGGACGCGCCTCTATGTCGCTGCGGCTCCGTTTTATCCGTGGTTCATGTTTTATTGGAGTGTCCGTTTTTAGCTGCGCTCAGGCAGTCGTTCGCACTGCCTGACTCGCTCCCTGCCCTTTTAACAGATGACTCGGCTATGGCTGACTTAGTTTTACGTTTTATTCGGGCAGGGGGTTTTTATTCTTTAATCTGAGTGTTTCTGTTTTTATCTTATTGTTTTGTGTTGATTCTGGCCTTTGGCCTCCGATTTTAAACTGATTTTTTAATGTGTTTCCAGTGGTTGGCTTTTCCTTTTTTATTTCTCTGGTCGGCCAACCACCGTCACACTCTGTGTGCTTTTAGTTCGTTTTGTCTGGTCTTTGTCTCAGTTTCTCTTGTTCCGTGTCGTCTGTGCTCTATTCTGTTACTCGTTTTTTATTCTCTGTGGGTGTTTTTTAGTACTTGGACAAAGGGACCGATGACCGTCGCAGTCTGGTCCCTTTAATCCCCCAAACCAACCAACCAACCAAATTTCGGGTGTGCTGCAGGATGTCAGTAACTTCCTGCCACGATATTTCAGTGCAGAATCTTCTGGACATCCTTAAGTGCACATACACCTGCAGAGTCTGCGCTGAAATACCGAGGCAGCAAAATACTGACATAAGGCAGTTGACTCAGAATTCTATAAACCAAAGATGTAGTACTTAATCTCATAGTGTATGAGCTGGACTTTCATCGAGGAGGAATGGTATGCATATACTGATCAGGCCATCCCAATCGACGGTTAATATGGTTTCTATAAATTACTTCATAATGGTTGTGGACTGATGACAGAGAAAGAGGTCAACTGCTAAAAGAGCAGGTGATACTGGAAAATACAAAGAACAATAAGAAGAAACGAAAGCACGGAAACGGCTGGTAGGAAGAATGGCAGAGAAATGATTGAATGTGAATTGAAAGGCAAAAGAGAAAAGGAGAGAAAAAGAGGGAAAGAAAAGAGTTGTGGAGGTAAAGGATAAAATGAGACGTAGGACAAGGAGGAGGAGAAGAAAGATGACCAATGTAATAAATGGAGGAGGTGCAGGAGGAGAAGGATGAGAGGCAACTGAACCAAAAAGCAGAGGAGGAGGAGTAGGAGGAGGGGGAGGAGAGTAGGATGGTAGGAAGGTAAGAAGGTAGGAGGAGGAGGTAGAGAAGAAGGGGAAAAGGTGAAGAAAGATAAGGAGAAGGAGAAAGATGAGAATCAGTGAGAGCGAAATGCAAAAGGAAAGGGAATGAATCAATAGGATCAGAGCAGGAGGAGGAGGATGAAACAGATTGAAAGACAGAGGAGAAGCACAGATATTCATTAAAGACGAGAAATTAAAGGATTAGACAGTAGTTATCAAGTTACTGAGGAGATGAAGGAGACTGAACCAAACGAGAAAGAGAATAATACCAAAAGTGCAGCAAGGCAGGAACGCGATTTAAAGGCGAAAGCAGAGAAAAGTACGGAAAGATGAAAACTGCGAAGGTGTGATGAACGACAGGACGAGGAAGGAGTAGGAATCTGGTGAGAAGAGACATAGCCGCTGTACATGGAAGAGCAACAGTAAGTTTTAATAACAATAACTACTACTAAAAACAGAAATAAAGGCTCTGCATTAGACAGAATGTCGAACAACAGTGATAGAAGTTCTCTCCACAACAGTCCCTCCTCGCCCACTCCCCCTTGTGTGGTTTCAGCAATCAAGTACAAAGCGAAAGTCTCCCTGCAGCAACCAACTGGCCCTGGCCAGTTCCGTGAGTACAACGGATACGAGACACATCCGGCTCGCCTGCTTCCTGATGAGAAGGGCTTTATAGTCAGGTCCTCTGGCGTTTATGGTCTCCCAGCTGACGTGGAGCCGCTGCCGCCAGAACACATGTGGCCCACTCTCCACACACACACACACACACACACACTCCTCCCGCTCCCACACCCCCACTCCAGGAAGGCACTCTACGCCTGTCGCATTTCCGACATGCTCCGTAAAATATTTACTTCCTCTTGATTCGATTTCATATATCTTACGGAGGCCTGCTTCCGCTCGCGCTTCGGGGCGGTAAAAAAAAGGGAGAAACTGGTTACGAGTGTTTGGGAGGCAAGTGCTGCGCATTTTTACTGCCAGTATCTTTGCGAGAGTTACGGCCGGCCCTTCTGATGTATTGGGTCCCGCCTAACGAAAAGGGCCGGGTTCCGTGATGGAAGCTCTCCGGTACGCCATGTCGGCCTAGCAGCGCGGCCGTGATCATAAGGATGACCGGGATATGCAGTGGCAGGCGCTGATCGTAACGCCGTGTCGTGAACAGAAATCATGAATAAATTTCCTTTTACGTCCCTCTGTGACGCCAGAGAGATGGTGAATGGGCCAAACAGTGACGGAGCAGATTTTTGAAGAAATTGACCAGATCTGGCGTTTCACCGGCGCTGACTTGTTCTGCACTGCTGCCCATTAAAACTGCAGTCACGGTAAGGATAGAAAAAATGAAATTTTAGTTAGCGTGCTTGTACAGCAGAGCAGGAAGAATACGGGAATGAACTGTCGATAGAGCTACCTACTACCAAAACTTCGGTTTGGTAGTACAGGTAACCTACAAAAATGACGTAATAAATGATAGGATTACCGGTAATATTGGTAGCATTGGTAGGGAAGGAAACGAAGTGAATGTGCGAGAGAGATGTTGGGGTCCGACGACATCTCTTTGTTATTTATTTGTTTGTTTGTTTTGCACGTAATTAAAACCGCATATCGTTTGACATTACTCCGTTGAGTATTTTATATTTTACAAAATATGAATTGCATTTTATGAGTGGTAAAAAATAATCGATCGCGTAACTTCTGCCCTTTTACTTTTGATCCAAGTACAGCTTATATGAGCAAACATAAAAATATCTATATAATTATTGTTGTTAATTTATACTCAATAGAAAGTCCTTTATGATGGCTGAAGGCAAGAGTTTCCTGTTACTATTGATAAGTGTGAAAGTTAATTCTGAATAACAGAAACGTATTTTATACGAACTCGACGAAGTATTGCAGCGATGTTTGGTATGTTATTCCTTTGTGTATATTGTTTATTTTAGCTCTTCTTCAATAAATAGCGTTTTATAGCGATATATGGTAAACCTGTATTGTTTTTTTTAATTTATACTACAACATCCGTCTGTTTCACGTTACATATCAACAATTTTCAGATAAAAACAAAATAAACGTTAATAGTTTCAGTTTTGCTGTAAATACTGCTTACGTGTAAGTAAGAGACAGAAGGATAACTGTGTAAAATAAAAATGTTCCGCAGGTTAAGCGGCCCTTAATACATCCTCACTCAATTTTTAGCTGTTTCACGTCTTCTGGATTCTAGGGGAACCCAGTAAGATGCTGATAGCATATGCAAACGAAACGCTCGAATTGAGGTATACCGACAGGTATGCAACACGCGTAACGTACAGGTAACGCAGTTAGCATGTTAACAGATCAAAGTTACTTACCAAGTCTATAGTAGCGTACGGTAGTTCTACAATCCTAGCTGTAGGTGATTTGAGGCCATACAGGGAGCGCAGTTTGGTACAAGGTGACTTTCATCACTGGTTTTCATATTAATTAACGGTAATGTATAAATACCACAGGTGACGCAACTTCCTGGCTGATTAAAACTGTGAGCCAGACCGATACTCGAACTCAATCGGTAGAGCGCTTGTCCCCGAAAGGCAGAGGTCCCTGCTTCGAGTCTCTGTCCGGCACACAGTTTTAATCTGCTAGGGAGTTTTATATCAGCGTATATTACGATGCAGAGTGACAGTTTAATTCTGGCCTACAGATAAGGTGTTTTACTATGACTTTATGCCTTGTGCAGGGAATGTACAGCGTGTGCATACTTATTTCATTTATGAATCATCGTCCATTTCCACTATTTCACGTACTGACCAGCATCCATTTTCCCCTTATCTCCAGTCCCACAGTTAATTTATGGTTATTTAATGTCTGTGAGCTTGTGTGTCAGAGATAAACTGGCGAGCTACTTTCTGTGCTGTAGTATCGATTCTGTAAAGTTTTCCAGAGGAATCTCCCAGTTTCGTTATTATCAGAGAACCCGAGAATCAGAGCGTTTCCCGCTTTCTGAGACTGGTGGTTTTCTCTAGAACATTTGCGCGAGTTCATTCCTTGACGAATTACAGCCGCTCCCCCTTTTGTAGCAACCGGCGTTTGGAACCTTCTAACTGTCACTCCTGGAAAAAAAATATTACGTTAGGTATCTCCTAAGACCCTCATTGGCCATCTCAACACGGGGGTTCGTGATCCTGACGCTGAAATTGCAAGGCCTGTTGAACATCAGACACACTGCTTATGATGTTCGGACTTACGGTAGTGGGGTAAAGTGTTATTTGAGTTGCAAAATTTGAGTTTCTAGAACGTCCGGAGTCTTGTTATTTCATTTTTGTGACTCGCTTTAACTTTATTACTAGAGTAACATGTGGACAGCCAGTTGACACTATTCACCATGGAGGTGGTGATGTGGTCTCGGATTTGAGTAACCACGTACCGCCTTTTCTTCATTATCATGCAAAATCTAATAAAAGTCAAACAAAAGCGGCCCCTCGGTCGGATTCATTTTTGTTTTCTTTGAATAATCTGTAGCTCGTACTTAGGAACCCTCTGTCGAGCACAGTAATCAATGTGTGATTTCCAGTGCGAATCCATAAGCTATCGTTCCGCAAATTAGTCTTGGCTGTACTTTCTATTGGGACGGCGTTTCGATGGGAAGCCGTTGTTTCGGAACTGTTCGATTCCTCAGTCCACCCAAGTTGTTCCTAAGGTGAGGGAATATAATGTTTTCGTGTCTATTTAGAGTCCTGTGTGAATCAGGTAGAACCGAGCGAGGTGGCGCAGTGGTTAGCACACTGGACTCGCATTCGGGAGGACGACGGTTCATTCCCGGGTCCGGCCATCCTGATTTAGGTTTTCCGTGATTTCCCTAAATCGCTTCAGGCAAATGCCGGGATGGTTCCTTAGAAAGGGCACGGCCGATTTCCTTCCCCATCCTTCCCTAATCCGAGCATGTGCTCCGTCTCTAATGACCTCGTTGTCGACGGGACGTTAAACAGTAATCTCCTCCTGAATCAGGTAGAACATCAACGCAAGATTGTCTTCTGTTTTCCGCTGTGCCTGTTCACCCCCCTCCTCATCTTGTCTTAAGATTCATAAGCTGGGGTCTCCTTTGCAATTAGTTTCCCTCCAGTAAGTATAATGATTAAGCGACTATGATCTTATTATGAGTTCCGTGTTACCTTGTTCATACATTGGTGGTGGCTGCGCACAATAATAAATTTTGGGAATTTATGCAACCCCTCGTCAATAATAAGTTCACCTAAATTCGTTTCCCATCGTTTTTCAAACAGGAGTTCCTCATGAAAAAAGAAATGGAAAATGTTATAAGAGGCTATACTGTTGTTGTAAGCTAACCTTACAAGCAGATAATCTAAACTACCAACATTTGTAGCAAGGTTCGAGCAAAGAGAACGCTTCCGATGCACTTAATTGCGCAAATCAGACTTCTCTGCTGATATCGTATCCCGGTCGACTGGCGGCAATATTCAGAAAACTAGCTATCCCCCCTTTTAATTAAAAAAGAACTGACCACCTGAAACTGACTTATCGCCTCTGCCAACCAGAACGTATCTAACCCCCTGAAGTGTTCCATATTGGCGATAAACTGAAGCGCCAAAGAAACTGGTACAGGCATGCCTATTCAAATACAGAGATACGTGAACGGGCAGATTATGGCTGCAAACAGAACCTGGACTTTGCTGAAAAGATTACTTGGTGCTACTCTTGTGTCTGGTGGTGCAGCTGGGTGCTCCACTGCCTCGGCGTGCTTCCCTCTGCTGATACGTCAAGAGATGCTTCATCAATGGTTGTCGCGCTAACAGTCCGGAAGTTGTACAGACTGTACATGTGGATTCCCGCCACCCTGACTCAAGGTGCGCTACCTGGCTGTAAGATCAAGTACGGCTGAGCAAACTAAACATCTTCCCTCTCACGTGCTAGTCGCGTGGAGCCACTGAGAACTTGCATGGAGTCGAGTATGCTCCTTTTGAAGCCCGAGAACTGTATTGTCAAGACTGCGAAGACCACACTTCACAAAATGTTCGCGGCATCCAGATACTGATGTCTTTAGATATGCGTACATCGATTGTGATTCCGTATTCTTGGATTGCATGAGGGTCTGAAGGGGCCATTAATGAGATGCCGAAACCAGTCATCTAAATAAAACAACCTTCGAAAATATACGGTTGTTTGGCGATTTTGCTTTGAAAAGCATCAGTGATCAGTTGGTTGAAAGTAAAACGTAATGGTGATCTAACCATTCAGTTAGATGAAGCTACTGATACCAACAATGATTTACATCCAAGTTGTGTGCGTTGTACGAGGCTAATCCCAAAAGTAAGGTCTCCTATTTTTGTATAAGTACATAAACCTGTCTATTTCTGCAATGATTCACATCAGTTTACAGCTTGAACATTTAGCAATTTTTCGAAATAATCACCATTTCTGTCGATGCATTTTTGTAGACGCTGTGGCAGTTTCTGTATGCGCATGTCGTACCATCTCGCTGACATGCTGTTCAGAAAGTTATGAACCTCTTCTTTGACCTCGTCGTCGGAGCTGAATCGCTTTCCGGCCAAATGTTCTTTTAACCTAGGGTACAAGTGATAGTCACTGGGCGCCAAGTCAATGGGTGACTATGTTCCACTGAAACTGTTGTAGGAGAACAACGGTTTGCCGAGCAATGTGTGGGTGAGCGATGTCATGGAGAATGTGTACGCCCTTGCTCAACATTCCGGTTCTCAATTGCCCGTTTGAGCTTTTTCTGAATCTCACAGTACCTGTCAGCGTTAATTGTGGACCAAGTGGACATAAAGTCGACCAACAGTACGCCTTTCCGATCCCAAAAACGATTGTCATGACTTTACTGGCAGACTGTGTTTGTTTGAATTTCCGCGGCTTTGGCGAAGAAGGATGCCGCCACTGGCGTGATAGTTGCTTGGTCTCAGGTATACAGTGCTATGCCCAGGTTTCGTGACCCGTGAAAATTGACTCCAGAAAGTTGTCCTGTTCGGCTGCGAGGCGGTCAAGAAATGCCCGGGAAGCATCAACTCGTTGCCGCATCTGGTCCTCAGTCTGCATGCGTGGCACTCCATCTTGCGCACACCTTCCGGTAGCTGGATCTTTCCGTTAAAATTCTGTGAGAGGTGCTTCGGGAAACCTCAGGAACCAACGTGCTGATCCACCGATCTACACGCATGCTTTGTTCAACCTTCAACACTGTCTCCTCAGAAATTGTATCCCCCTCCTTTGTTCGTCGTGAATTTGGGTCCGACCAGCTGGAAACTCCCTACACCACTTACGAACATTTTTGACATCCATGCACCACTCACTATACACTTCCGTCAGGTGGCGATGGATTTCAATCGGCGCAGTGCCCTTTGCGTTCAAAAACCGGATAACTGCGCGCAATTTGCACTTGGCGGTAACATCCAACGGGAGCTCCATTCCCAACGGCTGCCAAGCCAAGACTGAGCGCCTCAGCGAGGCGTGCGCACGTTTACACACAGCGCGTGAAGCACTCTTCATAACAGTGTGACCAACTGCCACACAAACAGAGTTCTGTACTTATAAAAAAATAGGAGACCTTACTTTTGGGATTATCCTCGTATATGTGACAACAAATCTGATTAAGATCTTTTCTGCAGGAAATTAACTCCTGGAACAAAAGCAACGGACTTCTTATAAATGCTACACTCTTTATTGGGAAGAAAACAATATAAATTGGCAAAACTGTGTTGCCTCGTGTACAGGTGAACGGCATAGTACAGCTTCACTGTTATGCTGGATTGCAAGATCTGCTCTGTAAAGAGGCTCCTCGTGCCATTTGGACACGCTGTTTTATTCGCCAGAAGCTGTGGCATCAGAAAGATGAACCCTGTCCTTCACGCGATTCTTCAGTCAGTGATCGAAATGCTAAACTTCCTTAAATGTCTGCCAATGAGTGAAGATATTTTCAACAAGAACTCATGATGAACGAACAAGTTAACAATTCACAGCCGGCCGCGGTGGCCGTGCGGTTCTGGCGCTGCAGTCCGGAACCGCGGGACTGCTACGGTCGCAGGTTCGAATCCTGCCTCGGGCACGGATGTGTGTGATGTACTTAGGTTAGTTAGGTTTAATTAGTTCTAAGTTCTACGGGACTGATGACCTCAGATGTCAAGTCCCGTAGTGCTCAGAGCCATTTGAACCAAGATACAGCTGTCCAGGTACACACCGTGTTCCTTGACGTCCCGAAGGCATTCGACACAGTTCCTTACTGCCGACTAATGAACGAAATACCAGCGAATGGAATATCAGACCAACTGTCTGACTGGACTGAAAAGTTTCTAGCAAACTTTCTCAGCGGAGAAAGTAACTTGGGACGTCCGCTAGGGGAGTGTCACAGGACAATTACTTCTCACAGTGTACGTAAGTGACCTAGTAGCTAACGTCGAAAGTTTTAAGACGCTTTTCGCGAATGACATTGTTGTGTACAGAGAATTCGCGACGCTACGAAATTGTAGGGAAATACAGCAAGACGTGCAGAGGATCGGCGCGAGGTGCGGGGAGCGGCAGCTGTCCGTAAACATAAACAAATGTAACGTACAGCGTGTACATGGACAGAAAGATAGTTTAGGGTACGATTACACAACTGCAAAACTATCATTCAAGGCGGTTACTTCTATAAAATGCCAAGGGTACGCGTAAGGAAGGATTTAAAACAGAACTACGACATAAAATTAAACGCGGGTAATGCAGATGTCACACTGAGATTAATGGGGAGAACCCTCAAGTGTTCCTCATTATGGAATGCGTACCAGGTTGGACTAATTGACGAAAAAGAGACGATCGAAATAAATACACCATGTTTCGTTACAGGCGAAAGCAAAACGGATATGCTCAGTTAATTCTAGAAGTCTGCTGTTAAAGTTACGAGTGCGTATATTGGTGCAAGACTCAACCAATATATTGTATTCCACACGAAAAGAACGGTTAAGGGCTGTGGTTGTGAATGTTGTATATGAAGCTGTGCTGTGCCCGTCTGACTCAAGCATGTGGTCGGGGATTTCGCTAAGATGAGGGGTTAGAGTTGTGTCTGTGTTTTCAATTGTGTGTGTGTGTGTGTGTGTGTGTGTGTGGGTGTGTGTGTGTGTGTGTGTTTGTGTGTTTTACTGGTCCCGAAACTGGCGCGTAACGGTTCATTTTTGGCGTTTGTCACAACCTTCTGGTGATTCGTGTCCTAAATTTTGAATGAGAATGTGGGGCGAAGTTTGTCTTGTTTCGTAAAATTTTGTGTATTTGTCCTGTGTAAGTGTGTTGTTCTCCTACGTGTGTGCTGGGGACGTATCTGCCAGCACCTGTGATGACACTTGAAGGTAGAGAGACTAGATCCCACACGTAGGCTTTCCAGCAATCTACCTTCTCGCGAAATATTCCCGACGAGAACAGAAATTGGGAAAACTGGAAGTGGTACACAAAGTACCCTCCTCCACACACCGCAAGGTGGCTTTAGAAGTATAGATGCGGGAGGAGAGCATGTCGCACGCGAAAGGAGCGGAGAGTGTTTATGTTTGGGTACGGCGAGGCTATGACGCCAAAAAGTTTTCAAACCACAGGTATAAACAAGAAAGGCCTTCGCGGCCATCTGAAGCCTTCGTTTAAAGTGGCCGTCCTGGCGCCAGCCATCCGTGACGTCAGCAGGGGGTTTCCCCGCCGCGCGGCTGGCTCCTTGCATTCAATTTCCGGCGGGCGGCGGCGCGCTGTGTCGCCGGAGATAGGACGCACGCGTCTGCCAGCCAATGCCATCCGACCGCCGGCTACTGGCTGGCTTCCCACCCGACTGTCTGCAATGAGGGGCCCTCCTCCGTCTGGGGTTCTACGGCTCACTGTTCAGGATGTTGACGTCATGAGGAAACAAGCTCTGTGCATCCACATCTGTACTCGGCGAGCCACCTGATGATGTGTGGCGAAGGCTACTTTGTGAATGAACGTCCCTTCCCCTCTTCCCCTCACCAATCACGAATGTTCTACTAGAAGAACGGTTGCCGGTAAGCTGTTCGTGTGAACTCGAATCTCTCTTCTTTTGACTGCATGGTTTTTTTCACAGAGATACACTGCCTGATCAAAAGTATCTGTACACCTCTTTGCAACACCATTACGGACATTACACCGAGCGAGGTGGCGCTGTGGTTAGACACTGGACTCGCATTCGGGAGGACGACAGTTCAATCCCGCGTCCGGCCATCGTGATTTAGGTTTTCCGTGATTTCCCTAAATCGCTCCAGGCAAATGCAGGGATGGTTCCTTTCAAAGGGCACGACCGACTTCCTTCCCCGTCCTTCCCTAATCCGATGAGACCGATGACCTCGTTGTCTGGTCCCCAAACCAACCAACCAACGGACATTTCATGGCTCTAGTGGTTGGCCCACTAGTATAAGAGGAGGTGGGGAGTATATTGTCGTCAGGTGACAAGCGGTAACACTAGAGGTGGTCGATCAGGAGAGGTCACTGACTTCGAACGTGGATGTCAGCTGAGTAACAAATCCATGACGAATGTTTCAACCCTCCTAAAGCTGCCCATGTCAATTGTTGCTGACAAGGGAACCTCCCCATCGCACCCCCCCTCAGATTTAGTTATAAGTTGGCACAGTGGATAAGCCTTGAAAAACTGAACACAGATCAATTGAGAAAACAGGAAGAAGTTGTGTGGAACTGTGAAAAAATAAGCAAAATATACAAACTGAGTACTTCATGGGAAGATATGCAATGTCAAGGACACTGGGAAAGCAGGCCCGCCGTGGTCTCGTGGTAACGTGAGCAGATGTGTAACGAAAGGTCCTTGGTTCAAATCTTCCATCGACTGAAAAGTTTAATTTTTTATTTTCAGCCCGCATCTCGTGGTCGTGCGGTAGCGTTCTCGCTTCCCATGCCCGGGTTCCCGGGTTCGATTCCCGGCGGGGTCAGGGATTTTCTCTGTCTCGTGATGGCTAGGTGTTATGTGCTGTCCTTAGGTTAGTTAGGTTTAAGTAGTTCTAAGTTCTAGGGGACTGATGACCATAGATGTTAAGTCCCGTAGTGCTCAGAGCCATTTGAACCATTTTTATTTTCAGTTTATGTGACAAACTCTTATGTTTTCATCACTTTTTTGGGATTGATTATCACATCCACAAGAAAACCTAAATCGGGCAAGGTAGAAGAATCTTTTTACCCATTCGCCAAGTGTACAAGTTACGTGGGTCGACAACATATTCCTGTCATGTGGCGCACATGCTGTCACCAGTGTCGTATAGAATATATCAGGTGTGTTTTCCTGTGGAGGAATCGGTTGACCTATGACCTTGCGATCAAATGTTTTCGGATCCCATTGCAGAGGCACGTCCTTTCGTCTACTAATCGCACGGTTTTGCGATGCGGTCGCAAAACACAGACACTAAACTTATTACAGTGAACAGAGACGTCAATGAACGAACGGACAGATAATAACTATGCAAAAATAAAGAAAGTAAAATTTTCACTCGAGGGAAGACTTGAACCAAGGACCTCTCGTTCGGCAGCTGCTCATGCTACCACGGGACCACGGCGCTCCTGAGCTCATGATGTCCATGATGTTGCCCATCTTACACATGGACTACTCAGTTTGTATATTTTGCTTATTTTTCCACAGTTCCACACAACTTCTTCCTGTTTTCTCAATTGATCTGTGTTCAGTTTATCAAGGCCTATCCACCATGCTAACTTATAACTAAATCTGAGGGGGGTGCGATGGGGAGGTTCCCTTGTGAGTGACCGTACACAGCGAAAAGCGAAGGAACAACTACAGGTAACAAAAGAGCACACAGACGATATCTACTGATGGTCAAGGACCGTCGATAATTGCGGATGTTTGTTGTAAAAAATTGCATTAAATTAGCGGAAAGAATCGCCTGTGACTTACAAAGAGGTACCAACAGTACAGCAAGGACAACTGGCGCGCAGAAATGCAGATTATAAACGGCTATTCATTGGAAAACAATATTATACTAGAAGTGACATGTGATCACATTTTCGCGCAATTTGGGTGCATAGAACCTGAGAAATCAGTACCCAGAACAACCACCTCTGGCCGTAATAACGGCCTTTTTACGCCTGGGCATTGAGTCAAACAGAGCTTGGATGGCGTGTAGAGGTACAGCTGCCCATGCAGCTTCAACACGATACCACAGTTGCTCGGCCACCATTGACAAGACGTTTTCAATTGGTGAGAGATCTGGAGAATGTGCTGGCCAGGGCAGCAGTCGAACATTTTCTGTATCCAGAAAGTTCCGTATAGGATCTGCAACATGCCGTGGTGCCTTATCCTGCTGAAATGTAGGGTTTCGCAGGGATCGAATGTAGAGCCACGGGTCGTAACACATCTGAAATGTAACGTCCACTGCTCAAAGTGCCGTCAATGCGAACAAGAGATGACCGAGACATGTAACTAATGGCACCACATACCATAACGCTGGGTGATACGCCAGTATGGCGATGACGAACACACGCTTCCAATGTGCGTTCACCGCGATGTCACCAAACACGGATGAGACAATCTTTATGCTGTAAACAGAACCGGGATTCATCCGAAAAAATGACGTTTTGCCATTCGTGCACCCAGGTTCGTCGTTGAGTACACCATCGCAGGCGCTCCTGTCTGTGATGAAGCGTCAAGGGTAACCGCAGCCATGGTCTCCGAGCTGATAGTCCGTGCTGCTGCAAACGTCGTCGAACTGTTCGTGCAGATGGTTGTCGTCTTGCAAATGTCCCCATCTGTTGACTCAGGGATCGAGGCGTGGGTGCACGATCCGTTACAGCCATGCGGATAAGATACCTGTCATCTCGACTGCTAGTGATACGAGGCCGTTGGTATCCAGCACGGCGTTCCGTATTACCCTCCTTAACCCACCGATTCCATATGCTGCTAACTGTCATTGGATCTCTACCAACGCGAGCAGCAATGTCGCGATGCGATAAACCGCAATCGCGATAGGCTACAATCCGACCTTTATCAAAGTCGGAAACGTGATGGTACTCATTTCTCCTCCTTACACGAGGCATCACTACAACGTTTCATCAGGCAACGCCGGTCAACTGCTGTTTGCGTATTAAGAATCGGTTGAAAACTTTCCTCATGTCAGCACGTTGTAGGTGTCGCCACCGGCGCCAAACTTGTATGAATGCTCTGAGAAGCAAATGATTTGCATCTCACAGAATCTTCTTCCTGTCGGTTAAATTGGGCGTCCGTAGCACGTCATCTTCGTGGTGAAGCAATTTTAATGGCCAGGAGTGTAGAATGTGCTACGATATCCGGATAGCTACTCGTAAGCTCCTCATTTCTGTTATCAACGCTAAGTAGCTCTTAAGGTAGTATAAAGAACAATGCCACTGCACACTGGATGACTACAAACGAGTAATCCGGATTGATGAATCTGTGTTATGGGTGATTTGAACTCACGATTCATACTATTCCCTGATGCAAGCCAATATAAGGGATTGTGTTTGGCGGGTGCCTGGGCTGCGTTACCTGCCATCAGATGTAATGCCAACAATGAAGTAGAGAGGTGGTGGTGTTTCCGAGCAGGCTGTAGTCCCCTTACTGCGCTGAAGAAAGCGCTAATTACGGAAGGATATGAAAACATTTTACAGAATTGTATACTATACAGGGTATCTGAAGAAGGAACTTCCTCTTTTTAACATGTCCTACAATCTATACAAAGTGGCATGCACTATTGTAGTTTGTGGTGTTTGATTCATCAACTCTCCAAGTTTGGCTCTCTTGCAGTTGGCAGTTCTGCTTGACCTTAAGACGGCACTAGACCTGTTTTTCCTCTGTTCCCTCAGTTCAGTCAAGGCGTGCGTGCAGTGCAGTACAGAGCAACTCAGCAACAATGTGTGCTCCACAACAGTGTGTTATCTGGCTTGTCAGAACTGAGTCAGTTACAACAGTGCAACGTAACTTTAGACGTCAGTATGGTGGTAAAACCACCTACAGGAAAAACTATCTGTCATTGGCTAAAGCCTTTCAGGGAAACCGATAGTGTTTTAAAAGCAAAATCACCAGGCGGATAGTGAACTGCTGAAGATGTTGAACAGATCCGTGTTTAGTGTGTTCGGAGCCCAAAGAAGACATTGGATAGACATAGTCTACAACTAGGATGCCTACAGAAACTGTGTATGATGTTGTGCGTAAAAGACTTAGGTTGCGTGCCTACAAATTGCAACTCGCTGACCCAATACCTTGGCTACCACGAAGTCCAGACTTAACCACACTGGACTTTTTCTTCTGGGGCCACATAATTGTTGTGTACAATGAAAATATCAGACACATCAGTCATTTACGGGAAAGAATCGTTTCGGCAGTTGAGGCAGTTACACTTGAAATGTTGGTGAATACGTGGCAAGAAGTGGGATAACGTCTCGACGTGTGCAGGCCAACAAATGGATCCCACGTTGAAGTCTACTAACATTAAACAAAACTTGAAGGAATTCTCTTTCCTGATATGTACTCATTGATGTAATTTTTCATTAATTTCCCGATTAAATTTATACTTGAAACTATGGAGTTCTTTTTCAAACACCCTGTTGTATGGGACCAGTTCATAGATTGTGCATTAGTATGATAATGAACCCTGGCATTAAGAAGCACTTGCGTGGCACTGATGTGTCGACAATAACATTCCTGAAATATACTGTCCTGCCCAGAATCCAGAGCCTAACCCAGTGGAACACATTTGAAGTGAGATAGAACGTCGATGTCACTTCAGACCCATTCTTCCAACTCCACGACCTTCTCTGGCTTCAGCTCTTGAAGAAGAATGAGTTATTCATAATTCGTTTAAATGATGACGAGGAAGTGGCCAAGTGGCTATGGGGTTATGTTAACTCGTAGCAAGTTAGGTAACAATAATGTTTCCAGAATGAGATTTTCACTCTGCAGCGGAGCTTGCGCTGATATGAAACTTCCTGTCAGATTAAAACTGTGTGCCGGACCGAAACTCGAACTCGGGACCTTTGCCTTTCGCGGGCAAGTGCTCTACCAACTGAGCTACCCTGGACAGCTTCTGTAAAGTTTGGAAGGTAGGAGACGAGGTACTGGGAGAAGTAAAGCTCTGTGGTTGGGGCGTGAGTCGTGCTTGGGTAGCTCAGTGGTAGAGCACTTGCCCGCGAAAGGCAAAGGTCCCGAGTTCGAGTCTCGGTCCGGCACACAGTTTTAATCTGCCAGGAAGCAACAAAAATGTTGAGTTATTATACAGGGTGTCTGAAGACGCTGTACCGAAAAGCATTACTTCAGTACTTACTTCATTTGCAGACCAATAATTACAGCTTTTATTAGTAGTATGTTTTTTTGTTTGGTCAGTAGCTCCAAGTACATATGGGAAGAGCAAGCCACTGATGCTTACTTCCTCTTGGGCAGCAGGCCAGATGTTGAAATGTGGATCCATAGACGTAAAACGGTTAGCCTATACTGACAAGCATTACTACGACCATGCAGAAAACATTGAGGCGTAAGATTTGTGTTGAGTTTGTGGGAAGACTATTTGACAAAAAAAAAAAAAGTTATGTGTGTACATATTGAGGTAATATATGTAAAAATGTCTCCACTTACGCCCATTTCAACCAGTATGTGATGATCCTCTCACTACTTTAGACACAACTTTTGTAGTTCACGTAGTGGCTTTATCACTTACCTATCATAACACATACATCAAGAACAGAACAGCAAGTATATGATTCAGTCACGTGTCACTCAGATACGGCCTGGTTTATAAAGGTATGAATGACTAGAGGGAGAGCAGAAATCACATTCAAATGCGTGACTTACACCAGGGATACGTGCAACAGTTAACCTGCAATGATCTGGCTAAAATAAAAAAAAAAAGCATATGAAGAAATCGAACATACGGGAGGATCTAGGGTGTATTGTGGAAGAATGAAGAGGAATACACTGTTGCGCCCTGTGAATTCGTCACGACCACGTATAAAGACACAAAACCGTACAACCCACTGATGGCCAGAAATCGTCCATACGTGCACGTGACCATCTATCTTATTAATTCTTCCATTGTTATGTGGTGCAGTTAATATCATAGCACCGAGCATGCACAGGACGGATGGCTTAGTGGTGGTGAGCAAAAATCAGTTACGTAAGATTAATACAACTTCCTCAAGATTCAGTTAAGATTGGCATGCAAGGACTCAATAAATTCAGTATGAAACGGCCTGTGCAACTGACATGGCTAAAATAAACTTCCATTGAATTAGCGAGCACGTAGCCGCGGGTGGTCGAAATCTATCAGTTACGTAACTTTAATACAAATCCCCAAAATTCAATTTAGACGGACATACATAGGCTTATTAAATTCAGGGAGTAAGGATTTGTGCAGTTATCATGGTTAAAATGAAAGTTCCATTACCTTAGTAGGTCAGGGCCTTTAAAGCCATGAAAGGTTAAGGAAAAAGCTAGAAATTATTGTATGTATTCCTGAATTTGCTCTCCACTTGTAAGCAAGCTACAGTTAAACTGTTACAACATACTATAGTTATCATCCGCCATAAACTTCAACACTACAAAAACCGGAATACAAAAGAAGTGTTCCTAATTTCGTTCTCCACAATAATACTCGAAAGTAAAATTAATTTAACTGTAATTTTCCATTCTAACATTGCCATACACTTAGGCTATTATGAATCCCTTGAAGGCCACGAATCAACTATGTTTCCAAATTAATTTCGCCCTTTTAAACGTGTCACTTATGAATTTGTATGTCTGTGTGAATGAAGATCATGTTTCATGATAGCAAGCCAGGTATTTCGTGCAGAGAACAGTTTCTCTTTGCATGCGTTTTCCCCTCTGAGAAAAGTAAAATAATCTTTATAAATAGCGTATAAAATCAAACTTTAATAAGAGTTCTAAGTTTCGTCCCCAGAGTGAAAATAGAAACTGCTAGGGGGCCAAAATTACGAACATCCCCAGATGTATAATGCTCTGCGAATAAAGGTTTGACTTTTTATTAGAAACCCAATAATGGCAACATGATCAAATTTATCACTTCAAGATGGAGCTTCACCATTAATGGAGCAACTATAATTCTTCCATGACCATACTATAGTAGTATTATTATTAATTACGGTAATTGTAGGCTACGGAACCACTAGAGTAAATTACGCCAAACCTTTGACCATAACGACTACACGCAACAAACTACACCAGACGAATGAAATACGGCCCAATGTTTGAACACATATCACGGCGCACCCTAGGAATAGCACGCTGTTAATTTGATTGTTACACTAACTCACCGCAGCGTAAAAAATGAAATCGACATGACAGTGCAGTGAGGTCATGATGAATGCGCGGCTAAATATTAGTTACCATCTGTGTGAAAACCGTGAAACTGAATCGTAATTATATTAAAAAACCTAGTGTATATTTGTAATTATGGATTGTTCTGCTGAAAGACGTATGGAGATATGTGACATTGCATCTCTGACAATAATAGAATTCTGATCGGGAACAAAAAGAAATAGAAATTAATTACTCTCCCTGCAATTCATAAAGAAATCAGTTCTCAAGTATATATCAATTTCAAAATATTCTCTAACAACTGTTCTGCAATGCTCCTGTACGCAAGGGACAACGTACCTCGTTTTGGCGCTGCAACTGCGTGATCAGCCAGACGATAAAAATATTTCAAAAGCAATACTGCGGTCATACACTGAAGGCTTTCGCGACCGGATGTTTCAGCTGCTGAGAAGTTTTCCGGGTTGTATGGCCGTGGTCCTTGGAACTCTTCTACCCCCGGCGTTTCGTCGAAAGCTACGTTGGACATCTTGGGAGGGGCTGCTGATTGTGCAGAGTCTTGCCGACTGAAGAGTCGGACGTCGAGGAGCGGCCTAAATACTGTCGGAAGTGGGCGTGGTCTGGATTTCACGTGATAGCAGGGATAAACCTTGTGTAAGATAACTATCGATTATAGTATGTCAAAAATAAAAACTTCTCATCGATTCTGTAGCGCCACAGTCTATATACCACTGAGTTTCGTGGCTTCTTCTTTTCTGTTAAAATTATCCCCATGTTTATATATTTCGATGGCTTCTCTATATAGCCGTGGATATTAGTTCGTCATAGTACATAAGACTTCAGTTTCCCAGAATTTCACTACGTGATCGCCTGACTGAAGAGCATTTTCGGCCACGGCTGATTTGTCTGTTTTCCCTAGTCGGCAAAGACTTTTATGCTCTTTTAACCGTGTATTCACGCTTCTCTTTGTAGTTCCAAAATGGTCAGTCAAAATGGTCACATAATCCTTGGCAGTAACGAGAACTTGCAGCATACCCTTGGGTCCCATGCAATACCGTGATATGGCCGCCAAAATTATCACCGAACCATCGCTGTTTCACTGTTGGGCAGTAAACTTAGCTAGAATTTGGAAACGATGTGTATCAATAGTAATCAGACTGAATGACAAACGGTTCAAATGGCTCTGAGCAGTATGCGACTTAACTTCTGAGGTCATCAGTCGCATAGAACTTAGAACTAATTAAACCTAATTAACCTACGGACACCACACACACCCATGCCCGAGGCAGGATTCGAACCTGCGACCGTAGGGTCGATCGGTTCCAGGCTGTAGCGCCTAGAACCGCACGGCCGCTCCGGCCGGCACTGAATGACACTTTCCCGATAGTGCACAGTCCATGCTTTATGGCTTCGGCATCACGTTTCCCTGTTGCGGACGTTTCCATGACTTCTGAATGGTTTTTGAATTGCATCTTGTCGAGCAATTCTTTGTTTACGGAGATCCCGTCGTGTCGTTTTGGTGCTGACCGGGTTCGCGAGTGCGGCATTCAGTTCTGCAGTGACATTTCCAGCTGTCGTTGACTTGTTTTTCGTCACACTCCTCATAAACAACCGTCAGTCACGGTGACTCAGCAGACACATTCGACGGCGTTGAGACTAACGCGATGAAGTTTTTCCGAATTCCTTGTGCGCGGTATAAATCTTCGCTACAATGTCTCGTGAAACGCCAAATACGTCGGTTACCGTGGTTACCAAAGCACACACACCATACGAACACAAACGATTTTCCCACCTTCGAATTCACTTGGCTCCGACTTAATGCACACAACATGGTTCTGCCCATGGCTGACACTGGAAGGAGTGTTGAGGACATTGCACGGGAGGCGTCCGTGGTCAACCACAACAGCGCAACCTTCAGATTTGACTAGCATCTGCATTTAAGTTCAGACATTTCTGTCGGCGTCTCCATATTTTTGTGCAATCTCTGTATACATCTGGACCACCCCAAATGATCGTCCGTCCGTGGTAGCTGAGTGGTCACCGCGACGGAGTGTCATGCCTAACGGCCCGGTTTCGATTCCCGGTTGGGTCGATTTTCTCCGCACAGGGACTGGGTGTTGTGTTCTCCTTATCATCATCGTCATTCCGTCCCCATCGAGACGAAAGTCGCCTAAGTGGCGCCAACTCGAAAGACTTGCACCAGGCGAACGGTCTACCCGACGGGATGAAAGGTGGCTACACTGAGCCACTGCGCCAGAGATTGCGCCAAAGAGTATTATTCTGCCGCCTCCACAGTGCTTGGAGAGAACTCGTAGAAGTCAGTGCTTGTCCAGAGCTCGTAGTAGAGTGCCTGTCGAGGTCTCGTGGTAGTCAGTACTTGTTAAGAACTCGTAGCAGAGAGTGTTTGTAGGCAGTGCTTGCTGAGATGTGATATTGGAGAGTTCTGGTTAAGATGTGATAGTAGAGAGTCGGTGTGAGATATATTGTAAGGATTAGAGTGATTTTCATCAATATAAATGAGGTAACAAACTCCGTTTCTTTTTTTTTTCTCATTATTTCAATGTCCTGAATAATGCGTCATTACAGGTTCAATCAACAAAGCATCTGGCTTGTGTTCTTGTATTAGAGTGTAATTCTGGTTTTCTTACGCAATTATAGTATTTCTATTTTTTAATTACTTCAGTATAAATGGTATTTAAAATTTCTTGTCTTGTTGAAGAAGAACCGTGCCAGATGTGTACGTTGAGTCACACTCCCACACACAGCACAATTACACTTGTGCTTTGGTTTAGTAGGTTTTATAGTTGCTGGGGACTTAATTAATTAACTGTGTTAACGAAAATTTTCTTTCATTGTTTGTTGTTATTCTATGCAGTCAGATTGCGTAATAATACTAGTCAGGGCCAACCGTTTACGAGACACAGCGTAATCGGACATAACAGCTACCAAAAATATTTTCAAACTATTTAATTAAGCCCCCATGCAGGGAGGCCCTAGCCACACGGCACCCTAAGTAGTCGAAAAGCTACCTTGCCACTATAACCCAGTACCACTAGGATACCTGTGACAACTAAGGAGCGTGTGCAGCAGTACTATCTGATCAGTTAAGACTCCATTTGGCTTTATGTTTATGAATCTGATTCTTTAAACAGACGAACTGCTGCCTCTGATACACCATCAAAAATTTGATGTTAAGCATGTAAGTAAGAAAAATTTCAAGAAATTTTTGAAATTCCATTTTAGTTCGTAGGAAATCTCTGAGTGGTCGCACTATGAAACATCGGATAAATACAGTCTCGGTAATTTGGGCTGCATGTTAAACAAAAGCTAGTTTTTGTCGCATCTAAATGTTTATGACGTCATATCTCCTGAGCAGTGTGTCATACAATGAAAAGACTTTTCGCGTACATTCAGTGATATATGATGATACAGTCGGGAAACTGTGTTGTGAGTAGAATCGGTGATAAAGAGGTAATAAATTAAAATGTCACGTCTGAATGGTGAAGTTTTACTGTGTGGAAAAAGAAAATGTAGTAAACCATAAACTGTTTTCGTTTCATCTTATTGTGAGGTGTGCTAGCGAGAGAAAGTTTCCAAGTGCGTTTAAAGTTTGGTGGGAGCCGCTAAGTGCTCTCATTCTCAAGTAACAGGTGAGTAAAGTCTGGGTATTTGCGCGTCATTAGTAACGCTGCAACAAGGCACATGGATTATGACTGTAATAACTGTGTTACGGTGTTAAACTTGTAACATGTGATCCTGCCTTTTAATAAGCGGATTATGACAGCATTGAAAATTAGTAAATTCGGTCAATAATTGCGTGCAATATCGAAAATAATTTTTAACTGTCCCTGGACGACGTTGGATAGGCGACCAGATATGGGGCTTGCGTTTCCGCGTTACCAGATAGTCACTTACGAGTAGAACACAGCAAGTGCCATAAATCCGATTTCCCAGTAACTTCGCTCAGTTCAAATAGTTGAAGTGGCTCTGAGCACTATGGGACTTAACTTCTAAGGTCATCAGTCCCCTAGAACTTAGAACTACTTAAACCTAACTAACCTAAGGACATCACACACATCCATGCCCGAGACAGGATTGGAACCTGCGATCGTAGCGGTCGCGCGGTTCCAGACTGAAGCGACTAGAACCGCTCGGCCACGCCGGCCGGCCTTCGCTCAGTGGGAGAGGAGATAAAATAAGCCGTGGATCGGCTTATCCGTAGATACTCAACAGTTGCTGAAAATCGACAGTCGAAGTTTTCGAAGTAATTTTGATACGTATTTGCACACAATGAGCTCCGCCGAATTGGTGGCATAGTGGGTAGAGTTGCAACATCTCATTCTTGCGTCCCGGGTTCGACACCCAACTATTGCGTTTATATATTCTATTTTATTTTATTCGCTTATCTACCCACGTGCTTAGAAAGGTACTACCCGAATGTTTCTTATGAAGCTAGGGAATAAAAGTGCGTTATGTTAACTGTAAAATAACAACTGGGTTTCACAATAAGTGCCATACATTTTGTGTAACATAAATATTTGTTACCATGAGGGGTTACAATCTTCTTCAATTCTCATATTCTTATATTTCATTCTTTTATAAATTCTTAATTCTTACGTTCTATTCTTTTCTTTATTCTTCGGGAAAATTTGGTGCGTCCTCTTGGATTATACCGATCATAGAAACATTCGAAACGTAGGGACTGCGAGAACAGTACGAGTATCGCACGAAAGCAGGTTTGCCAGAGCGACATTTCTTCATACGAATGTGATTCGGGAAAGAAACGTCGTTAAGAATGCTGAAGATTTCAAACGTTGGCAATAATTTAGTGGCAAACCACGCAGAACGGATCGTTTTTTCCGAAAACTGGCGCTTGTAGTTGGTTATGAATGAAGGTAGAATACAGGAATTTAACTGAAAACAATTTCAAATGATTTTTCCATTAACGTCTTTTTTGTTTTACTCACAAGACATACAGTTAGTAGATGGATAAGGACAAATTTATTTCAGTATGCACTGGAAAACATACGTGTAGTAGTCTTCTATGGACATGGCTAGATAAATTAAAATCAAAAATAAAAATAATAATAGGGCAACATGTTTGTGTAGCCATCATCAGCAGCAAGTACAGAAATATTCGTTTCGTAAATAAAAACCACCTCCTCTTGCTGCAGTATATATTTTTTTTCTTCCAGAAGCATTTTGGCTTTGATTTTAATGCATCGTCAGTGGAATCTAAGATGATACAGTTTTAATATGCGATGATTGTAGATTATAAGACAGTTCACACTATGACTTTTTTTTTATTTAAATAAGTGGTCACTTTCGGTTATACACGTCTCTGGTTGGCATCTGCAGTTCCTTTCATCTGCTCACATGCTGGATGTCGCACTATAGCTTCACTTACGAAACATAACCACGTTCCTATGTTACGAACTTTTCTCTTCATAATTTCAATATTGAAACTTCCTGGCAGATTAAAACTGTGTGCCGGATCGAGACTCGAACTCGGGTCTCGGTTCGTCACACAGTTTTAATCTGCCACGAAGTTTCATATCAGCGCACACTCCGCTGCAGAGTGAAAATCTCATTCTGGAATTTAAATATTGTTTCAAGTAATTGCTGTGGAGCCCTATTAGCCTTCTGTCACTGATTGTAGATGTTTCACCGAGAAGAGTGTTCACTTCGTCTTATCCTGTTTGATTTGTTGATGATACAAAATGAACACAGTAGTTACGACTGTAAAGCAGTGCTCTCGGTAATGTATCTACAACCAGTGACAGAAGGCTAATAGAGCTCTATAGCAATTAGGGCAATATATATGAAAATTATGAAAAGTTCGTAACCTGAAAACGTGCTTATATTTTGTAAGTGACGCTATAGTGCGACGTCCAGTATGTCACCAGATGAGAGGAAAAGCAGATGCCAAGAAAATCGTGAAGAATTGTAAGTAATCACTTATTTAAGTGAAAGAACGAGACGTGGGAACTGATATATAATTTACAAATGTCACATATTAAAAACGAAACAGTATCATTTAGATTGCACTGACAATGTCTTAAAGTAAAAGGCAAAACGCACAGCGAGGAAAAGGCGGTTTTTATTTACAGAACGAGTGATGGGCTTTCGAACACGGGTCGCAAAAGTGTGAAGCCGAGTCTCTAGCCAAGGAATCACTCTTCCGGCAGAGCTGTCTACCCTCTCAAGAATCATATAGAGTGCCTTGAATACTTTGATCGTCGTTTTCTCAGTGTTCAAATGTGTGTGAATTCCTAAGGGGCCAAACTGCTGAGGTCATCCGTCCCTAGACTTACACACTACTTCAACTAACTTACGCTGAGGACAACACACACACACACACACACACACGCGCGCGCGCGATTCGTCGTTTTCTCAGAAAGGATCGAATATCTACTGATTAATCGAGACGCGTGTTCGCTTATTTTAGCTCCTCATCCACTGAACGTTCAGGGAAATCGAGAGATGGCACTTTCCGTGTTCCGCTCATTAGTACACTACTGGCCATTAAAATTGCTACACCAAGAAGAAATGCAGATGATAAACGGGTATTCATTGGACAGATATATTATATTAGAACTGACATATGATTACATTTTCACGCAATTTGGGTGCATAGATCCTGAGAAATCAGTACCCAGCACAGCCACCTCTGGCCGTAATAACGGCCTTGATACGCCTGGGCATTGAGTCAGACAGAGCTTGGATGGAGTGTACAGGTACAGCTGCCCATGTAGTAGCTTCAACACGATACCACAGCTCATCAAGAGTAGTGACTGGCGTATTGTGATGACACAGTTGCTCGGCCACCATTGACCAGACGTTTTCAATTGGTGATAGATCTGGAGAATGTGTTGGCCAGGGCAGCAGTCGAACATTTTCTGTATCCAGAATGGCCCGTACAGGACCTGCAACATGCGATCGTACATAATCCTGTAGGGTTTCGCAAGGATCTAATGAAGGGTAGAGCCCCCGGTTGTAACATATCTAAAATGTAACGTCCACTGTTCAAAGTGCCGTCAATGCGAACAAGGGGAGATCGAGACGTGTAACCAATGGCACTCCGTACCACCACGCCGCGTGATACGCCAGTATGGCGCTGACGAATACACACTTCCAATGTGCGTTCACGGCGATGTCGCCAAACACGGATGCGACCATCATGATGCTGTAAACAGAGCCTGGATTCATCCGAAAAAATGACGTTTTGTCGTTCGTGCATCCAGGCTCGTCGTTGAGTACACCATCGCTCCTGTCTGTGATGCAGCGTCAAGGGTAACCAAGCTGATAGTTCATGTGGTTGGAAACGTCGTCGAACGTTTCGTGCAGATGGTTGTTGTCTTGCAAACGTCCCCATCTGCTGACTCAGGGATCGAGACGTGTCTGCACGATCCGTTACAGTCATGCGGATAAGATGCCTGTCATCTCGACTGCTAGTGATACGAGGCCGTTGGGATCCAGCACGGCGTTCCGTGTTACTCTCGACCAACGCGAGCAGCAACGTCGCGATAGGATAAACCGCAATCGCTATAGGCTAGAATCCGACCTTTATCGAAGTCGTAAACGTGATGGTACGCATTTCTCCTCCTTAGACGAGGCATCACAACAACGTTTCACCAGGCAACGCCGGTCAACTGCTGTTTGTGTATGAGAAATCGGTTGGAAACTTTGCTCATGTCAGCACGTTGTAGGAGTCGCCACCAGCGCCAACCTTGTGTGAATGATCTGAAAAGCTAATCATTTGCATATCACAGCATCTTCTTCCTGTCGGTTAAATTTCGCGTCTGTAGCATGTCATCTTCGTGGTGTAGCAATTGTAATAGGAGGTAGTCTATTACGTACTAGTTACGCCGTTGCCAAGGCAGCCCCTGTGGGGCGGCAACACGTCTAACACCACAGATGACCGAGGTTGTCTGTGCCCAAGGCATAAGCCTGGGTAAACACGGCTGTTTTAGAAACAGACTACTTTTTGCGGAGGGAGTTAGAGACGGCCTGCAGGAAGTACTACTACACCAACATGTGATGGGCTGGCTAATACTATTTAAAGGCTAAAACCAGCATCGGACGTCAGTTCACGCCGAATACCGACCTCTAGGACGTCTCCACGGAACACTACGTCTTCGCCATCGGAGTAGGAATTAAGTGCATGTGTGTTACCACTGACCCTTGTGGGAAACTTAAAAGTTATGTTTTGTTGCCTTTAGTAGCAAATTCTTAGTGGCTTTGTGATTGTGACTTTTCGTTGTTATTCAGTCATTCCTCTGTAGACTTACGTAAATAAAAGTTGAGTTGTAGAAACTTTCAAATTGTCAGTTACAACAGCACTCTTACCACTTTTGAGTTCGCTCAGTATCGGACAGGTACGAAGTAGTTCTTCGAGGAGTAACTACTTCTAACCTCCCCCTCACTTACCGACCTTAATGACAGTGAAAAATTAAACCGCGTATACGTAATGGAAATTTGGGAAAAGCAATCGTCACCGAAGTTAATCTGTCGGTAAAGAGGGAGGAAAGGGTTACATCTAAATGAAAGGAAAAATGCAAATGAAACTGGTGGAAATTATTTTTGAAAAGGGGTAAAGTTAATAAAGAAAGTAAATGTGCGGCCGTTACGTCAACAATTAACTAGCGGTAATTAGATATTTGAGATTTGGGGGAAATTACGGTCTCCAGTCCTAAGGACAATTACTATAGTAACTGAAAAAGAGAGGTTATTACACATATAATTAGCACTAGAAGCGTGGCAACTGAAGGTTGACACGTGTAGTGTGAAAACTGAAAGATTGTCATAAGTAATAAATTTCGCTACACTCTGACTTAATTAATAATTAATTATTAATTAATAAAACCGGAAAACTGAAAGTTAATTTAGTGACTGAGATTAATAGTGCACTTTGTTTCTGAAGCATATCGAAATTCAGTAAAATACAGTTAGTCTTGGGCTACCTCAACAATCATTTCAAAAGCTACTTGAATCTACGCAATTTAGAAATAAGAGATTTAACTTCGAACTTGAATTAAATAATTCTGAACTACACTCCTGGAAATTGAAATAAGAACACCGTGAATTCATTGTCCCAGGAAGGGGAAACTTTATTGACACATTCCTGGGGTCAGATACATCACATGATCACACTGACAGAACCACAGGCACAGAGACACAGGCAACAGAGCATGCACAATGTCGGCACTAGTACAGTGTATATCCACCTTTCGCAGCAATGCAGGCTGCTATTCTCCCATGGAGACGATCGTAGAGATGCTGGATGTAGTCCTGTGGAACGGCTTGCCATGCCATTTCCACCTGGCGCCTCAGTTGGACCAGCGTTCGTGCTGGACGTGCAGACCGCGTGAGACGACGCTTCATCCAGTCCCAAACATGCTCAATGGGGGACAGATCCGGAGATCTTGCTGGCCAGGGTAGTTGACTTACACCTTCTAGAGCACGTTGGGTGGCACGGGATACATGCGGACGTGCATTGTCCTGTTGGAACAGCAAGTTCCCTTGCCGGTCTAGGAATGGTAGAATGATGGGTTCGATGACGGTTTGGATGTACTGTGCACTATTCAGTGTCCCCTCGACGATCACCAGTGGTGTACGGCCAGTGTAGGAGATCGCTCCCCACACCATGATGCCGGGTGTTGGCCCTGTGTGCCTCGGTCGTATGCAGTCCTGATTGTGGCGCTCACCTGCACGGCGCCAAACACGCATACGACCATCATTGGCACCAAGGCAGAAGCGACTCTCATCGCTGAAGACGACACGTCTCCATTCGTCCCTCCATTCACGCCTGTCGCGACACCACTGGAGGCGGGCTGCACGATGTTGGGGCGTGAGCGGAAGACGGCCTAACGGTGTGCGGGACCGTAGCCCAGCTTCATGGAGACGGTTGCGAATGGTCCTCGCCGATACCCCAGGAGCAACAGTGTCCCTAATTTGCTGGGAAGTGGCGGTACGGTCCCCATGCGGCACTCCATAGGATCCTACGGTCTTGGCGTGCATCCGTGCGTCGCTGCGGTCCGGTCCCTGGTCGACGGGCACGTGCACCTTCCGCCGACCACTGGCGACAACATCGATGTACTGTGGAGACCTCACGCCCCACGTGTTGAGCAATTCGGCGGTACGTCCACCCGGCCTCCCGCATGCCCACTATACGCCCTCGCTCAAAGTCCGTCAACTGCACATACGGTTCACGTCCACGCTGTCGCGGCATGCTACCAGTGTTAAAGACTGCGATGGAGCTCCGTATGCCACGGCAAACTGGCTGACACTGACGGCGGCGGTGCACAAATGCTGCGCAGCTAGCGCCATTCGACGGCCAACACCGCGGTTCCTGGTGTGTCCGCTGTGCCGTGCGTGTGATCATTGCTTGTACAGCCCTCTCGCAGTGTCCGGAGCAAGTATGGTGGGTCTGGCACACCGGTGTCAATGTGTTCTTTTTTCCATTTCCAGGAGTGTACAAAGCCACAGAAATGTTATATCTTCAGGTAACAAAATAAGGAAAAAAATTTGCAGTGCAGTAGATGGAAATAGGAGGATATGCATTTCCGGCGTTACATACTGAGGGGAAACTTGGCTGTCCGTTCGTCAAAGGCGAGACAGCGAGACTACCGGAGCAGCAGATGACGTGCTCCACGCGCCGACGTGCCGAAGTCTTCGCTGTTCTAGCGAGGCTGCATTTCCCAGAAGAGACGCTTCTGATGGCAGTGAGGAGGAGTGGGGTGGGGGTGGGGGAGGAGGGGAGGGGGGACTTATTGCGGGCATCGGCAGACGTGGCCAGACTGGGAATATGAGCGGCGGGGCACTGACAGCTCTTTGTGCGCAGGATGGCAGCCTGCGGATCCGTTTCACAAGGCGGCGCCGCACCCACCTTTGCGATTCACCTCGCGGCCGCCGGCGCGTTATTGGGCGGCGAGTTTCCCGGATGAAGTTTGGCCGCGCGTGACCGGCGTGCAGGGGCGCGCCAACGAGCCCCGCGCGGACCGTTTGATTTAGCCCGGCCCTTCATCACGCAGCCGTTTTACCTTCATACACTGTGTCCGCCGCTGCCGCTGCCGCTGCTCCTGCCATCGACCTGGGATGAACCGAGCCGTGTTCATTTCTCTCGGCTGCTTCCCAACCCCCCCCCCCCCTCCCCACCTTCCCCACCATCCAGTCCAAAGCCCCACCCCATGCCACCGTCGCGAAATTCACACCACGCTTCGTAATCGTATCCGTTATCAGTATTCTTATCACGCTGCGGGTGTGCAAGGTATCGGGAAGCCCGTGTGCCAGCCCTCGCTGTCTCCCTTTCTCCATCCACATTTACACTCTTCAAACCACCATAGGGTGTGGGGAAGAAGGATTCCAGGTAAACCTCCGTACGAACTCAAATTTCGCAGATCGCTTCGCTCTCATAATTTCGAGACACGTACACTCACAAGGGGAAGCCACGACATTTGGAACGCGGATGTACTGTAAACTTCGTACACCCGTAATACTCCATTAGGACAACAAAATGTGTAAGCACTAGCGCGTACTCCTCAAGCGCTATTGAGAAAATAGCAAGGTAATTAGGGTCGTCAAATATACAGGATGTTACAAAAAAGTACGGGGAAACTTTCAGGAAACATTCCTCACACACAAATAAAGAAAAGATGTTATGTGGACATGTGTTCAGAAACGCTTACTTTCCATGTTAGAGCACATAATATTACTTCTCTTGAACTCACATTAATCATGGAATGGAAACACACAGCAACAGAACGTACCAGCGTCACTTCAAACACTTTGTTACAGGAAATGTTCAAAATGTCCTCCGTTGGCGAGGATACATGCATCCACCCTCCGTCGCATGGAATCCCTGATGCGCTGATGCAGCCCTGGAGAATGGCGTATTGTATCACAGCCGTCCACAATACGAGCACGAAGAGTCTCTACATTTGGTACCGGGGTTGCGCAGACAAGAGCTTTCAAATACCCCCATAAATGAAAGTCAAGAGGGTCGAGGTCAGGAGAGCGTGGAGGCCATGGAATTGGTCCGCCTCTACCAATCCATCGGTCACCGAATCTGTTGTTGAGAAGCGTACGAACACTTCGACTGAAATGTGCAGCAGCTCCATCGTGCATGAACCACATGTGTCGTTCCTGTAAAGGCACATGTTCTAGCATCACAGGTAGTGTATCTCGTATGAAATCATGATAACGTGCTCCATTGATCGTAGGTGGAAGAACAAACTAAAATGAACTCTAACATGGAAATTAAGCGTTTCCGGACACATGTCCACATAACATCTTTTCTTTATTTGTGTGTGAGGAATGTTTCCTGAAAGTTTGGCCGTACCTTTTTGTAACACCCTGTATGCACAAACTTTTGAGATCAGCTCCGCTGCCAGGGGGAAACGGCGAAGCGATATCAGTGCAGTCGCCACGACGGTGGGTGTGCGGGCATAGAGTTCACAATTGGGCGATCCACAGTGTCAAGAGTGTGTCGAGAATACCAATTTTCAGGCGTTCTCTCTCACCACGGACAAGGCAGTGGCCGACGGCCTTCGATTAACCACCTCGAGCAGCGGCGTTTGCGTTGAGTGCCAGTGCCAACAGACAAGCAACAGTGCGTGAAATAATCACAGAAATTGATGTGGAACGCACGGAGGACGTGTCCGTTGGAACAGTGCAGCGAAATTTGGCCAAATCTGACCCCGGCGAGTGCCTTTGTTCACGTGACTGCTTCAAGGCCGATGATATTTCCTGCGGCCCTGTCACTGGGTAAACAGCCCCTTTTAGATGTGCTCTTCCTGCTGCCTCACGCTGCACCTGTCCGGTCTGCCAGACTTGGCAAACGACGTCACTGCTAGGCGTCCCAAAGCAAAATTCCACGCTACTTGCTAGAGCTTAGGGCTTACAACTCGCTCCCCGATCATCCTGGTAGGTGGCGCCAATGCGCGCTCTGCACACACCAGCGGAAAGATGGCCCATACCGGTGGCGGGAATATCGTTGATCGAGCCACACGTCTCATATTGTTGTTGTGGTCTTCAGTCCTGAGACTGGTTAGATGCATCTCTCCATGCTACTCTATACTGTGCAAGCTTATTCATCTCCCAGTACCTCCTGCAACCTACATCCTTCTGAATCTGTTTAGTGTATTCATCTCTGGATCTCCCTCTACGATTTTTACCCTCCACGCTGCCCTCCAATACTAAATTGGTGATCTCTTCATGCCTCAGAACATGTCCTACCAACCGATCCCTTCTTCTAGTCAAGTTGTGCCACAAACTCCTCTTCTTCCCAATTCAGTTCCATACCTCCTCATTAGTTATGTGATCTACCCATCTAATCTTCAGCATTCTTCTGTAACACAACATTTCGAAAGCTTCTATTCTCTTCTTGTCTAAACTATTTATTGTCCATGGCTACACTCCATACAAATACTTCCTGACATTTAAATCTATACTCGATGTTAACAAATTTTTCTTCTTCAGAAACGCTTTTCTTGCCATCGCCCGTCTACATTTTATATCCTCTCTACTTCGACCATCATCAGTGATTTTGCTCCCCAAATAGCAAAACTCCTTTACTACTTTAAGTGTCTCATTTCCTAATCTAATTCCCTCAGCATCACCCGACTTAATTCGACTATATTCCGTTATCCTCGTTTTGCTATTGTTGATGTTCATCTTATATCCTCCTTTCAAGACACTGTCCATTCCATTCAACTGCTCTTCCAAGTCCTTTGCTGTTTCTGACAGAATTACAATGTCATCGGCGAACCTCAAAGTTTTTATTTCTTCTCCATGGATTTTAATACCTACTCCGAATTTTTCTTTTGTTTCCTTTACTGCTTGCTCAATATACAGATTGAATAACATTGGGGATAGGCTACCACCCTGTCTCACTCCCTTCCCAACCACTACTTCTCTTTCATGTCCCTCGACTCTTATAACTGACATCTGGTTTCTGTACAAATTGTAAATAGCCTTTCGCTCCCTGTATTTTACTCCTGCCACCTTCAGAGTATTGCAGTCAACATTGTCAAAAGCTTTCTCTAAGTCTACAAATGCTAGAAACGTAGGTTTGCCTTTACTTAATCTTTCTTCTAAGATAAGTCATAGCGTCAGTATTGCCTCACGTGTTCCAACATTTCTACGGAATCAAAACTGATCTTCCCCGAGGTCGGCTTCTACCAGTTTTTCCATTACTCATTCAAAAATCGTATTTGTACATGCAATACTGTGGAAAATAGAGAACTTTGAAAATGAATGAATCATAGGAGATAATTATACGTGGATGAAGTAATCTTATGCAGTCTGGCGACCAATCGTACAACACAGGGCCTCCTATGAGAAAAATCCCACATGAGTCTTTCTTTCTCTTTTATTTATTTATTTATTTAGTTTTTTTTACTTCGCGCTAATGTAACCTCATCTTTAATCCTGGCAGGGTTGTCACATTTAACGCGCTTCTCTTCCCCACTGCTTTTCGACTTTCCGCGGACCATTTCTTTGAAAATTCTAGTGGAATCAACTACTTCGTGTCCCATATAGTAAAATGAGGTAATACAGCGTTTCCCCGCCGCCTGAGAGCGGCGCTGGCATCGCTCGCTTGCCTAGCGCGAGTCGGGGGTTACCCCAGCAGGGTGGCGTGCAGTCCAGTCACGCCCCGACTCGGAACTTGGCCTTCTGCGGCGCTCATGAATCACGAACCGCGCACCGCACAGCCCGTATCGCCCAAGTTGGGCCCGTAAAGAGCGGCGCATCATTTTAACACCGCACGCGCCTCCCGTGAATCTAAACTCCCAGGCCACCCACCCTCCACCCACCAGCACTGCCACCTACATCTGCCCCCTCTGCTAACCGACCGCACAGCACCTGTGTTGCAGCCGCTACAGACGCAAGGCCGCACCGAGGTGCTCCATGCCTCGAAAGTCCCAGCGGCTTCTAATGACTCACTTCTTACTCGAAAATTACGGACAGTAGAGGGAGGAGAAAAATAACTACAGCTGCCATAAAGTTTGCTGAAGAATTCTTGAGCAGATTCTGAGGTCGTGAAAGAGGAAAGCATCCGTCTACAAATCCACACAGATTTAGAAAACGTCACTCCTGCGAAATTCAGCTTGTCATTTTCTCGCACTGTATCCTGCGAAGCCTGGATGAAGGGGTAGTGGTGGATTTCATATTCCTAGATTTCCAGAAAACATTCGATGTAGTGCCATGCTGCAGACCGCTAAAAAATGATTCGAGCGTACGGAACAGATTCTCAGATAAGTGAGTGCTGAAAATACTTTTTACATAATGGAAGCTAGTGTTTAGTCATGGGTGGTGAGTGGTGTTCGGGGACAAATGTATCGTTTGTAGTGCCCCTGGCCAGTGTGATACGATCGCTCTTGTTTTTTATGTACACTCTGAGACAAAAAAATGACGCACCCAGGAGGAGTCATCAGAATGGGACGGAAATCGATAGTGTGATGTACATCAACCGACAAACAAGTGATTACAATTTTAGTTGAACTGGATGATTCATTTCAAGAGAAAAGGGTTCACAAATTGAGCAATTGGACCATTTCAGACTCTTACGCAAGTAGTTATTCGGCTTAGCATTGATTAAAAGATTTATTAGATGTCCTCCTGAGGGATATCATGCCAAATTCTGTCCTACTAGCATGTTAGATCGTCAACATCCCCAGATGGTTGGGAGTCTTCCTGGCGAAGATAGTGAGACACCCTGCTAAGCCCGCAGGGCAGGACAGGTTGTTTAAATTGTGGAAAGGGGCCAAAATAAGGGGCTTTTTTTTTAAAAAAAAACACAACTTTAATCTTTGGGACTTGATTACTGACTGAAAGCCACTCTAGTTTAAAAACGGCTGAAGGCCAATAACTTAAAACGCAAGCATAATCAGAAATTTAAAAGGGAAGCCTTATCTTACAACAGTTCTTTATTTAGAATCTGCGAATCTGAGACTTAAAGAGCAAAGAAGTTAAATTCAAATCGGCTGAATGCCTAACACTTAAACTTAATAACATTAATTTTTTCTAAATAGCAAAGGCCTTACCGGAAACAGTTCTTTAATTAGACTGAAGTCCTAAAGAACGTAGCTGGTGGAATACTTAACTTTAATCCGTTAACGAAGAACGTCGTTCATGACGGTACATGATTCACAATATCAATGGTAACTGATAATGGCGCCTTGCTAGGTCGTAGCAAATGACGTAGTTGAAGGCTATGCTAAACTATCGTCTCGGCAAATGAGCGTATTTTGTCAGTGAACCATCGCTAGCAAAGTCGGTTGTACAACTGGGGCGAGTGCTAGGAAGTCTCTCTAGACCTGCCGTGTGGCGGCGCTCGGTCTGCAATCACTGACAGTGGCGACACGCGGGTCCGACGTATACTAACGGACCGCGGCCGATTTAAAGGCTACCACCTAGCAAGTGTGGTGTCTGGCGGTGACACCACAATGAGGAAACTACACTGCCTGAAATTTACGTTAACCGCCAGAGCAGGTGACCGGAACGTTAACGGTCACAAGACAGAAGATTCCGCTGGTGCACTTCAATTCAAATAACCAAATACAGCGAAACTCCACCGAAGGGTGGTTAGAATTTTCCAACTTGAAAACCACGTTGTTGCTTGCGGGAATATCCCAACAGCCGACGACGAACTCCAAACGACGCAATGCGAACAGTCTTGACTTGCTGGCAGATTAAATCAAAACTCAACTTTCCTGTCCAGGATCGGTGAGCCACGGTCCTTTTAGCAATTGGAACAGCGCCACACACTGCGGCACGCGTAGAGACCGCCAGTGGCCCTGGCCAAACTACGTCCCGCGGAGACTTCCTTACTGCTCCACGCCAACCGACCGACTCCCAAGCCCGGAAACGGTGAAAGGACCAAATATACGTCGGCCGATCAGACGACCAACCCAACAACCAACCAATGGTCGTCCAGCTCCAATCTCCCTTCGTTGGACAGTTCATGTGTGTCGTCAGCGGTCGGCGAGCACTGGCTGTCGGCGCTTCAGCGGCGCTACATCCCCCAACTTCACTGTTGCTGCGCTCCGACTGCACTGGTGGTCCGTCTCCACCTGACTGCCAATCACAAGACGATCCGAAAATATTATCGGTCGCTCCAGAGATGGTACGACAGTGCACTTGTCGATACGCGCTGCTGCTGCCGCTCACGGGCAAGTAAGCTAGTGACGCCAGTAAATGGAATAAGAAAACGAGACGGCAGTACCGTAAGAGATGATGATAATAAATGGGATAAACGCGAGGCGTACACCGCTCAGATAGACTGTGGAAAGCGCGGGGACAAGCAGTAGAAACTCTCCTTGTGTGTGGGCGGGCACTGTGTTGCTGAAATGTGGGCCCAGTATAGTTTGTCACAAAGGTCAAGAAAACGGCTGGTAGAATATCGTCGACGTATTGCTGTGGTGTTAGGGCGGCGCGAATGACAACCAAAGGCGTCGAGCTGTCACAAGGTTTGTCACTCCAGACCGTCGCTCCTGTTTGGGGGCAGTATAGCTGCCGATAGTCAGGCTGCTATCCCACCAGGGCATCTGCAGACACTTCTTCACTCCTTACCTACTGGAGTAGAATTGTCTTAAGTGATGAGTCAGGCTTTGAATTTTGCACGGATGCCCAGGGAAGACGGTTTGGTGACGCCACGACAGCGATGTGACACCAATCTATCGCCCGGCGTACGACCCGACAACGAGAGGTATGGTCTGGGGCGGCATTTCTTTTCGTGGCAGGACCCCTTTGGCTGTCGTTCGGGGCACCCTTACAGCCTAGCGGTGCCTTCACGATATTCTACTCCCCGTTTTGTTGCCGTTCATGGTAATCTCCCCTGGGCCCACATTTCAATAAGATAACGCCCACCCGCATACAGCGAGAGTCTTCGTGCCCGTCAAACATAGCCTTGGTCAACGATCTCTTCCAACTGAGAACGTTCGGAGCGTTATGGTTCAAATGGCTCTGAGCGCTATGGGACTTAACATCTGAGGTCATCAGTCCCCTAGAACTTAGAACTACTTACACCTAACTAACCTAAGGAACTTACACACATCCATGCCCGAGGCAAGATTCGAACCTGCGACCATAGCGGTCGCGCGGTTCCGGACTAAAGCGCCTAGAACCGCTCGGTCACAACGGCCGGCTGGAGCGTTATAGGCCGGGCCTTGCTGCCAGCTCCGGATTTTGACCATCTAAAGCGCCAATCGCACAGAATTTGGCACAATATCCCTTAGGAGGACATTTGTCAGTACCAAGCCAAATAACTGCTTGCATGAGGGCCAGAGTTGCACCAACGCGTTATTGACGTTCTCAGTTTCTGAAACTCTTTCCCTCGTATAGTTATCCAATTTTTCTGAAGTAATCATTGATCAAGTGGTAATCACTTCACCACATAGCAACAAAGAATCCTCAGCTAATAACGAACATCAAAACGGATACAGGGATTATAGAACACAGTGATTTCGTAGCGGGATTCAATATTGTAACCTCCAAATCCTACAAAAATGAAAGAGATAATTCACGAAGGTATGCAAATATATTAATAAGTTATTATACAAGTGAAACTAAAGAAAAAAGTTCCTTTGAACATAGGTCCGCAAATGTTTAGTTACAGAGTTACGGCTAATAAAAGATTTTTCCAGAAATTTAGCAATTTCGCTAATATGAAGCCGTCGCAAACCTGTATGAGCTTAAAGCCATGGACGATTTCCATTTATTTTGTTGTTGTTGTTCTGCTGAATCTAATAATGCATGTCCCAGACGTGTATCTGCAGTCGGTTTTCGGATCATCCAGAGAAGCAAAAAACTAATTTGGTAAAATTTTTAATATACACTACTGGACATTAAAATTGCTACACCAAGAAGAAATGCAGATGATAAACGGGTATTCATTGGACAAATATATTATACTAGAACTGACATGTGATTACATTTTCACGAGATTTCGGTGCATAGATCCTGAGAAATCAAAACCCAAAACAACTACCTCTGGCCGTAATAACGGCCTTGATACGCCTGGGCATTGAGTTACAGAGAGCTTGGATGGCGTGTACAGTTACAGCTACCCATGCAGCTTCAACACGCTACCACAGTTCATCAAGAGCCAGTTGCTCGGCCACCATTGATCAGACGTTTTCAATTGGTGAGAGATACGGAGAATGTGCTGGCCAGGGCAGAAGTCGAACATTTCCTGTATCCAGAAAGGCCCGTACAGGACCTGCCACATGCGGTTGTGCACTATCCTGCTGAAATGTAGGGTTTCGCAGGGATCGAATAAAGGGTAGAGCCACGGGTCGTAACACATCTGAAACATAACGTCCACTGTTCCAAGTGCCGTCAATGCGAACAAGAGGTGCCGAGACGTGTAACCAATGGCACCCCAAACCATCACGCCGGGTGATAGGCCAGTATGGCGATGATGAATACACGCTGCCAATATGCGTTCACCGCGATGTCGCCAAACACGGATGGTGTAAACAGAACCTCGATTCATCCGAAAAAATGACGTTTTGCTATTCGTGCACCCAGGTTCGTCGTTGAGTACACCATCGCAGGCGCTCCTGTCTGTGATGCAGCGTCAAGGGTAACCGCACCCATGGTCTCCGAGCTGATAGTCCGTGCAGCTGTAAACGTCGTCGAACTGTTCGTGCAGATGGTTGTTGTATTGCAAATGTCCCCATCTGTTGACTCAGGGATCGAGACGTGGCTGCACAATCCGTTACAACCATGCGGATAAGATGCCTGTCATCTCGGCTGCTAGTGATCCGAGGCCGTTGGGATCCAGCACGGCGTTCCGTATTACCCACCTGAACCCAACGATTCCATATTCTGCTAACAGTCATTGGATCTCGACCAACGCGAGCAGCAATGTCGCAATACGATAAACCGCAATCGCGATAGGCTACAATCCGACCTTTGTCAAAGTCGGAAAGGTGATGGTACGCATTTCTCCTCCTTACACGAGGCATCACAACAACGTTTCACCAGGCAACGCCGGCCAACTGCTCTTGTGTATGAGAAATCGGTTGGAAACTTTCTTCATGTCAGCACGTTGCAGGTGTCGCAACCGGCGCCAACCTTGTGTGAATGCTCTGAAAAGCTAATCATTTGCGTATCACAGCATCTTCTTCCTGTCGGTTAAATTTGGCGTCTGTAGCACGTCATCTTCGTGGTGTAGCAATTTTAATGGCCAGTAGTGTATTAACTAGTTCACCCAAATTGTCTTGTAAATTCCAGACGCCGGCCGATGTGAGCGAGTGGTTCTAGGCGAGTCAGTCTGGAACCGCGCGATCGCTATGGTCGCAGGTTCGAATCCTGCCTCGGGCATGGATGCGTGTGATGTCCTTTTGGTTAGTTAGGTTTAAATAGTTGTAAATTGTAGGGGACTGATGACCTCAGATGTTAAGTCTCATTGTGCTCAGAGCCATTTGAACCAAATTCCAGACAACTACACAAAGTTTCCTACAGAACTTGTAGAGAACTTAATTTTGAAAAAAAATGTGGTAATAACATTTTCTGAAACTGTATGAATGTGTCAGACAATCTGCTTTTATTAATACCATGGCACATGTGAATTCATGTTAAGCCGGAAGAAACAAAGCTCAGTGTTAAGGAAGTTGTACAGTGCACATACAATTTCACAGTACATTCACAATAAATGTTCAAAAATGTCTCCACCGAATTCAGTGCATTTAGCTGTACGTGTATGAACAATTTTCTTTTCTCGTTTCAGTTTCACAGAGTTGTTCTTAATTTCGTCCATTGTATTCATAATACGAACAAATAATTCCTCGCGTGTATTGACTTTGTCCACATAAACTATGTCTTATATTCATCCCTATACACAAAAATTCATTGGTGTTAGTTAAATCGGACGATCTGGATAGCCACAGACGTGTAGCACCACGACCAATTCATTTCTGGGGAAAAGGTTCATTTAAATGTGTAGTGACGCCGTTGGTGAAATGTGGAGCCGCACCGTCATGTTGGAAATACATTTGCAATCTCGTAGCAACTGGAAGATCTTCGAGCAAGCGAGGCATTTCTTCGTGAAGGAACTGTAAGTACATCTTGCCGGTTAGACGCACTGGGAAAATGAATGGTTCAATAAAGTGTGTGTTGATTATACCACACCGCACATTTATGCTAAATCGCTGCTGGAAATTGGTTTGTACTGTTGTATGTGGGTTTTCTTCCGACCATACGAACTCGTTATTTAAGTTATTTATACCATCTCGAGTAAACTGTGCATCATCAATAAATAAAATGTATTTGTGTAATTTCCGATTAGTATTTAACCAGTTGCACAACTCCAAGCGAAGGGCAGGATCTCCCGGATGTAAATGACGCACTTTTTGTTTGTGGTAAGGATACAGACAATCATACTTCAGAGTACGCCATACGTTAGATTGTGAAATACCTAATCATTGAGAGACAGGTCGTGTCCTGGTACCCGGGCTACGTCGAACAGCATACATAGTATCCTCATCATCGTCTTCACGTATCGAGCGCTCGTACTGTTCATGAACGCTAGGTAGAGAACTTGTCACCAGCAACATTCGAAATACTTCGCTAATGGTTCGTGCATTCGGAATCCTCCGAGTTGGATGACGTACACGATATTCGTTAACTGCAGCCGTAGCAGTAAATAAAAACTTCCGGGCTTAGAGGCCGTGGTCCAATAGTAGAAATACTTTTCCCTGACGTTTCGTTGCCAGCTGCGGGCAACATCATCTGAGGTGAGTCTACGACTGGCTGCTAGGCCGTGGAGGTCCTGTTTATATAGAGCGCGTAGAGGGCGCCACCACTCGTCACGTGTTGTCAACAGTCATTACTCTCGATCGAAGGTAATCGATTGTCACATATTTGGTACAGAGTCGATCGCCATATCTTATCTAGCTTCAAGCCTTCTTCTTTCCTGTTAAAATTATTGTGGTGTTTAAAAATCTCTACAGCCTCTCTATAAATACGTGCATAATAATGCGATGTCTTAGCTAGCACGCTCGTGTCACTAAATTTTATTTCATGGTCACCCGTTTCAAAAACATGTTCCGCTACAGCCGATTTGTCCGTGTGTCCCAGTCGACAGTTCCTTTTATGTTCAGTTAGGCGAGTATTGATACTTCTTTTTGCGGTTCCAATCTAAACCTTCCCACAACTACACGGAATCTTATACACACCAGGAGTAGCTAAAGGGTGTCGTGCATCTTTCGCCGATCTTAAGCATTCACTAATCTTCTTGGTGGGTCTGAAGATTGTTTCAACTCTGAACTTGGCCAGCACTTTCCCGATACGGTCCGTAATATTGTGGATGAATGGAAGAAAAACATTCCCCACCGATGGTTGTTGTTGTTGTTGCACGTTTTCGGACATTTTTCTTCTGGGATGGAGTGCTCTATCTATCTCCTTGCCAGCGTACCCATTTTTCTGGAAAGCGGTTCGCAAGTAGTTTAGTTCCTCTTTCAGGGAGAAGTATTTCTACTATTGGACCACGGCCTCTTAGCCCGGAAGTTTTAATTACTGAAGACGCCGGCCGTGAAAGCCTGCACGCTATGATGCAGCCGTAGCATTACCATCACATTTGCAATAAATAAACACCGTATCAGCGTATTCCTCTGTCGTAAATTTGAAAATAATCCCTATTTCATAAATAATCTACAAACTACAACAGATACTATATGGTTTCACTTAAATACATTGTAGTTATTATGTTCTTTCAGTGAACAACACAGAAAACTGCTTTGAAGCTCAGGAAACGACTGAAACAACTAACGGTTGCCAACAATGACGTAAACGTTTCTACATTCTTAATGGAAACTAAACCATTTTACTTGTGTAATAATCTTTGCTTTTCTGGATGTTCTGGAAAGCTACTGCAGATACACCTCTGGAACATGTTTTATTAGATCCATCAGACCAATAACAACAAAATAAATGGAAATCTTGATTTACTTTAACCTCGTACAGTTCTGCGAGGGCTTCAAATTAGCAAAGTTGCTAAATTTCAGGCAAAATCTTTTATTAGCCTAACTCCGTAACCAAAAATTTGATGACCTACGTTTATATGAACTGTTTTTCTTTAGTTTTACTTATAGAATAAGATATTAAATATTAGCATACCTTCGTAAATCACCCTGTATACCTATTCAAAAAAGTAGATAAAATTTCGCTTGATGCCTTCCTGAGAGACAATTTCAACTCCTCCCACATTAACAATAGAAGTCTACACCAGATGTGGCTTGAATTCAGAGAAATATTATCGGCAGCTATTGAAAGATTTACCAAATAAATTAACAAACGACGGAGCTGATCCTCCTTCGTACGCAAAACGCGTCAGAACACTGTTGCAGAAACAACGAAAAAGACAAGCCAAATTTAAACACACGCAAAATCTCCAAGCCTGGAGATCTTTTGCCGCGCATTTCAGTGCGAGATGCTTATAATAATTTCCTCAACGAAACTTTGTCTCGAAACCTGGCAGAAAATCCAAAGAGATTCTGGCCATATGCGAAGTATCCCAGCGGCAAGAAACAATCAACGCCTTCTCCGCACGATAGCAATGGAGATACTGTCTAAGACGGACCTGCAAATGCAGAGTTACAAAACACAGCGTTCCGAAATTCCTTCACAGAAGAAGAGGAAGTAAATATTCCAGAATTCGAATCAAGAACAGCTGCCAACATGACTAACGTATAAGTAGATATCCTCGGAGTAGTGAGTTAACTTAAATCACTTAACGAAAGCAAGTCTTCCGGTCCAGATTGTATCCCAATTAGGTTTCTTCCAGAGCATGTTGATAAAAAAGCTCCATACTTAACAATCACATACAGCCGTTCGCTCGACGAAAGATCCCTATCCAAAGACTGGAAAGTTGCACACAGCACACCAATATTCAAAAAATGTAATAGGAGTAATCCACTAAATAACAGGGTCATATCATCAACGTCGATATGCAGCAGGAGTTTGGAACATATATTGTGTTCGACATTATGAATTACCTCCAAGAAAACGGCCTACTGATTTTAGAAAAACGTCATTCTTGAGAAACACAAGTAGCTCGTTACTCGCAGGAAGTGTTGAGTGCTATTGATAAGGGATTTCAAATTAATTCCGTATTTCTGGATTTCCGGAAAGCTTTTGACATTGTACAACACAAGCGATTTGTAGTGAAATTGCTTGCTTATGGAATATCGTCTCAGTTATGTGACTGGATTTGTGATTTCCTGTCAGAGAGGTCACATTTCGTAGTAATTGACGGAAAGTCAAGGAGTAAAACAGAAGTGATTTCTGGAGTTCACCAAGGTAGTGTTACAGGTCCTTTACTGTCCCTTATCTAAATAAATGATTTGGTAGACAATCTTAGCAGCCATCTTAGGATTTTGGCAGATGACGCTGTCGTTTATCATGTAGTAAAGACATCTGAAGATCAAAACAAATTGCAAAACGATTTAGAAAAGATATATGTATTGGCAATCGACCCTAAATAACAGAAAGTGTGAAGTCGTCCATATGGGTGCTAAAAGAAATCCGTTAACCTTCGGTGACACGATAAATCAGTCAGATCTAAAGGCTGTAAATTTGACTAAATATCTGGGATTTATAATTAGGAACAACATGAATTGCAAGGAATACCTAGAAAATGGTGTGGGGAAGGCTAATCAAAGACTGCGTTTTATTGGCAGGACACTTAGAAAATGTAACAGATCTACTAAGGAGACTGCCTACACTACGCTTGTTCGTCCTCTTTTAGAATACTGCTACGCGGTGTGGGATCCTTACCAGGTAGGACTGACGGAGTACATCGAAAAAGTTCAAAGAAAGGCAGCACCTTTTGTATTTTCGCGAAATATGGGAGAGAGAGTCACTGAAATGATACAGGATTTGGAGTGGACGTCATTTAAAGAAACGCGTTTTTCGTTGCGGCGGAATCTTCTAACGAAATTTCAATCACCAACCTTCTCCTCCGAATGCGATAATATTTTTTTGGAGCCGACCTACATAGGGAAAAACGACCACCATAATAAAATAAGGTAAATACAGTTCTCATGGAAAGATATATGTGTTTTTTTCCGCGCCCTATAAGAGATTGGAATGATAGAGAATTGTGAAGGTGGTTCGATGAACTGTCTGCGTGGCACTTAAAATGCGATTTGCAAAGTATCCGTGTGGATGTAGATGTTTGTCTGTACATGTATCTAGCGACTTTCGTCCGAGTCAGATAACTCCTTCATGGTGCCTCGTTATTCATTTGTCTCAGAGTGTATTTTACATTTGCCGTCACGGATACTTCACATAATTAAATTAAAAGGAAGGTCAGCGTTGGCCGTAATATTGATGTTTCATTGATAGCAGAATCGATTTTCGATCACATGGTGATCATCTTCAGTGCTGTACAAATTAAATTCAGACACTGGTATTAAATTATCAATAACCAAAACTGAGAAGCGATTATAATCAATAACCAAGACTGAGAAGCGATCACAATCGCTTCTCAGTTTTGGTTATTGACAATTTGATACCAGTGTCTGAATTTAATTTGTACAGCACTGAAGATGATCACCATGTGATCGAAAATCGATTCTGCTATCAATGAAACATCAATATTACGGCCAACGCTGACCTTCCTTTTAATTTAACATATATGGTCTTGCGCACACAGCACTCCATGCAGTCACCAATCACATAGTTAGACGGAACAGCCCGGATGTTGAACAGATCAGCATACACAAGTATACTGGTGTTAACAGGGGGAGTCATGCAGCACTAACGTAGGCAGGCTAAGACGGCGGCGTCTGTTGTAGGTTGGGCGCCACCTCAAAGACCGTGCAGGGGAAGCCAAGAGTGCAATGGGGGTGGCGGGGGCGGAGGAGTGGATGCGGCAATTAGCGGGCCGCGGCCTCCGGGGGCAGCGGCGGGGGCGGAGGCGCCAGCACTCGTCAGGCCTGGCGCCGTAATTACCATGTAAACGACGTACCTGCAGCACACACGCGCCGGCCCGGTTGTAGTGGCAGCCCTGCCGCTGCTGTGCCGCTGGGGTGGTGGCAGCCCTGCGGTCGAGGACTCCCCTCTCACCGCTGCTGGCTCGCCGCCTTAATGAGCACCGCCCACGGTTTGATGTCCGCCTAACTTTTTAACGTCGCCGTTTCCTGCTTAATTGTACGCGGCGCGGCGGAGGTGAAAATTCCTTTTACGCGACGTACGAGTATGCTCTGCCTTTGTGCCCGGCTCTTTGACGGAATTTGCGTACCGGCCTGTTCGCAGTGCTACGTCCGGATGCGGCTGGACAGGCGTCTTTCGCGTCCCTTCCAGGTACCATCTGTGTAGTTGTTCTTCTAAGTTGTTACTACTGAGGTGTAAGTTCTTACACGCGGTTCTCACTTTGACAGATGGCACCACGCCCTGTTGCTGTACTTACAGTTATAATAGTGTCTACAGTAAGTCCAAAAGGAAATTAGACTACTTTGCTTTCCCTCATTCGCTTATAACATGGAATGAACATTGAAATGAATACAGGATACGGCTTGACTAAGAAAGTCGAAAGTAATGTAAAGCAGTAGAATTGGTAACAGCGAGGGACTTAGTGTAATATATGGTCAAAAGTATCCGGACACCTGGCTGAAAAGACTTAAAAGTTCGTGGCACCCTCCATCACAAATAGTGGAATTCAGTATGGTGTTGGCCAACCCTTAGGCTTGATGACAGCTTCCATTCTTGCAGGCATACATTCAGTCAGGTACTGGAAGGTTTTTTTGGGGAATGGCAGCCCATTCTTCAAGCAGTGCTGCACTGAGGAGAGGTGTCGATGACGGTCGGTTTGGCCTGGCGCGAAGTCGGCGTTCCAAAACACCCCAAACGTGTGCTATAGGATTCAGGTCGGAACACTGTGCAGGCCAGACCATTACAGGGTGTTACTGTCGTGTAACCACTCCACCACAGGTCCTACATTATGATGAGGTGCTCGATCGTGTTGAGAGATTGCAGTCGCCATCTCAGAATTGCTCTTCAACAGGGGGAAGCAAGAAGTTGCTTGAAACATCACTGTAGGCCTGTGCTGTGATAGTGCCACGCAAAACAACAAGGGGTGCAAGCCCCCTCCATGAAAAACACGGCCACACCATAACACCACCATTTTACTGTTTGCATTACACATGCTGGCAGATGACGTTCACCGGACATTCGCCATACCCACACCCTGCCATCGGATCGCCACATTGTGTACCGCGATTTGTTACTCAACACAACTTTTTTCCATTGTTCAATCTTTCAATATTTACGATTCTTATACCAAGCGAGGCGTCGTTTGGAATTTACTGGCGCGATGTGTGGCTTATGAGCAGCCGCTCGACCATGAAATCAAAGTTTTCTCACCTCCTGCCTACCTGTCATAGTACTTTCAGTGGATTATGATGCAGTTTGGAATTCCTGTGTGATGGTCTGGATAGATGTCTGCCTATTACACATTACGACCCTCTTCAACTATAGGCGGTCTCCCTCAATCAGCAGACGAGGTCGGCCTGTACGCTTTTGTGTTTTACGTGTCCCTTCACGTTTCCACTTCACCATCATATCGGAAACAGTGGACCTAGGGTTGTTTAGGAGTGTGGAAATCGCGCGTACAGACGTATGACTCACGTGACACCCAATCACCTGACAACGTTCGAAGTCCGTGAGTTCCGGGGAGCGCCCGATTCTGCTCTCTCACGATGTCTAATGACTACTAAGGTCACTGATAAGTAGTACCTGGCAGTAGGTGGCAGCACAATGCACCTAATAAGAAAGAAAGTATATTTTTGGGGGTGTCCGAATACTTTTGATCACACAGTATATCAGAATTGGGACTCTCGAAATTGAGCAATTCTGCTGCCTAGGCAGTCAAATAACCCCTGTTGGTCGGAGCAAGGAGGTCATAAAACCAATTTAGCACTAGAAAAACGGTATTCCTGGCCGAGAGTAATCTACAGGTATCAAATATAGGCCTTGATTTGATGAAGGAAAACTGTACGTTTGGAGTACAACATTGTATGATCGTGAATCATGGATTGCGCGAAAACCGGAAACGAAGAGAGTCTAAGTATTTGAGAAGTAGTTCTACAGATGAATGTTGAAAATTAGATGGACTGATGAGGTAAGGAATGAGGAGGTTCTTCGCACAATCGGCGAGGAAAAGAATATATGGATAACACAGATAAGAAGAAGGGACAGGATGATAAGGCATGTGTAAAGACATCACGGTAGAGGGAGCTGAAGAGGGCAAAAACTGTAGATGAAGCCAGAGATTGGAATATAGTCTGCAAATAATTGAGGCCGTAGGTTGCAAGTGCTGTTCTGTGCTAAAAAGGAGAGGTATTCCTCGCGAGCTGCATCAAATCAGTCAATAGTTTGATGATAAGAAAACTTCTGTTATCAGTCACATAAATTTATATTATATTTAATTTTAGACACTGTAACGCATTCCGAGAAAGTTTTGCTCATCATCAGGTGTTAATGCATACAGACGTTACTTAACGATAAAAGATGTTTGACTACATTAGCCTAAACCAGTTTTGTTCACTTGTTCTCCTGTTCGAGCGGCCATTTGGCTATTAGGGAGCGAGGGACAATCGATGGCCAAAGTCGATGTCCAGTGTTGTCTTCTGCTGCCGTAGAGCTGCGTGTTCTTGTCGCGATTGACAGGACAGCCTTCGCGTGATGCAGATGGTGTTGAATCAGTTGTAACGGTGTGGTAACAGTGAGACATACTTTCTGTATGTAGGATGTTCACTTACGATTTTGACGTTCCATATCTTCATCTACATCTTTGTTACACTGAGGGTGCTGTTGTATAACATCTCACTACTTACTTTAACACTGTTCTTGCGTTCCTCCACTGCACAAACATTTTTTCATCCATGTAAGCTGTATATTTTTGATACAATTTGGTGGGCTTGCAGGCTGTGGATGAGTGTCTAGTATATTCATGATACTGAGAGTCTGACAGTCATTAGTTTCACACTGCTACGTCTTAAACTTATTGCAGTAGTGCTGGTTTAAGCCTCTTGAAGAATTCTAAGTTTTTCAATTCAGTTAGTTTATTACGAATATTATCACCATTTTTGGAATTATGAATGAAAATTTAAGTTTATTGCATAATATCCATTCTTTTACTTCTTTCGACTTTTTGCAAAACATCAAGGTGGTCCTCTATTTTCAACTGTGCCCTGTGTCGTTAATGTGTGTTGGTACTGCTTATTTGTTGAATTTCTCCACTCCATTACGCAGCAGTCTACGTATACATTAAATCGACCTCTGAAATTTCTGCCTGTCTGAGCTATATAATATTTTTTACATTTGCTGTACATAATGTTGTAACTTAACGGTGCGTCCAGATCTGTATCTAACGGTTTACTATTGAGAATAAGCCTTTTACTTCGGTTGTTAGTGGTGCTGAAACTGACTTTTCATATGTGTTTTTGAATAAAGTTGCTAATTTATCAGACATTATATAGAGACATGGCATTTTTACATATTTCACTGCTCGGATGCTGTCAGTTGCGAGTTTAGTTTGTCGTTGAGTGTTTCCTTTTTTTTATTTTTTGTCTGTTGTGACATTATATTACTAAGTGATGAATCATATCCATTATTTATTGCAATACATCTGATGATTTCTGTTTCTTGTTAAGTTTTGTATTCTGATGTGGAAATTTGTGACTCTCCTGAAGATCAGTGTATATGCAGCCTTTTTTTTTTGGGAGGTGGGATGTGTAGAAGAGTTTAGTGTAGTGCTGTCTGTACCAGTAGTTTATCTGTGAGCAGTGAAAGACACCTGGCGGTTTTGTTTCGGTGGTTTTATGTCAAGAAAAGGTACGGTCGTGTTCTCCTCATACTCAAAGATGGACTAGGTATTTTTGTGCACACCTTTGAATTTATTAAAAGGGGTTGTTACATCATGATCTTTCCATCAAATAAAATTAGTCTGATCCACATTCATCAGATAGAATTTAGCTTTGTTTGTGATACTATCTCTGAGTTACAATGTTTTGTTCTCTGTAGGGTTAGTGAATAGTTCAGCTAATAGGCCTCTAAGAGGGCTTCCCATTGCTAGCCCTTGGTTTCGTTTGTTAATTTTGATGTTGAAAGAGCTGTAGTCACATGAGAGTACTGAATTAAGTGCATCTATAAGCTCTGTTATCTCTCTATGTAAAAGGTAGTGTCCTGAATAACGGACTCACTCACTGACTTACCAATGCTCAGCCCAAATCACTAACGATGAAAACCTGAAATTTGCAGAGATTGTTCAGTTTATAGTATAAGCGTCGAGAATGGATATTTTGAAATTCCAACTTTAAAGGTGGATTAAATACGGCAGGAAAGGTTTTTTTGAAAGTATATGTCAATTACGGCAATTTTAAGTCTATACCTACCAAAATTGGTATTTGGTTTCTTGATCAGAAATAAAAAAAGGCCTAAACACGTGTTCCAACGTTCTTGAAACTTTAAGGGCTGTCGTGGTGAATATTGAGGGAAAGCTGAAAGCTTATTTCTTTTTAAGTGAATCGTTATTAAATAAAAACTGAAGTAGTTTCAAAGCTACATCTATGAAAATTGGTATTCGACATCCCAGTTACAAATAAATAAATGCATGTTTCAATGTTTTTAGAGGGGAAAATTACAGGATGAGATGCTTTATGAAAATATTTCATTATGACAGTATTCTTAAAGCCTCATCTATGAAAATTTTTCGTTACAAACGCATTTCAAAGGCAAGTCTATTAAATTCTGAATTTGACTTCTCGATTAGAAACGAAATAATACGTGTTTCACTGTTTTTGGAAATTCAACTCCCAAGCGGATGAAACTGGGGATGAAATGTTTTAATAAAATATTTCGGTGTACCAAAAAAAGTGCAAGATATATGAAAACTAGCATTTCACTTCTCGGTGAGATATAAAGAAACAAGCGATAGGGGATGAATGTTTCTATGCAAATATCGCCACAAGATCGTAAAATTCTTGATACACAAATTCCTTGGACTCCAGCTAGAGGAATCGCTTTTTGGCCAAAAGTACGTTAAGAGAAAAACCATGCTTCTATGACATTAATTAGCGCGAAAAGTTTCGAAAGTGCCGCACTTTGTGAACATCAAAATTCGATTAAAGAGAGTGAAAGAAAAATGTGTGCTGGCCATACAGTCCATGCGAGAAATACAACGCGTGCTACGGTAGTTTATTGTAAAACTATTAATTATAAACTTTATATTAAAATAGCTAGAATGACCAAAATTGAATTGATGTTGATGTAGACACTCCCTCGAGCTCATGGAGCCAGGTCCAAACCAATGCGATGTCGGTACGACTTCCTGGTGAGTTTCCGCAGGTCCAGTTCCTCTGAAGCACAGCTCGTCTCGCGGCTGGCAGATACGATCTGGCGCGCGTGCGTGCGTGCGTGCGTGCGTGCGTGCCGTACGTGCCCTGTCTTGCCCCTTGCGTGCTTGCGTGTCCCCCTGCAAGCCACGACGTGCGTGCGAGGGCCGTCGGAGTGTATGCAAGCTGCCCGCCTCGCGGCCTGCATCGCTCTTGCAACACATGTGTGGGGGCGGTTGCTGCACCCTGTCTCACCACACGCGGCAGTAGAGCTACTCCCCCCCCCCCCCCCCTATCCTTCACGACTCTGGCCCCCTTGTACGTCGGGCTGTTTCGTAAACGATGAAAGTTCGCGTGCTCCGCCCCTGCAAATTGCTCCTCGACACGCAACTGCAAACGAAATACGCAGGCCAAGGTCCGAGGGGGTGGGGGGGGGGGGGGGGTGGAGATGTTGGAATAGGGGAAGAAAAATCGTGGCGAAAAGCGAGAAATGAATCTACCAAACACTGCTTACAAAATAGAATACAGATGGAGAATAATGGTGTGGCAGTGGATGAAAACACGATATGGACGACCGGAAGGACTAGCGAAACACGGGCGTGAGTGTGCCGTAGAAACATCGCACCCGAAAACGAGGAGCCGACGCTTTCTCGGGGCCAGGTAGTTGATTCTAACGATTCACTCGGGCATAATGAGCGGCGTACCTGTTGGAACTGTGGCACGAAAGGCTGTTTCCAGCCCAGCTTGACTACTTTCTTGCTCCTTTCTCACGCATCCTTGACGACGTAAGCCTGTTGCAGAAACATTCAGCACTAAACGCCTCTATGCGAAAATGATAATAATAATAATAATAATAATAATAAATACCAACTGGCTACTCCTGGCATTCTTTCACATTTTTTTTCATTTTTGGGCACAAAAATAGAATGCCATATATAAGTTCATTAATTTCATTTTGCAGCGTTATTGATTTCCTACTCCTAATTAATTAGTTGCTTTTATGTTCCATGGGTCACACACTCCTGATTTGAATCATACTTACTAGACAGAATGCAAAAAAATTCAGACAATTTTGGAAAGGTAGAAAATTTTAGTCACAGGGCAGAAATCACATAGGGGGCCCCACGGGGTTCAATTTTGGGTCCAATCCCATTCTTTATATATGTCGACGATCTCCAACTTAACAAAATGGCCCTCAGCACTATGGGACTTAACTTCTGAGGTCATCAGTCCCCTAGAACTTAGAACTACTTAAACCTAACTAACCTAAGGACATCACACACATCCATGCCCGAGGCAGGATTTAAACCTGCGACCGTAGCGGTCGCGCGGTTCCAGACTGTAGCGCCTAGAACCGCTCGGCCACTCCGGCCGGCTGCAACTTAACATTTATGAAGCAGAATTCACATTTATTTGCAGACGATGCTAGTGTTACAATAAATACCGTTAGAGAGAAAGCCGTAGAAGTGATTGTTAATGCTGCTTCTCGAAGAATTGTTAATCGGTTCTGTGAAAATCGGCTCTCTCTAAATTGTAAGATAATATACTGACGTAAAATAATAAAAGAAGTCATTAACCACGTGAGAACGCTCTAATTTTTAGGCTCTACGTAATGATGCAAGCTTGAACTTCAACATGCATATTACTGAGCTTCTGAAACAGGACTTAAGTAACGTTTGCTCTTCGTATAACTGCTTGTCTTTTAAATGAACGAATCAATGTCCTGACAGATTCTACACATTTCCACCGAATAATGTACTATGGAATAATCTTATAGGGTACCGAACCACTTACAAATGAAGTACTGATTGTACAAAAACGAGCATTAAGAGTAATATGTGGTGTTCACTTAAAGCCGTTATGAATGTACCTCGTGAAAGAGTTAGGCATTTTTAATGCACCGTCACAATACAGAATATTCTCTAACGGAATTTGATATCAGTAATCCATCACAATTGTATGAATACCACTAAATAATGTTGTTCGATACTATTAACACAGAGCATGTATTCTAATCGTGTAAACAGACTCGTTCCACATGAACTCTGTAAAAGAACAGCTCAAATAGTCTGAGAGCAACATGTAATTGTGGATTTCTGACTCGAACTCGTGAATCCAGTTGCACATCTGAGACAGTACTCCATAGACATGCAACATGACAAGAAAACGCTTTCGGGAATCTAAAAATATTGAATCAGTTTGACATCCCCTGACGATGACACTCATTACTTTGGGGGCATGAACAGATAGTTGTGTTTCACAAGAAAGGTATTTTTTGAATCCGCACTGTTTGTCAATAAATCGTTTCTTCGAGGTAATTCATAATCTTCGAACATAGTATAGATTCCAAAATCCTATTGCAAATCGACGTTAGTGATAAGGGTCTGTAATTGTGCGGAATACTTCTATTTCCATGCCTGGTACTGATATGATTTGTGTAACTTTCCAGTCTTTTGGTACAAATCATTCTACAGGCGAGCAGCTGTATATGATCGCTGAAGTGTGGAGATAGTGTATTAGCATTCTCTGAAAGGAACCTGACGAGTATACAATTAGAACTGGAGGCCTTACTTCCCATAAATGATTTAAGCTGCTTCGCTACACCGAGGACATGGAAGTAAGAAACCAAACAGAAAGGGATGACAAGGACTTCATTAGTAAACAACGTGGCACAGACTCCCCGCTGGACTGAAGGAAAATAGGTGGAATGTGCCGAGAGGGATGCTATGCCAATGATAACAGCTGAGCTTAAACCTCTTCTTGAATAGAGAGTGGTCTGAGATAAGACGCAGGTTGCAGGGTGATTTACTCCACAGTCATACCGATGAAACAGGGAACGAGATGGAGAAAGATTAGATGTAATGCGAAGGTAGAGTCAAGATGCTGGATGTTATCCGGACTGGTATTGCTATTATGAAAAAAAAAAAAAAAAAAAAAAAAGGAAATGAGTATGGCGTCAGTGGTCGGGAGTTCCCAGGCGGGAAGTTCGGCCGCCAAGTACAAGTCTAATTCAGTTAGACGCCACATTTGGCGACTTGCGCGTCGACAATGGGGATGATATGATGATAAAGACAGCACAACGCCTTGTCCCTGAGAAGAGAAAATCTCTCACACCAGCCGGGAATCGAACCCGGCCCCCCGTGCGTGCCATTCCAACGCTCTGATCATTCAGATAATGGGGCAGACTGTTATGAAATAATAGTTGTTTGATAAGGGTTTCAGGAATTACTGCAAGCAATCGCCGTTTTTTCTTCAATTTTTATTTATTCATGACCGGTTTCGAATCGCCTGACGATTCATAATCAGATGATACAATTTAGTTTGGAGTATTGCGTGGTTCGTGCATTGTTTTTTTTCTTGTGGCAGGCACTGCTCTTTGAAACATAACGTGGGCTTACCAGTATCATTAAATATCAAGTGATACCCTCACGATACTCCAAACTAAGTTGTATCATCTGATGATGAATCGCCAGGTGATTCAAAACCGGTCATGAATAAATAAAAATTGAAGAAAAACGGCGATTGGTTACAGTAATTCCTGAAACCTTTAACGAGACGGTCGCATGTTCCAAATCCAGAATGGATAAAAGTTTTGGTTGTTTGATATGTGAGGGATGGAATTCAGGAGAACAATGAAGTAAATGGAGTGTTTGGAAACCACACCGCGCATCCGGACGCGTGGAACCTAACGGAGTGTATAAAATACTGGCGTTATCACACCATCAGACTGAATGCTGTACAGATATCTCACGCAAGTCTTCATAGCCGTCTCCATTCTTCTGGGGATTCCAACACTTGGGCCGTGAAGTACGTCAGAGATCGCGTGTAAGTTAAGGTATTAATCCGATTACATGTTCTCCTTGCTGAAAACTGAGCCGTTGCAGAAGCGGAAAAATGGATATTTTGTGAGCCGTTGACGAATTCCACACTCTGACTGTGCAATGGAAACGGACAGTACACAACTTCGATCGTCACACCATGTCAACTCGAGAATGGAGTTTCTGGGACGTTAATTCAGTGTATATTTTACGGGAAAACTGTTCGAGTATTTACTCGTTCATTATGTAATCAGAGTGATATGTATCTTCCTGATGAGTATTCGGGTGATACTGTCAACAAATGTCGTTCCTGAAGTTTGAAGCGACATCCGGCGGAGCGACGCGGCACTGGATCCAGTTGCGCTCCTGCTTCCGAACTGTGGGTTCGGCCTGTCACTGGAGTGGAGACGGAAATCCCCCAGTAACGAGACAAGTCGACAGTGGGGCTCCGGTTTAGATTCAAGAGCGAACTGCAAATTGGACGGCACCGGCGGGACTGTCGAATGTGTTTCGCCGGAACGCAGATTATCTCTGAAGACTTGGGGGTAACGGCGCACTTCCTGCAAGGGGTCCTCCTTTAAAAGTCTCACTGAACGGGGCTTCAGGTTATTGCTGGGTCTTCCAGACGAAACGAGACGCAGCCTGCAAAACAAGAGCGCCGATACGGCTACAGCTAGGCGCAACATTGTTACAATCACTCTCCAATGAGGGTCCACAATGATTATTTTATACACCCGCCTGACGTCACACAAGTAGTTCACAAATGGAGATCCATCCGCCAAATGTGCGTATAGGCAGACACACGGACCCACGCAGCAGTTAGTTAGTCAGTTAGTTAGTTAGCCAATGCCTCAAAGCAATCGTCAGCACAGTATCAGCCGTGTCTCAGGAGTCAACGATGGTCGCCAATCGTTCACTGAATCTAGGGCTATACCAATGTTAACAGCCGGATAGTGTAACGCCCCAAAGACACAAAACCTCAATTAACAAACTTAGTGGAAAATTAAAGTAGAGAAGTGAGTCATCTTGACAGTGACGACAACTATTGACGATAAAATCTACACTGGTAATATTTTGATTAACACCTATATTACTCAGATACTGAGAATACCATACAAAAAGGGGAGATACAAGGAATGATTATCATAGATTTCTTATCAAACATCTATAGAATAAATTCAAAATCATATGAACGAAGGTTAAATCCAAGAAAATAATTCAGTCAAAGGTAACATTTACCATGGAACAAAGTTGTAGCCGCACCGAAAAGGAAATTCAATGCGACTACAATGCAACTCGTATATGGAAATGTTCAGTTAGTCAGTTGCTCTCGAGTCACTCTAGAGTACTTTTGCGATAGTTTTCTGGATGCAAACGCTATTAGATTGTTTCAGTTTTGGAAGTTTGACAATTCCTGAGGTACAGACTGAAATATTGCTCAGTCATTCCACTGATGAAAGTTAATCTTTACCGTTACCAACGCGATGGTATAGTAAGACGAGTGTTAGACTTCAATTGAATGATACTGGTTCATCGGACTTAGCCTTCGTACTGATAAACAGTTACAAACCTTGAGAGCAATGGATCAACGACAGAAAAACATTTCATAGTCTTGAGTAGGACACAATAAAACGAAGACACGAAGAAAGACAAGTACGCCGATTAGTCAAAAGTTGTCGTCAGCATCACGATTACTGAACTGAAGTTAATCTTGAATGGCAATCCTGTGTGCGTGTGTTCTAGGGACAAACAATTAATTACAGAAAGAACAATAAAATCTGAATCAAAAGATAAATGCCGGCCGGAGTGGCCGAGCAGTTCTAGGCGCTGCAGTCTGGAACCGCGCGAACGCTACGATCACAGGTTCGAATCCTGCCTCGGGCGTGGATGTGTGTGATGTCCTTAGGTTAGTTAGGTTTAAGTATTTCTAAGTTCTAGGGGGCTGATGACCTCAGAAGTTAAGTCCCATAGTGCTCAGAGCCATTTGAACCATTTGAATCAAAAGATAAATCTTGCGTGTCGCCTAACTACTTTAAACATTTTAAGTGACTAAGTGAGTACATGAATAATGGTCAGTGAAGAGTGATTAGCTTAAACCAGTATTACGGCGTGTTAAAAAAAATTTACTCCAACATCAGTTATCTCTGGAGTTACGTCGGACCGTTGTTAATAACTGGACGTAGCAACGGAATAGTACACAGAAAATTTTCATCCTCGCTATGTATGATGTGAAAAACGACCGCAATGATGAAATCAAGAATCAAGATTTTATTTCATAACCGGGCATAATAATAAACGATTGTAGTTCACCAGTTTCCACAAACTGAGAAGACTGTTGCGGATAGATAACACAATATTTCTAAACCACGCGAGAAGCTGTGTTTTTACGAGAGTTAAAGGTGGTGTTCCACGTCACACCGACGGGGACCAACATCGTTGCGGGTCGTGTCTCCTCCCGGCGAGTGAAGAAGTAGGGAAAAGGCGTCACAATAGGTAACAGTTACCACTGATCTGTATTTGTACATACAATCTTCACACTCTAGTTAAGTGTTGTAAAACTTATCTTAAAAATCATTCTGAATTGTTGCTAATCCATTTTGCCATCTATTTTGCCACAATTGTTGCCTAACCATATTTGACAATGTGCCAAAAGTGTATACAGCATCTGATCAGAAGTATCCTCACACCTAATAGTTGATTTTAATAAGGCCTCTGAGAACTCTGACCACTGTTGCGGACATTATAAATGAGCTCCCTGAATGTCCGTCGACGAATAGTCTATTCTTCTTCAAGAGTCGAAACCAGAGAAGGTAGTCATGTTGGCCGTTGGAGTCTCGAGCGAAATCGTCGTTCTGACTTACGCCAGAGGTGTTCTGTTGGGCGTACGTCGGGGCTCTGGGTAGGTCAGTCCATTTCGCGAATGTCATTGCACGCATATCATTTGCCTCACAGATAATGGGATGTGGCAATGTGGCAAGGTGTATTGTATTGCTGATACAATCAGCGATCGTGCCTACACCGTTCCTCTATTGCAAGCAGCCCACGACGCTGTAAATTGTGTTCACATTCTTTCGCATTCTCCGTTTTATTAACGCCAGTTTCGGATTTTGTTTTATTTATTTATTTGAGACAGTGAAAAGTCATACAAAGGATTTCTTTCTAGAGTAGGATTGATCATACTTTGAACTTTAGTTTAGATTTTCAGTAGAAGTAAGTGGAGCCTGTAATTAACGTTTAATCAAGGGCCTACGAGTTTGTTTACACAGACTGCGTGCAGTGTAGCCCCTCAGCAGTTATCTGAAAAAATGTCGTGCGGCTAGGGCCTCCCGTCGGGTAGACCGTTCGCCTGGTGCAACACTTACAATTTGACGCCACTGCGGCGAGTTGCGCGTCGATGGGGATGAATGACGATGATTAGGACAACACAACACCCAGTCCCTGAGTGGAGAAAATCTCCGACCCAGTCGGGAATCGAACCCGGGCCCTTAGGATTGACAGTCTGTAATCAAAAATGGATAATATTAGCTGATTCAGTTTATGGCAGCTTTTACCTAACCACAATGAAACAGCCTTAATATTATAGATATGGTGCTAACTTGAACTTTTAATTCGATTTTTGTTTTGTTTTTTCACGATTTATGTCTTTACAAAAATACTTAATATTTACAAATTTCACATCTACGTCTACATGGATACTCTGCAAATCACATTTGAGGGCCTGGCAGAGGGTTCATTGAACGATCTTCACATTTCTCTATTATTACGATCTCGTATTGCGCGCGAAAAGAATGAACATCTATATCTTTCCGTACGAGCTCTGATTTCCCTCATTTTATCGTGGTGATCGTTCCTCCATATGTAGGTCTGTGTCAACAAACTATTTTCGCATTCGGAGGAGAAAGTTGGTGACTGGAATGTCGTGAGAAGATTCTGTAGCAAAGGAAAACGCATTTCTTTTAATGATGTCCACCCCAAATCCTGTATCATTTCAGTGACGCTTTCTCGCATATTTACCGATAATACAAAACGTGCTCCCATTCTTTGAACTTTTTCGATCTACTCCGTCAGTCCTATCTGGTAAGGATCCCAAACCGCGCAGCAGTATTCTAAAAGAGGACGGACAATCGTAGTGTAGGCAGTCTCCTTAGTAGGTCTGTTAAATTTTCTAAGTGTCCTGCCAATAAAACGCAGTCTTTGGTTAACATTCCCCACAACATTTTCTATGTGTTCCTTCCAATTTAAGTTGTTCGTAATTGTAATACCTCGGTATTTAGTTGAATTTACGGCTTTTACGTTAGACTGATTTATCGTGTAACCGAAGTTAAACGATTTCCTTTTAGCACTAATGTGCATGACTCTCTCAGTTTTCGGTATTTAGGGTCAACTGCCACTTCTCGCACCATTCAGATGTCTTTTCGAAATCGTTTTGCAGTTTGTTGCCGGCCGAAGTGGCCGAGCGGTTAAAGGCGCTACAGTCTGGAACCGCACGACCGCTACGGTCGCAGGTTCGAATCCTGCCTCGGGCATGGATGTGTGTGATGTCCTTACGTTAGTTAGGTTTAAGTAGTTCTAAGTTCTAGGGGACTTATGACCACAGCAGTTGAGTCCCATGGTGCTCAGAGCCATTTTTGCAGTTTGTTTTTATCTTCTGATGACTTTATTAGCCGATAAACGACAGCGTCATCTGCAAACAACCGAAGACGGCTGCTCAGATTGCCTCCAAAATCGTTTATATAGATAAGGAACAGCAAAGGTCCTATAACACTACCTTGGATAATGCCAGAAATTACTTCTGTTTTACTCGATGACTTTCCGTCAATTACTACGAACTGTGACCTCTCTGACAGGAAATCACAAATCCAGTCACATAACTGAGACGATATTCCAGAAGAACGCAATTTCACTACAAGCCACTTGCGTGGTACAGTGTCAAAAGCCTTCCGGAAATCCAGAAATACAGAATCGATCTGATATTATATTCATGTTATTAAATTATGTGTAACGTTTGTTAGAAGTCCGAAAGTGATCTCACAGTGTCAAATACTGTGTGAATAAAGCCCGCGTATTTTCTCATCCCCACCTCACGTCAGACGGAGTTTCTGTTTGTAGTGCGTGTCCTATTGTATTAAACTTTTGACATGAGATTATACCTCTTACCGAGAAGATTACGAAAGAATTTTAAGTTTTCAAATGCGGTCACAATTTTTCCGGAATAAGCAAAATCAAATCTCTGTGGCCAGTGGAAGCCCTTAGAGAGGCACCTTTCAGTTGGCACCGTAGTCTGGATTCCTGGATAGTTGCTTAGTCCTACAAATTGCCTAAATCGTGAGAACTGGGAAACGAAGCCAAGTCAGCAATATGTTTATCGAGGACGTTCCGTAGACATGTTTCACTGGCGACCGAAAACAGCGTTTCCGCTGAGTGATTGGGAAGGATGGAAGAGTGCTGTTGTTTGTCTGTGATTGACGATGCGAGATCCACTCGAGCGGATAGATTCTGTCGCGAATCTCTGGCGGAGACGTCCTCCAGGCCACTTAGGGAAATGAGAAGTCCTCCTGTCCTGGCATCGATTAGATGAGATCCACTCGGATACCCTGCAGTGTGGAACTGACAGTGACTGAAGTACCGTAGTATAGTTTATCACACGAAAGACAGCAAGAAAACAGTAAAAACATGCAAATTATTACCTCACATTGTTAGGACAGAGAGAATCTATCTCATATATGTCTTCATATTTAGAAACATTCGCAGCTCGTGGTGTAGTAGCTAACGTTGCTGCCTCTGGATCACGGGGTCCCAAGTTCGTTTCCCGGCTGTGTTGGCGATTTTCTCTGCCCAGGGACTAGGTGTTTGAGTTGTCCTCATTATTTCACCATCATCATCATTCGTGACTATGGCTAGATTGCATTGTGTATAAACTGGACAGTGTCAAAATTGGGACTGGTAATCAATATTCGTGACAGTGGCCATGTTATTGTGTAAAATTTGGACTGTGTCAAAAGTGGGACTTCGTACGGGCGCTGATGATCGCACAGTTCAGCGCCACACAAACCAAACATCATTTATTTTTAAAACAATTTTTAAAAAATACTTAAAAACATTATCTAGATCGCAATCACATAACGATAATTAAATAAGTAGTTTCGGTTAAAAAAATCAACCACTTTCTGATGCACTATGGTAAAAAATTTGTGTATGCATATGTGAAACGAATGAAACACAGCACCTGAGGAGCAGAAGACGTTCCAATAAAAAGTATATGCAATGAACGTTTGTGTATGACAGTGCAATGTCTTGTATGACAGATATTCATTAGATTCGTTCACGAAATTCCACTGTGGTACACAAATGATAGCCTGATGTAAATACTATTGGACCCATGAGGGTCACTATTGGTCGCCATCACTGCATACGCAAATGACCATGTCGTGTGCATAGACATCTAACGCCCCCATACCTCCACAAACCTACCAAGAAACTGTCGGATCCATGGTACGCAGAATCAGCTATGTATTTCTTTGGAAAGACGCACAGACAAGCTATTAACCTGGTGGTCAAATGTTTTGGCTCATCAGTGTAGGTTTTACATGGTCTCAATGAATCCCTTAAGACAAATGCTGGCATGGTTGCACTGAAATGGGCACGGTTTAGGACTTTCCCCATTCTTCCACCTCCTCCTCCCCCTTCTTCCCCTCCACATCCACCTCCCCCTCCGCTTCCCTTCCCCTCCCCCTGCCCCTCCTCTGGCCTCCGTTCCCCAAAGTGAGTTCACATTCTGTCTCTAAATACCTCGCCATCCTCTGTGCAGAACTCTCCATCTGGCATAATGTCCAGCATCCTTCCTGTCAAAAAGTTATCAACAAATTTACACTGGACCGTGGTGAGATTTCTTACAACATTGTCAACACTTGATGAGCGCATTGTAAACAAATAAATGATTCAGATTAGAAATAAACTGATGTGCAAAACTAAAGGATGAACGTAGGATTCGCTTGATGTGTCACTGCCAATCTACATAGCTCAATGAAACTTCCACAGTTGAATAGAAAGTTCTCCTACAAAATAGTTGTTGTTGTAGTAGTCTTCAGTCCATTTCGAAAGTTTTTATTCTGTTCTTGTCCAAACTATTCATCGTCCATGTTTCACTTCCATACATGGCTGCACTCCATACAAATAATTTCAGAAACGACTTCCTGACACTTAAGTCTATACTCGATGTTAACAAATTTCTCTTCATCAGGAACGCTTTCCTTGTCATTGCCAGTCTACATTTTTATATCCCCTCTACTTCGATCATTACCAGTTATTTTGCTCCCCAAATAGCAAAACTCCTTTACTACTTTAAATGTCTCATTTCCTAATCTAATTCCCCCAGCATCACACGTCTTAATTCGACTACATTCCATTATCCCCGATTTGCTTTTGTTGATGTTCATCTTATATCCTCCTTTCAAGACAACTGTCCATTCCGTTTAACTGCTCTTCCAAGTCTTTTGCTGTCTCTGACAGAATTACAGTGTCATCGGCGTACCTCAAAGTTTTTGTTTCTTCTCCACGGATTTGAATTCCTACTCCAAATTTTTCTTTTGTTTCCTTTACTGCTTACTCAATACACAGTTTGAAGAATATCGGGGGTAGGCTACAACCCTGTCTCACTCCCTTCCCAACCACTGCTTCCGTTCCATGCCCCTCGACTACTGTAACTGCCATCTGGTTTCTGCAAAAATTGTGTTTGACACCTGCCACCTTCAGAATTTGAAAGAGAGTCCTCCAGTCAGATTTGTCAAAAGCTTTCTCTAAGTCTACAAATGCTAGAAACGTAGGTTTTCCTTTCCTTAATCTTTCTTCTAAGATAAGTCGTAGGCGCAGTATTGCCTCACGTGTTCCAACATTTCTACGGAATCCAAACTGATCTTCCCTGAGGTCGGCTTCTACTAGTTTTTCCATTCGTCTGTAACGAATTCGCGTTAGTAGTTTGCAGTCGTAACTTATTAAACTGATAGTTCGGTAATTTTCACATCTGTAAATATCTGCTTTCTTGCGGATTGGAATTATTATATCCTTCTTGAAGTCTGAGGGTATTTCGTCTTTCTCGTACATCTTGCTCACCAGATGGTAGAGTTTTGTTAGGGCTCGCTCTCCCAAGGCTGTCAGCAGTTCTGTTGGAATGTTGTCTGCTCCCGGGGCCTTGTTTCGAGTCATGTCTTTCAGTGCTCTGTCAGACTCTTCACGCAGTATCGTATCTCCCATTTCATCTTCATCTACATTCTCTTCCATTTCCATAGTATTGTCCTCCAGTGCATCACCCTTGTATAGACCATCTATATACTCCTTCCAGCTTTCCCTTTCTTTGCTTAGAACTGGGTTTCCATCTGAGCTCTCGATATTCATACGTTTTCTTTTCTCCAAAGGTCTCTTTAATTTTCCTGTAGGCAGTATCTATCTTACCCCTAGTGAGATAAGCCTCTGCATCCTTACATTTGTCTTCTAGCCAATATAGAATAGAACGTAATACACAATGAGACGAACAGAAATGGCACTTTCATTCAAAGACAGTAATTGCACTGAAGTCACTGCGATTATTCATGGTTCTCTGGACATTACGAAAGGCGGCACATGGTGCTCAGTATGGTGTATCATCACCACCGACGCCACGGCATGCTCTGAAAAGTGCTCCCATGCTGGCCACGAGGTTGTAGGGAGTCCTTGTGGTACGTTGTTTCATTCCACCACCATCACGATTGACAACTGCTGAATGGTTGTTAGTGCGTGTTGCCGTGCTGAAATTGGTGTCCCCAACACATCTCACACATGGTCGAGGGGATTTTTAGGCGGTGGAACGGGTAGGCCAGTCGATTCGCGGAACATACTCCCGTTTCCACAGTTTCACCACCTGCGCTGTGGACAAACATTCTCATTCATACAAATGATATGGGGGCCGAATACACGTCTGAAAAGTTGCGCATGCGGATCGAGTACAGGGTCAGAGGAATGCTGATCGCTGAGTGCGCCGTGTTCAAGGATTTGGAGGTCAGTACCCCCATGCAACATCATGCGTCCCCACACCATAACACTTGGACTAGCAAAACAATCGTGTTCACCAATGTCCCAGAGTCCATTACGTGTTCCCCCGGTCACCATATGAGGGAACTTGCAGCACTGCCGAACGTGATCGTTTTGATGGTCCAGCAGTTATTCTGTGGGGAGCCATAGTGTTCTACGAGCGTAATAACCTCAAAATATTTGAACACGCTACGTGGTGCTACAGAAGAACGCTGAAGATTAGATGGGTAGATCACATAATTAATGAGAAGGTATTGAATAGAATTGGAGAGAAGAGAAATTTGTGATACAACTTGACTAGAAGAAGGGATTGGTTGGTAGGACATGTTCTGAGGCATCAAGGGATTACCAATTTAGTATTGGAGGGCAGCGTGGAGGGTAAAAATTGTAGAGGGAGACCAAGAGATGAATACACTAAGCTGATTCAGAAGGATGTAGGCTGCAGTAGGTACTGGGAGATGCAGAAGCTTGCACAGGATAGAGTAGCATGGAGAGCTGCATTAAACCAGTCTCTGGACTGAAGACCACAACATCAACAACATTCAGTGGTCAACGTTGTTCTTACAGTATACTCGTTGTTCATCTGCATCTCTTCAGGCGTAGATTAAGACATGTGGTTCCGTAACCCACTCGGTAAAAACGGAAACGTTATATGATGACCTTATTGTCTGTCTTGGTTGTCCTGTCTGTTCGACAGTTTACATCATTTTTTGTCACGATGGGCAGACGTATAAAGTTCAATTCATGCCACATACTGAGATCTAGGGTCCCTTGGCGGTGGAAAAAATTTAGGTTTCTCTGTCCGTTCAGACAAGAGACAGGACCATTTACGTACTCAATTTCATGCTCTCAAACTTACACACAAAATCATGTAGCCTATTTTCTGTTGATCTAGAATCATAAAATTTGGCAGTAAGGCAAAAGTCTGTAGTACAACTTGAGGAAAAACAAAATAATTATTAATATGTAATCGAAGAAATAATTCGAAAGCCAAGATCGCTTAAACACTGTTTACTAGATGACCGATTTCAACACACTAAAGGTGCCGTCATGGATCTGTGAAGATATAACATGACAGGTTTGAGGGAGGGCTTACATGAGTTACACTATATACATTACTATTAATGCAGTACCATATACCTGAGTGTAGCTTAACATGTATAAATCATATGGATATAACGATACATGATTCAGGCCAGCTGATATAAAATCATTGTCGCAAAAATAAAAATTAAAAATTTCTGCGACAATGACTTTATATCAGCTGGCCTGCCTCATGTATCGTTATATCCAAATGATTTATACATGTTAAGCTACACTCAGGTATATGGTACTGTATTAATAGTAATGTATATAGTGTAAAGCATGTAAGCCCTCCCTCAAACCTGCAATGTTATATCTTCAAAGATCCGATTATAGTATCTTTAGTCTGTTGAAATCGGTCTTCTAGTAAACAGCGTTTGAACGATCTTATCTTTTGAATTACTTCTACAACAGAGTGATCGCCCTACAACACACTGTGTTCACTGCATAATATGTAATCAGTCGAATAAAGTATTTTTTGTCGTTCGAGAAATTCTTCGAATTTCCAGGACTAGTGTCTTGTAAGTATCGATATGATTCAGTATAGATATCGATAAGAGGCAAAAATTGTCTACAATGAAATTTTCACTCTGCAGCGGAGTGTGCGCTGATACGAAACTTCCTGACAGATTGAAACTGTGTTCCGGACTCAGACTCTAACTCGGGACGTTTGCCTTTCGCGGGCAAGTGCTCTACCAACTGAGCTACCCAAGCACGACTCACGCCCCGTCCTCGCTGCTCGCTCCGGCACACAGTTTTAATCTGCCAGGAAGTTTCATATCGGCGAACACTCCGCTGCAGGGAGAAAGTCTCATTCAGGAAACATCCCCCAGGCTGTGGCTAAGCCATGACTCGGCAATATCCTTTCTTCCAGGAGTGCTAGTTCTGTGAGTTTCGCAGAAGAGTTTCTGTGAAGTTTGGAATGTAGGAGACGAGGTACTGGCAGAAGTAAAGCTGTGAGGAAGATGCGTCGGTCGTCCTTGGGTAGCGCAGACGGCAGAGCACTTGCCCGGGAAAGGCAAAGGTCCCGAGTTCGAGACTTGGTCCAGTACACAGTTTTAATCTACGAGGACGTTTAAAAAATCGATTCACGGGGCGGGCGAACTATGTACACTCATAATTAAATATGTAGGGAACTTTCTGTGTGCAAAAGCTACTCGCACTTGCGCGGATTTTTATGGATGACAATGAGCGGCCTCATCGAATAGCGAAGGTGGAAGCGCTTTTAGAACGACGGGATATTCGGCGAATGGACTGGCCCGGTTGATCCACCGACTTAAATCCCACCCAGACCGTGTAAGATACGACGGGTAGACTTATTTCAGCACACCCAGGTGCACCAATGACCATCTAACAGTCGACGATCGCGTTAGTGGAGGAATGGAACGTCCTACCACAAGAACTGCTGGCAAATATTGTGGCCAACATAGCATCGTGTGAGAGTATGCATTACAATCGTTGGTGATCACGCAGCCTATTTAGAACTATATCCTGACGTTTGTAATGTCCGGGAAGCCATTATAAATCGACCGCCGCTGTGGACGAGCGGTTCTAGGCGCTTCAGTCCGGAACCGCGCTGCTGCTACGGTCGCAGGTCCGAATCCTGCCTCGGGCATGGATGTGTGTGATGTCCTTTGGTTAGTTAGGATTAAGTAGTTCTAAGTCTAGGGGATTGAAACCTTAGATGTTAAGTCCCATAGTGCTTAGAGCCATTTGAACCACCATAAATCGAGGTGAACTCAATGTAATCATTGTCTTTGAATGAAAGTGTCATTTTTATTGTTATTGGGTATTTCTTTCAGTTACCTATTGTGCTGTATTGTAGCAGTTATTTCCATGTAGGGTCTAGTTTCCTCGAGCTACGTTACTTAACAGTCATGCGAAAGTTACTGTCATTCTTACGTTTTGCACAACACTGTAGTATTCACACGCAGAGCTACAGTTATCCAGTTCTATTTTTGCCATTCGTTCCGCGCCATCTCTTCATTCGCCCATTCTTCGGCTGGTTTCGCCTTCCTCGCAACTGGGGCGGAACGAAATTAAAAAACACCGGGCCAGACGTTTAAGTACACCCACCGGACCATAACAACAATTTTTAATATCGCGTTCTTAGGTGGTGGGGATTTTTTAAGCCGCTTCCACAACCCAGGCTTCCGACGCGCGCAATATGCGAAAAGATAATCGCTATTGTAAACGGAATAATAGGCACGGCCACAAAGGCTGCCGAGATGGTGGGGTGGGGAGGCAGGATGAAAGGAATACGGATAAGACCGGCGCAGCGGAGAAAGGAGAGCAGCCGACGGACGGACAAAGAGGCGGAAAGACGAAAGCGTGCGGGAGGAAGCGCCGAGAATGCAAGAGAAAAGGTCAGGAAGGAAGAGTGGGTGGCGGGGGATAAGGTGGAAAGAAGGGGGGGGGGGGGGAGGGATGGCGCACTCCCCAATGGTGACGTCAGCCGCCATCCATTATTATTGTTGTTATTGTTATTTTCGTGTTGAATGGTTGGCAGTAAGTGTGCGGCGGCCGAGGGGAAAACTCATTTCGAGCGGATTATCTGGGAGGGCGCAGGGGCGCCAACGTCGCGGAGCTGAAGCGACGAGGATTTGCGCTTCCGGACGGCTCGGTGTGAAAGGAAACGAGTGTTGGATAGGGAGGGGGTGGATGCGGGGGTGGCGGTTAAGGGGATGGGGGGGGGGAACACGGAGGCACTGAAAAGCCTTTCACTGCGGGTCTGCCATCAGTGCCCCAAGACGCCGTTGGCAACCCTGCGGAAACGAAAGAGGCATAGGCTATTCCTCTCGCCGGGAGAGCGATTTCTTTCAGTGCGGGGATGGACGGCTGAGAGTCGGGGGCGTGTGATGGAAATAAAGCAATCATCGACCGAGTGGCGCCGACAGCTGCGGAGCGATGATTGAGCGACACTGACTGATTTCGTTCACACTCTAGGACAGTCTGTTCGGGAAGTGGCCGTAGAGACGCGGCGTGCGTCCAACAAGAAGGAAAATAAAGGGGGGGGGGGGGGACGTTACCACCGTAAGACGTCCACTGACGTATGAAGAGCTGCAACAACGTAACATGTAAAGACCGGTCCACCAGCAAAGATCTGAAAGATCTGTCTGTACAGACATATGTGCAGATGTCCGTGCATGCAATAAAAGGCTGGGAAGTTCGTGTGCCCAAACGACTTCACTTGAATTGGTTTATGAATTTAAATCTGCTTATTGTATTCGAGACTTTCTCCCCCCCCCAACCCCTCCCCCCACCCCCACACACACACACTTATCCCCATTACCACATCAGCAGTACCTCTATGCATCCTGTCGACCCATCCCTTCTTTTAGTCAAGTTGTACCATAAATTCCTTCCTTCTCCAATGCGATGCAGTACCTCCTCATTACTTACGCGATCTACCACCTTACTTTCAAGAATTTTCTGTAGTGTCACATTTGAAAAGCATAGTCTTCTTGTCTGAACCGTTTATCGTCCACGTTTCACGTCCGTACAAGGCTTCACCCCAGACTAACAGATTCAGTTAATCTGCAATCCACGACTGCGTAATTAAGGTCGAAGTTCACTTTACCACTAGAAATGTTTTACTATTTGGAATCTGATTTTATAATTTCTGTCTTGCCATTATCTAATTTATTTGATTCTGAAACCAAATATTAGGAATGATTGAATTAGGCTCAGTGGAAAATGCCAACTAGTAGCTTTCCCCACTGTCCTCGTTCTCATACAATTTCCTTGTTCTACTGTCGTATTCCAGTCACTACTCACAACCACAATTTTGTCTAAGTATCTGAACAATATCTTTAATCGTATTATATACAGGGTTATTACAAATGATTGAAGCGATTTCACAGCTCTGCAATAACTTTATTATTTGTGATATTTCCACAATGCTTTGCACACACATACAAAAATTAAAAAAAAAATTTTTAGGCATTCACAAATGTTCGATATGTGTCCCTTTAGTGATTCGGCAGACATCAAGCCGATAATAAAGTTCCTCCCACACTCGGCGCAGCATGTCGCCATCAATGAGTTCGAAAGCATCGTTGATGCGAGCTCGCAGTTCTGGCACGTTTCTTGGTAGAGGAGGTTTAAACACTGAATCTTTCACATAACCCCACAGAAAGAAATCGCATGTGGTTAAGTCGGGAGAGCGTGGAGGCCATGACATGAACTGCTGATCATCATCTCCACCACGACCGATCCATCGCTTTTCCAATCTCCTGTTTAAGAAATGCCGAAGATCATGATGGAAGTGCGGTGGAGCACCATCCTGTTGAAAGATGAAGTCGGCGCTGTCGGTCTCCAGTTGTGGCATGAGCCAATTTTCCAGCATGTCCTGTAACGTTTTTTCGCAGAAGAAAAAGAGGCCGTAAACTTTAAACCGTGAGATTGCACAAAACACGTTAACTTTTGGTGAATTGTGAATTTGCTGCACGAATGCGTGAGGATTCTCTACCGCCCAGATTCGCACATTGTGTCTGTTCACTTCACCATTAATAAAAAATGTTGCTTCGTCACTGAAAACAAGTTTCGCACTGAACGCATCCTCTTCCACGAGCTGTTGCAACCGCGCCGAAAATTCAAAGCGTTTGTTTGACTTTGTGATCGGGTGTCAGGGCTTGTAGCAATTGTAAACGGTAAGGAGTCTGCTTTAGCCTTTTCCGTAATATTTTCCAAACCGTCGGCTGTGGTACGTTTAGCTCCCTGCGTGCTTTATTCGTCGACTTCCGCGGGCTACACGTGAAACTTGCCCGCACGCGTTCAACCGTTTCTTCGCTCACTGCAGGCCGACCCGTTGATTTCCCCTTACAGAGGCATCCAGAAGCTTTAAACTGCGCATACCATCGCCGAATGGAGTTAGCAGTTGGTGGATCTTTGTTGAACTTCGTCCTGAAGTGTCGTTGCACTGTTATGACTGACTGATGTGAGTGCTTTTCAAGCACGACATACGTTTTCTTGGCTCCTGTCGCCATTTTCTCTCACTGCACTCTCGAGCGCTCTGGCGGCAGAAACCAGAAGTGCGGCTTCAGCCGAACAAAACTTTATGAGTGTTTCTACGTATCTGTAGTGTGTAGTGACCATATGTCAATGAATGGAGCTACAGTGAATTTATGAAATCGCTTCATTCATTTGTAATAGCCCTGTATTTTTGCAGTCTCGTCATCATCCGTGGAGCTACATGGCGTATAAACTTTTACTTCTGTGGTGGATGTTACCTACGACAATATATTCACTAGCTCACTAGCATTCCTGTTTTCTTATTGATTATTAAACTTAAACACGACGAACGATACTACCTACACTAAGCTTTTATGTCCTCTTATGCAGTGTTGCTGGCGGTATGCGATCCTTACCGCATAGGGTCAACACAAGACATCGAAGTAGTTCAAAGAAGGGCATCTCGTTTAACATTAGCATGAAGTAGGTGGGAGAATGTCACGGATATGATACGAGAGTTGGGATGGCAATTAATGAAAAAAGGAGTCTTACGTTGCGACGAGATCTTTTCACAAAATTTTAATCCCCGGCTTTCTCTTCCAAATGAGAAAATATTTTCCTGTCGTGCACCAACATATGGAAAAATAATGATCTTAAAAGAGGAAGAGTAGTCAGAACTCGAACGGTAAGATTTAAGTGATGGAACGGTAGAAAATCTGAAGGTGGATCGATGGACTCTTCACCAGCACTGAAGTGTCAACTGAAGAGTAGTCATGCAGATTCACAGTGCGACGCGTACATGTTGTACTATGGTGTAATCTCAGGCCTTTTCTAGTAGCGGTAAACTCTATTTTAATACGTGGCGCAGAGTATACCTCTAATGGCTACAGATTCTTATTCTGCACTGTTTGCATAACTCCTTTAAGAAAGCAAGCATGGATGCATTTGATCAGACAGGATGCTTACGTACTTCTCACCTGTCAGAGTCGCATCCAGACGTATCAGCGGTCCAATATCACTCCAGCTGCAATTTGCCCCACACCATTACAGAACCTTCACCAGCTTGGACAGTCCTCTGCTGACATGCAGTTCCCATCCAATCATGAGGTTGTCTCCGTACCCATACACGTCCATCCACTCGATACAATTTCAAATGAGACTCGTCTGACCAGGCAACATGCTTCCAATCATCAACAGTCCAATGTGTAGACGGGCCCAGGTGAGGCGTAAAGCTTTGTGTCATGCAGTCATCAACGGTACACGAGTCGGCCTTCGGCTTCGAAAGCCCATGTCGATGATGTTTCGCTGAATGGATCGCACATTGACACTTGTCGATGGCCCAGCATTGAAAATTGCAGCAATTTGCGGAAGGGTTGCAGTTCTGCCACGTTGAACGATTCTCTTGAGTTGTCCCATCCTTGCAGGTTCCTCCTCCGACCGCAGCGGTGTCGTAGATTTGATGTTTTACTGTATTCGTGATATTCACAGTACTCTCGTGAAATGGTCGTACGGGAAAATCCTCACTCCATTGCTACCTCGGAGATGCTGTGTCCCATCGCTCGTGCGCCGTCTATAAAACGGCATTCAAACTCACTTAAATCTTGATAACCTGCCATTGTAGCAGCAATAACCGATCTTACAACAGCGCCAGACACTTGTCTTTATAGGCGTTGCCCATGGAAGCGCCGTATTGGCTTCAAATGGTTCAAATGGCTTTGAGCACTATGGAACTTAACATCTGAGGTCATCAGTCCCCTAGAACTTAGAACTACTTAAACCTAACAAACCTAAGGACATCACACACATCCATGCCCGAGGCAGGATTCGAAGCTGCGACCGTAGCAGAAGCGCCGTATTCTGCATGTTTGCACATATCTGTATTTGAATCCGCATGCCTATACCAGTTTCTTTGGCATTCAGTGGATATGCCTTCGTTGAAGTGATGAGTATAAAAACTTACTTATGTACTGTCTCAACATGGCGTCAGTAGCAATATTAAGTAAAGTGAGAGACGAACTGCATCCTTGTCTTACTCATAAATTTTTCCTGGTGTCAGATTTTCCATTTCCTCCAACAGACACTTCAGATCCTTGGTAGACAACCTCATGAATGGATGGGAACTGCATGTCAGCAGAGGACTGTCCAAGCTAGTGAAGGTTCTGTAATGGTGTGGGGCAAATTGCAGCTGGAGTGATATTGGCTGAAGTATTTCCGTTTTGTTCATTATCTGTCGTAGCTTTTTTGTATTTACTTTATCGACAGCTTTTACATCGAATATGAATAGTAGATATGCGTCCTACCGAACACTCTTTCTTTTGCAATTGTACATTATCTTCCTTTTGTACTGGTACTGTATTATTTATACTGACAAAAGAAAATATTTTCGTAAGTTCTGATTTTCTACATCTAGATACTGATGTACTGTGCCGTTGATATTTCCTTTTATTTAATACCTTCAAAGCCGTTCTTTGATCTACACTTGAAATGCGTATATAACATTAATCAGATACAGCATTTAATGGATTAACAATCCACAGCTCGGCCTTTGTCAGTACTGTTCTGTCTCTGTCTCTCTTTCTCACTCTCTTTATCTCTCAGCTTCGACCCTCCCTCCGACATGCACGAACAGTTGGCAAAATGACGATTTTTTGTATGATCATTACAGTTCCTGCTTCGAATAGGCTCCGCTTGCTTACTTAGAGGAATACCAATGTTATACAAACAGGGCAGAATAAGAATATGTAGCCATTAAATGTATGCTCTGCGCTATGAATTAAAATAGAGTTTAGCTATTGTCTACTGCTACAAGGGAACGCCTGAGATTACGCAATGTTTGTAAACACAGCATATACCCGTCGCACTCTGAATCTGTATGACTACTCTTCAGTTGACACTTGAGTGCCTGGTAAAGAGTTCATCGATCCACCTTCAGATTTTCTACCTTTCCACTCACTTAAATCTTACCGTGCGTGTTCTGAATCCTCGTACTATTTTAAGATCATTATTTTTCCATATGTATGTGAGCAACAGAAAAATATTTTCGCATTTGGAAGAGAGAGTCGAGGATTAAAATTTCGTGAAAAGATCTTATAGCAACTAAAGACTCCTTTTTTCATTAATTGCCATCCCAACTCTCGTATCATATCCGTGACACTCTCCCGCCTGTTTCGTGACAGTACGAAACGAGGTGCCCTTCTTTGAACTACTTCGGTAACTTCCGTTGACCCTATCCCGTAATGTTCCCATACCGGCAGCAACACTGCATAAGAGGACAGACAAGCTTATTGTAGTTAGTCTCGTCGATCGAGAGTAAGTTTAATAATGAATCAAATAGGAATGCTAGTAAGCTAGTGAATATATTGTCGTAGGTAATATCCACAACAGTATTAAAAGTTTATACGCAAAGTAGCTCCACGAATGATGAAGAGACTGCAGAAATATATAATGCGATTAAAGATATTGTTCAAATAATTAGACAGAATTGCGGTTGTAAGGAGTGACTGGAATACGATAGTAAAACAAGGAAGTTGTATGAGAACATGGACAGCGGGGAAGGAAAGAAAGGGTAAGCTACTAGTTGGCGTTTTCCACTTAGCCTAATTTAACCATTCCTAATATATTTGGTTTCAGAAGCATGAAAGAAAGTTGTATACGTAGAAGAGATCCGGAGACACCGGAAGTCTTAAAATAAATTAGATAATGGTAAGACAGACATCACAAAATCAGATTTCAAACTGTAAAACATTTCCAGTGTTAAAGTAAAGGAAAGATCAATAATTTCAACTAAGAGAGCGTAGCTGGAAAATGCCTAAGACACGTAGAAAGAAGGAGGAGGAGGAGGAGGTAGAGAAGGAGGAGACGAATGGGAAGAATAAGAAGAAGAATAATTTATAGCAAAAAAGTAATGTTGTATCTCTTCTTCACTCGACTACACCTTAATTTCTTATTTATGTACTTACTCATTAAGAAGTCTTCCTTTTTTATTCTGTGTATTTGTGGAGCATTTTCAGTTGCTGATCACTGGAATTTATTTCAACATACGTACTATCCCTCTTTGTAGAAATCTGATTAATACTGTAACTGAAAACAGTTTTGAGCAATTAATATAACGACAGGAGCTGTTACTTTAATATCCTTTCGATTTAGGTTTTCTGTCACTTATTTTCATTTTGTCAAGTGAATGTCTAAATAACTCCTTCACTACAGTATATGTAAATCTTTTCCTAATGGTCTCAATATTGAGGTGAAATTCCCGTTTTCAACCTTTATGTCTGTTTTGTGCACATGATACGTGCAATCCCACATGTAGTCTGAGACAGCTTGTTGGATATATGGGTGACGCCTTTCACTGGTTGGATGACATGATAGTCAAGTCGGGGTTATGGAAGCGGAAACAAGCTCCTATATCGTTACATCCCGCGGACTAGCGTGATGTATGAAGCGTCATGAGAATTAATGTCTGCTATACTTCTCTTTTAGCACTATCAGATCTTCCATTATTCGACGTTAACAGGTAGTGCTTTCGTGATGTTGTTGCATATGGGCCAGTAGGGTCAAACTGTAATTCATTCAGAAAAGACGAATGGATAAATTTTGCCTAGTGGCGGATATTTCATGCGATGTAGCAGTACTATCACGAAAATGAGAAAAGTAATGAATAAAACAAGGTTTAGTAACACCTGTATCTGTATAGAGTGGGAAGAGATCGCAAAAGGGTAGTGTGTCCAAAAAGGGGGTGCATTTCACAGCCGCCATTTCCGCGAAGCCGAATCTCGTTACTCGGTATATTGTGTCGGGAGATGCGCAGTTACACACACACACACACACACACAGAGTTATCAGCATGTACAGTGGTCGGAAGAGCAGCCAACCAGTGCCAGCATGCTAAATTGTAGTTATCATTAGGGTTCCATTCCGAGCCGAAAGGTTGGCAGCGCCGGCGCTGGGGATGGCCCGTCCGCTAGGCTGGCGAGGAGAGAACTCATTTCGCGCGGATTACCACGCGAAGGGCTGCCAACTGCTCGCTCTTCATTTCCCGCACCACCACCACCGGCCATGCCACCGCAGCATTCGCGCCAGTACTGCTTCTGCCGCTGCTGCTCTTGCTACCGCAGCAGAAAATCCGATGTGCTCTGGGATTCCCCCTCACCAGGGTGCCACTGCTACTGTGTCCAGATACAGCGGCACCTCGGCGTCTGCAGACCACAGGACTTTTTTCTCCAGCTAATGGGCTTTCCGTTTCTTTCCGGTCGTTTTCTTGTGGAAAACGGAAAGAAGGAAATGAGAACTAGAACTGAGTAGTGAATCGTGTTACGGGTGGAGTCAGATCACAAGGTGTGTGTAATAATTACAGACAGTGATTCATTTTGATCTATTCAGTTGGTAACAGGCTTGAGAGACTACAGCTTAATTACCACCATGCTGATTGCTAAACAGAATGAGACAGGATCTGGCAGTAACAATCTACCATTTTACCGTAGGTCCTACAAGAATACTACACAGGGAATGTAATTAACGAGGGTGGTAACTGATTAATGCTCTTGTATGACACAATATCACGAGTCTCTCTCTCTCTCTCTCTCTCTCTCTCTCTCTCTCTCTCTCTCTCTCTGCGTGCTTCCTATTAGATAAATAATAATCATCCCTCGTGATGCAATGACGAAGCCGACAAACCCAATTGCGCATTAATTGAAACAGTATCTAAGGTGGGATTGCCTGCACCTCACGATTGATGCTTTACCTCAGAATCTCCTACTGGGGCGCAGGTGATGCAAATACACGTCTTTTGAGGTGTCCCACAGAAAGAAATCGCGAGCACTCATATTAGGGCGTCTGACTGGTCACTGAATGTCCAATCAACGAAACATGATTCAGCTTGCGAACGCTGTACAGAAAGTTTTTGGTGATATTTGTTTAATAGTCATTAGGCCGTGGCGGAAGATACGATTCTCTGGTTTACGTTTCGACTTACAGTGCTGGAGACATCGTCAGAGACTATAACAACTCAGAAAGTTACTGTCTCTGGCAAACTCAGCAAGACGAACCGTTTTGAACATAGCCAGGCAACAGATGGTTCGTGACGTCATGGCTCACAACTTGTCGGATTTCAGTCCTTCTTTTCTGTTAAAGCTGTTTTTCTTCTTATCCTTCTTCTTCTTCTTCTTCTTCTTCTTCTTCTTCTTCGTACATTGCAACAAAGCAATGATTCTGTCCTGATAAAACCATGGTGCTAGAGAAACGACTTTAGTGGTTCCCTAGTCGCTTTCCGTGTTCTTCTACTGCTGATATCTCATGTACAAGGTATTTTATATACGCTGGTCTTTGCAAGCACTCAGAGAATTTCGAAAGCACACAAACAACTTTAACAGAAAAGGAGATGTATTGAAATTACACAAGATGTTTGCCTTAGTACTGAATAATGTTCCATAACAGACGTCGGCGCAACTCCGCCATCTTAGGCATCAGTCTGATGACGTCACGAACCGACCGTTGCCTGGATACGTATAACCAAGGCCGGCTTGCTGGGGTTGTTTGAGACTATGACGGTTTTGTGAGTTCTTATAACCTGTGATCATGTCTCCAGCCATAGGTCTCTGCAGAAACTTTTCCAAGAGGATGGAAGATTCAACACTTGCATTTTAATACAACTGATCCGGTGAGTTTGAAAACTATATTTGAGAAAAATTGCACAAAACTTACTGTATCTCAAAATATTTACTTATCTTAGTATTAATATTTCAATAGTAGATGCAAATTACACCTTCATGTGAATACTGACGCCACCTGTTTGACTGAATGATCTGAATTTACATTCTCTTGTGGTTAAATCCAAGCCATACAACAAGCCCATAATGTTAGCTCGAAACTGAAATTTAAAAAATCTGAGTTCGGAAAAAAAGTTCATAATGATTGAGGAAATACTGGTGGGTATCAGCAAAAGTGCCACGCCAATATTCTTGGAGGTGGAGAACCAGAGTAAAACTTCAAAACGATTATTCAAAATTGATGCTGTGTACGTTGCTTGGTTGCTGAACTTCTCATCTGTTCACACTAATCCTCGTATTATGAAGGGGAAGGGCATTCTTTATGCCCACCTTTTCAAGGTATCGTAATCTCGTCATGTACTTTATATTTAAATATTTGTAAAAAAAGTGGTTACAGTTTTTACTGGTTTTGTACACCTTATTCCATAGTTCTTTTAATTTTTCTAGTAAATCTTCACCCCAAAAATTTAAGTCTTAGTAGTAAATGTGACTTTTCACAACAAATGTCGAATTGACGTTTAGAGTCTCAGTAGCTTTCTTAGAAATCTGTACATCTTTACAAAGTATGCTGAAACCAAAAGACAACGACAATTACCAACATTTGAATTTTTAAAATTTTTTGTGGCTGTCATAAAGTACCTCTCCAATTCTTGTATGCACTACAGAAAATGCGTTGGTATCCCAAGGATCACGCCAACAGATATTTTCAAATTCTGAACCCTACTTATCAATGAGAAACTCTTTAAAAATTATATTATTAACAATTATAGACAAATTTATGTAACATGAAATCAAGAAATACGTAAATAAATACCTAACGAAAATAGATGAAATATGTAAACAAGTATATAATGAAGCAATTATATGTGAGATACAAAATTTTATTTTACTTTTATTTATGAATTTTATTTTATTTATTAGCCACAGATCTATGTTAAATCTTAATCAGTCTACTTCTGCTACGAAGTGCTGAAATTCAAGTATCTCCTATTCAAGCATTAAACTCGCACTGGAACGGGATGCACAGTTTATTACAACACACTTTCCTAAATTTTATGTTGCCATGCGAAGACTTCTGTTTGACATAATGAGTCTGTAGATGGAGATATATCGCTCAGCTTTGTAAGAAGTTGACGTTGCATATTTATACAGAGGGACTGTACAATAATAATATTCTCAGGGGGTTCTACAGTTTCACCATAAATTAAGTGAGATTTGACTATTCAGGGTCTTTGTTAAGCACTTGTTGCCGAAGTTGTTACCACTTACTTCGGAGGCAGAGATGCATCAAGTACCTGCTGCTTCTAGTGTTGTACATGATAAAGGCAGTTCAAGAAAACCTCCTTCGCTTCTGTTATCAGTGTATTTACTTCTGAGAATTCGTGTCTAACTGTCTTTGCCACTCTCATGCAGTAAGTCTGGCTAAAATAAATCAAGCGATTTTCCCACTTTCACCATCTATGGGGCTGCATGTGTGTATATCAGTACGACCCTCCCTTCCTTATCATTATCTCATGAGATGAAGTGTCCGCCCTCGATAGCTGAGTGGTCAGCGCGACAGATTGTCAATCCTAAGGGCCCAGCTTCGATTCCCGGCTGGGTCGGAGATTTTCTGCGCTCAGGGACTGGGTGTTCTGTTGCCTAATCATCATAATTTCATCACCATAGACGCGCAAGCCACCGAAGTGGCGTCAAATCGAAAGACTTGCACCCGGCGATCGGTCTACCCGACGGGAGGCCCTAATCACACGACTTTTTTTTATGAGTAGAAGTTCATATAGGTGCAAGCTGCAACTGATATGGATTCCAGAATAGTTGCTTAGTAATATACAGGGTGAGTCACTAATTATTGCCACCAAGAATAACTTCGAAAGTATGATAAGAGCTGAAACGTTTGTGGGACAAAAGTTGCAAGGGACAATGGGGGCCATACTATGACGTTGGATTTTTTGTTGCTAGGTGGGGTCACGCAGATATGAAGGTCAACTTTATTTTCTTTTTATGAGATGCTGTTCGAATGGTCCAAATGGCTCTGAGCACTATGGAACTTAACTTCTGAGGTCATCAGTCCCCTAGAACTAAGAACTACTTAAACCTAAGGACATCGCACACATCCATACCCGAGGCAGGATTGGAACCTATGACCGTAGCGGTCGAGCGGTTCCAGACTGTAGCACCCAGAACCGCTTGGCCACCCCAACCGGCGAGATGCTGTAGTTTGGTACTTATTTTCTGATGGCGGCTATCGAGACGAATCCAATGATGTAAACAGTAAGGTCTTTGAAGGTCAACTATGTTCACAAAGGTGGCATGAACGTCCATTTACAGAATGTGTTGGAAGTGATGGCCACTGGTAGCGATACAGTGCTGTAATATTCTTATCATGGATTGAGTTGTTGGACGTGAGGTCCGCCAGTTATGCAAAACACCTTATCAAATTGGCGCTTATCGAAGCACCTGCTCTGACAATTCTCTCTCGCGTATCTTCAGGTGTAGTTGGAACGTGTTTATAAACGATGTCTCTTACGAATCCCCACAAGAAAATATCCAGAGGCGTCAAGTTCGGCGAATGAGCCGAGCATGACACATGTTCGCATCCAGTCCAACGATTTGGGATTGTCTCTGCAACTCATATTGTAAGAGGTATGCGATGTATGCGCTGCCTGGTCTAGCCACCAGCAAAAAATGTGCCGGACATCCATCGTGTTGATTCCACATTCTGTTCCTTGTCCCTAAAGGTATTTCTTCCAATAACAGACCTAACGTTTCTTGCAGGAATGTTGTGTACTTCCTACCATTAAGATTTCCTCTTACGGAATAGAGGTCAATAGTTATATCCTCCATAACCCCCCACCATACATTCACCGACCACGGTGTTTGGTGTGCAACTTGCCGCAGCCAACATGGATTTTCAGTTGCCCAATAATGCATATTGTGCAAATTAACATTTCTGTGGGTCGTGAATGTAGCATTGTCAGTGAATAAAATCAAATTAATAAATGTGTCATCTCTTTGAATCCGAAGTTGAGCCCATCGGCAGAATTCAATGCGACGCATACAATGCGTACCAGTTAATTCGTGATGGAGACTGATATGGTAACGATAATATTTATGGCGATGCAGAACACGAACAGATGCCGTTGCTATTTGACGCGAACTAGCACAAGGATCTCTAGCCACAGTGGCAAGAATACCAATTTCCGTTTTCTCGTTAGTAACTTTCCTCTGCCGGATATGTTTCCTATGCGTTAAAGATCCAGTTGTCCTCAATTTATCATACACATATTTAAATGTACGACGTGTAGGGTGAGTAGAATTCACATCATTGGCCGGCCGGTGTGGCCGCGTGGTTCTAGGCGGAACCGCGATGCTGCTCCGATCGCAGGTTCGAATCCTGCCTCGGACGTTGATGTGTGTGATGTCCTTAGGTTACTTTGGGTCAAGAAGTTCTAAGTCTAGGGGACTGATGACCTCAGATGTTAAGTCCCATTGTGCTTAGAGCCATTTAAACCATTTTTACACATCACTGGATTCGTCTCATTATGGTCATCGCTGTCCCATGCAACATTTGTCTCGTAAACTTTTCAGCTACTACGATACTTTCGGAGTTATTCTACGTGGAAATAGTTAGTGACTCACCCTGTAGATAGGCTGATAAGGTCTGTACTTAAAACGTTTCCCGAATGCACAAATGCGTTCGGATAACTTAGCGTTGGCCGGCTTTTGTACGTACTACCAGTTAAATCACTGTGGAGAAAGCGGCCCATGCTTCCCTCTGACAAGTGTAAAACTGCAACTTGTTTGTTGATTGAAAGCCTAGGACTCGTGTCATTATCATTCAGTACGCCGTCAGTGTTTTCTGGCGCTCGCACTTGGCTCTGAGCCTTATGGGACTTAACATCTGTGGTCATCAGTCCCCTAGAACTTAGAACTACTTAAACCTAACTAACCCAAGGACATCACACACATCCATGCCCGAGGCAGGATTCGAACCTGCGACCGTAGTGGTCGCGCGGTTCCAGACTGAAGCGCCTAGAACCGCTCGGCCACTGCGGCTGGCGGCGCTCGCGCTGTCGTATGCTCTCCCGTTGTTGTTCTATTCGTAGCAGTCAGCGACAGCGGCAGACTGACTAACCCGCCTCTCCGGATTTTTAATTGCCGTCGAAAGTTCTATTGAGAAGCTACTCTCACCATTTTTGAAATAAGCTTCAGTCAGAAAGGCACGACGCGTTGTGGTGCAAAGCTCCATTGTAACTAAAATTGCATTCTTCCTGCTACACTCCGCCGCACTTTATCCTCACTGCACTGTTGTGAGACCTGAAATCACTGAAAGTGATACTGTTTCTGATGGGCCCTGTAAAATTTAAAATATACATCCATGCTCATAAATTAAGGATAATGCTGATACATGCAGAAACAATGCTGTTATGGGTGGTTTGCGGGTTTAAATCACCTCAGGGTATGACCATAAGGTGCAGTTAACCTACGAACGTCGCATGGTGGCGCTGGCAGCAGTCCACAAACGCAGAGGTCTGTTGGTGCATGTCAGAGTACGGTGCAGCGAGTAAGTGTGCAGTCGTTTTAGACGTGCTAATGGCGACTCTGTGTTGAAAATGGCTCAAAGAACACATACTGATGACGTTATGAGGGGTAGAATACTTGGGCAACTGGAGGCTGGTCAAACACAACAGGTCGTAGCACGGACCGTCCGTGTGCCAGTGAGTGTGATCTCAAGATTATGGCAACGAATGTAGCAGACAAGAAACGTGTCCAGACGCTACAGTACGGGACGTCCACAGTGTGCACCACAAGAACACCGATATCTCACCATTATTGCCCGCAGACGGCCACGGAGTACTGCAGGTAACCATCCTCGTGACCTTACCGCAGGCACTGTAACAATTGTCTCCAGGCACACAGTCTACAGACGACTAAACAGACATGGTTTATTAGCCCGGAGACTGGCAAGGTGCATTCCACTGACCCCTGGTCACAGGAGAGTTCGTAATGCCTGGTGTCAAGAATACAGTACATGGTCATTGGAACAGTGGTCCCAGGTCATGTTCACGGACGAGATCAGGTATAGTCTGAACAGTGATTCTCGCCGGGTTTTCATCTGGCGTGAACCAGGAACCAGATACTAACCTCTTAATGTCCTTGAAAGGGACCTGTATGGAGGTCGTGGTTCGATGGTGTGGGGTGGGAATATGATTAGTGGACGAACACCCCTCCATGTCTTTGACAGAGCAACTGTAACAGGTCAGGTGTATCGGGACGTCATTATGCACCATTATGTATGCCTTTTCAGGGATGATAATTCACGGTCCCTCCGAGCTGCCATTGTGAAGGGGTACCTTGGAACAGAAGATATCAGGCGACTGGAGTGGCCTGCCTGTTCTCCAGACCTAAACCCCACCGAGATCGTCTGGAATGTTCTCGGTCGACGTATCGCTGCACGTCTTCAAACCCCTATGACACTTCAGGAGCTCCGACAGGCACTGGTGCAAGAATGGGAGGCTATACCCCAGCAGCTGCTCGACCACCTGATCCAGAGTATGCCAACCCGTTGTGCGGCCTGTGTACGAGTGCATGGTGATCATATCCCATATTGATGTCGGGGAATATGCGCAGGAAACAGTGGTGTTTTGTAGCACATGTGTTTCGGGACGGTTTTTTCAACATATCACCAATACCATGGACATACAGATCTGTGTAGTGTGTGTTCCATATGTGCCTATTCTATTATCGCCAGTTTTGTGTAGTGCCACGTTGTGTGGAACGACATTCTGCAATTATCCTTAATTTATGAGCATGACTGCAATTTCCGAAGTGCTGGTAGTGAACCACGACATCTGTTTCACGATCTAAGGATGGCCGATCGTGGCCAGAACCACTCATTTCGTTTTAAATTAGTGTATGCGTGGAAGAAAATAATTTGTTTTTTTCAGAACAATAAAAGTTAATACACTACTGTGCAAAATACAGCGACGAAAACAGCTTTCGCATGTGTCAAGTAACATACATCAATGGAACTTGCTCCATACATAGAAAGAACTTCTACGGTACAGCACCGAAAGTCACTGAAAGAAATAAGCAATGAGACGAACAGAAACGACACTTTTATTCAAAGCCGATAATTATACTTAACGTAACCACGATTTAAAATGGTCCTCTGAGCATTAAAAAAGGTGGAACATGGTCCATAATAGGATATGTGATCATTACGAATAGCAGTACATACTCTGAAACGTGCTGCCATGCTCGCCGCAAGTGTACTAAGGAGTTTTGGTGGTAGGGCGTTCCATTCTCCCACCAGCGTATTTGACTGCTGCTGGGGTCGTTGGTGCATCTGGAGGTGTTGCAATACGTCTCCCTAACGCATCCCACACATGTTCGATGGGATTTAAGTCGGAGAGACGGGCAGGCCAGTCCATTCGCCGAATTTCCTCTCGGTCTGAAAGGTCCTTCACCTTCGCTGTTCCCTGTGGTCGTGCACTGCCATCCACAAAAATGAAGTCAGTGACGAATGCACTCATGCAAACACGCAAATGGGGAAAGAGTACAGTATCAAAATATCGTTGACAGGTGAGTATTCGAAGACTTTTGAGCTCATTACACTCATCCAACATTACGCCTCCCGTCGGTACAACATCTAGACCAACAATACGATCGTGATCGATAATGTTCCTGGGTGCAATGTGTGTTCCCATCTCTCGTCATGTGAGGATGCGTCCAGCATTGTAGACCACGGTAGTTTCCGCAGTCGAGGCATTGTGGTGTGAGCAAGCATCGTCTTGCATCGTCGCACTAATTACCAAATCTTTGAACACAGTGTAGTCACCGCTCAGCGTTTTTATGACTATGTTCGCCTTCCCCATGTTGGTTTTCTCAGGAATGCCTTAGGGTCTGACTTAATTTTCAAGGATGACAGTGCGTGGCCGAATCGAACAGCGCATGTGGAGGAATCCTTGGAACGAGAGGATATTCAGTGAATGGACTGACCTCCCGGTTCCCACGACTGAAATCTCATGGAGCAGGTGGTCTTGGCGGGAGGGGGCGGGTGGGGGGAGGGGGGGGCGGGGCGCGGGGTAAGGGAGCCTTGCGGTTACGTGTTGCAGCATGTCTACAGGCACCAACGATCGTCCAGCAGTTCTCAACCGCACTGCTGGAAGTATGGAATGCTCTACGGGGAGGACACGTTGCCAATTTTACGGCCACATTGTAGAACATGTATTACTGCCCATGGCGATAGCACACACTGTTGAGAACCAAGTCGCGCCGTTTCTAATGTCTATGGGTTCAGCATAAATCGCCATGACTTCAGAGTAATTATTATTTTTCAATTAAAGCGTCATTTGTGTTCGCCTCCTTGCGTATTTCTTCCAGTTACCTTCTATACTATACTGTAGCACTCCTTTCTACGTATGGTGCAAGTTGCATGGAGCTACGGGGGTTATGGGGAAAGTAAAGAACTATCGGTCGCGAAATGGAAACCACAGTGAAAATCCAATGAAGTTTTGCACAGGTGTGTTGGGCAGTGTCTCTATTATGCCCGCCGATCGCGTTACATCGATTTTTTTAGTTCCGAGCAGACAGTTCGCACATAAAGACACTTAGAACAATAGTGTCTCCCGCGAAGTAAGAGAGCCTGATGAGATACTTCGCCTGAAGCTATGCAGCCAACACTACATAACTGTTGGGCGTTTTCTTCTTCAAGACAATTCTCAGCCGCATTCTGCAGGGGCAATGAAGATGCTGCGGCATCGTTTTCAATTGGAAACGTTTGATTACCCAGAGTACAGCCCGTAATTGTCTCCCTCTGAGTTTCATCTCTGCTCACATGAACCGCTGGCTATGAAGACAACATTTTGGTACAGACAAGGAGCTGTAGGCCAGTGTAGAGAATTGGCGGAAATCACTGGTGGCTGCTTTCTGTAACGAGGGTATTGAAAAGTAGGTACAACGCTACGACAAAGTTCTAAGTCGGATCGGCAACTATCGAGATAAGTAGCTGGAAGTTGTAGCTATCTGATGCAAATAAAACATTTTGCGACCTATCGCTCCTTACTTCCCGAATAGGCCTAGTATGTTACTTCAGCGTGACACATCATGTGAAAGATAATTTCGTCCTGAAGTTTTGCACAACAGTGTAGAGTGAAAGGCAGATGCCAAACGGTGAATTACTAGAACTATCCTCGGGACATTTAGTCCATAAAAGACTTATCAGTTTACAAATGCCTCATCCTTTCGATGCTTCAGTGTTGCTCCGTTGTCTAGAACCGTTTCAAGGCAGGACTCGTGGAAAAAATAGAAGCTGTCCAAAGAAGAGCGGGTCGTTTCGTCACGAAATCGTTGAGAAAGGGCGTTTGTTGACGGCATATTCCGTCTCCCAATTAATGATTTTAACTACTTTCCCTGCTTACTTAATGAGACATCGGCATCTGCAGACAGAAGTGGTCCGCAGAGAACAACGAGGACAAGTTTAATCCAAAGACCAGATGGGACTGGAATCCAGTTCACCGAACCCCTCAATGAAAATGCTTTCCAGGAATTTACAAGTACTGGGAAGCGTAATGCTACGAAACACGAATCGTTTCTGAAATGGCCTGACTGGTACAAAAATATTGGGAAGCAACGGAGGCTTCAGTTAAAATTCTGTAAGTCTACTCCCCGTTCGGCTCTGGGAGATGCCTGAAAGCTAGCAACGCAGTTGTCGACTTTCAACTGAGAAGTTAAAAAGACTCCGCAACATTCCCTTAACACACTCTCTCTGTGTTGCTTTACCACACGATGCCAGATCTCTGTAAAGTAATGAGAAAGAGTACAAGTTGCATTCCGTCAGTAAAGAATGATTGTAGCCCGTATTGGTAGTCTTTATGCCGCAGTAGCCAACTCGGCCTCCTTGCCTTTCCATTATAGCAGACTTCTCAGTTTTTTTCCCGAAACATTTCAATGCTAACATCAACCCGCATTTTATACATGTGGTCGTGTTTTGAGTAGTGTTATAATGCAGTTAAAAGTATGTCGTTCCAGTTAAAGAGAAGCATCTGCTTCACAATTAACGATGCACAATAAAACTGCGTGCCCCTTCGCTTACTATCATTTGTCGAAAACTTCATTTCGGTATCTAGAAAAGTCGACTTAATGAAAGGGCGTCACACCTTCATGCAGAAACCTTTTCAACGAATCGCGTCGAAACACCCACTGAAAACAATAGACACCTAGAACTGTGACAAAACTGAGCCGTCGCCACAAATATGTAATCAAAACTGCCTTACAGAGAGTATTCGAGGTATACAGGGGCACCAGTGGCTCTTATCCAACATTAAATATCATGTGCGAGCCATCACCAGACTGTGGGGGAGGACGGCGGTTCAATCCCGCGTCCGGCCATCCTTATTTAGGTTTTCCGTGATTTCTCTAAACATCTCCAGGCAAATTCCGTGATGGTTCCTTTGAAATGACACGGCCGATTTCCTTCCCCGTCTTTCCTTATCCGATGAGACTGATGACCTCACTGTCTGGTCTCCTTCCCCAAACAATCCAAACCAACCAACTGAGAGGGGTGGCAGGGTACTGAGACCCTTTTATTGTTAATTCAGTAATAAATTTTTCTTCACGCTTAAATTCTCATAACCAGTACGTCGGCACTATCTCTTGTGGCCTACGTCCTGGCTCTTACCATAACCTCAGCAGCAAAACGATGCTGTCAGACAATGTTTCCTCTCGCAGCGCCCTACCGACGATGACGGAGTATGGGAAGACAATCGCGTGCGGAGATGCTACCAGAGTAGCGGTCGAGAGATGCTTGTTCTGTCTGGTCTCATCTCCTGGCGAAGTTTAATGCTCTCTTTTTCCTCTCCCCCCTGCCTGCCCCCCCCCCCCCAATCTCTGCTTTCCGGACTCCCTATGGCGGACACAAATATACTTCGAAGCGGACGATATCGTCAACCTCTATCTAGTAATGTAAACTATGTACACAGACCCGCCTGGGTACCGGTCGACTGCCGTGTCATCCTCTGGCAGTGACGTCATTAGATGGATGGTGTGGGGTTTGCATGCCGCTCTCCCGACCGTTGTCACTATTCGTCGCCTAGAGCTACTATCGCTCGGTCAAGCAACTACTCCATTGGATTCACGTGGCTGTGTCTACCCCGCTTCAGTTCTCACACCAAAGAAAAAAATCCTTGGTAGTACTTGGAATCGAAATGGGGTGTCCCACATGGTAGTCAGCTGTGCTGGCCACTTGGTTACGGAGCTGGCCTTCTTCCTAATGTTGTGACGTGCTCTCTATTTCTCTCGAGATACGACACGGTTAACAACTACGCCAGTATAGCGGTATGTATGTACTACACGTATAAATTAGTCCAAGTAAAAAAACGTACTGTAACTCAGAAAACACTTTGGTATGAACTCTGGTATACAAATATTCCATACTGAAAGAAACTTAGTCCGTGACAAGTTACAACTTTCAGTACTAATGTCGTCCAGGGACTAAGTCGGTATCGGCAAGTCAGCACTAGTAATGTGGTGATTCCACTAAGAAATCTGTTTACTAATTCAGTGTATTCCAGTGTGGCATGTCTCAATAGACCAGTGCACTTGCGGATAGCTGTCCACAATACAACACTGTTGACTGAAAGATCTGACGCCACAATACAATTGCGATTATCTTTCCAGCCCTCAGACTGTAGAGTACACAATTCCACAGATAGTTACATTCTATTCGCGTGATTGTATGTCATTACCGGAGAAAATAAGCTCATCGCCTGTTAGTTCTGCTGGCTGGATGATGACACCCTCGTTCGTGGTTGGTGTCTGCAGGAGGCATGGAAGAGCAGTTCCTTCTTCGAAGGTGAACAGCTGCTGAGACTTCCAGTACTCAATGCACTGCCTGCGGATCAGGAAACCAGAACACAGCGGTATAGGATGGGATATGTCGAGCTAGAGAATCTAACACACACTAAACCTCCTGTTTTATTTCAGTCACCTTCAGATGTCATCAAATGCTTACAGCTACATAGGCACTGAAACAGTCACTGGTCGTACACAAAGTACACAAAGTAATCACATGCGACAGATCGGGTGACCTGGGTGGCAACCAAGGGCAGCTACCAGACTGACCTCTGCTAACAACTGTCAGACGTGGAAATCGTGTAAATGTGCTACAAGGTTCGGCCGGCTGTATGGGCAATTGTTCCATTTTGTTGGAACTTACAGTGGATCATTTCCTCCCCCGTTAATGCTGCCACAAATTGTCGTCTAATAGTATCCACTCGTCCGGGCCATTATTAATTCCCCCTCCCCCCCCCCCCCCCTTATATTCAAAGAACCGTTTGACATGCACCTCCACTGGTTTCGACCTCCTAAGATGAGAATTACCTGTTATTATTCCTGCAGTAAACATGTACTGTTTAATCACTCACAAACAACACTCGATAATTTATTCTGAATTGTGATCGTAAGACATAGTTCTGATGCGTGAGAAACTTGTAAATTGTAACCTGTTAAACCTTCTGTAGTACGCACTAAATACTGTGAGTTTAACCCTGAACCATTACAATAACCATAGCTTATTCTTTTTCAGGTAAGTGAAGCTTGACAGCCACTTGGAGATTTTCGTAATTATTTCTCTGCAGTATTCCCAGATTGGGTGAGTACGCCAAAATGATATCCAGTAAACTGTTGCACGAACTTTCTGATGACTTTGTTGCTATTTTTTTCAAATATTGTTTACACGTCAAGTTGCGTAGAACCAAATTGAGGAACAAATCTTCAAGGTCATGGAACATGTCAGTAGATGTAATTACAACATAAAAGTAATAGATAAAAACAAAATGTTTATGAACCCGAAAAAAGTCAGTCCATAAGTTTAAGTGAACACAGTCAACATTGCAACAAGAATCAGCTTAAATTTTCAAGGAACTCCTCGACAGAGTGGAAGGAGTGACCCATGAGGAAACTCTTCAGTTTCGATTTGAAAGCGCGTGGATTACTGCTAAGATTTTTGAACTGGACAGCAGTGTACTGCACACCTTTCTGCGCAAGAGTTAAGGAAGTCCGATCCAAATGTATGTTTGATTTCTGCCGAGTATTAACTGAGTGAAAGCTGCTTATTCTTGGGGATAAGCTAATATTGTTAATAAGAAATGTCAGTAAGGAATATGTATATTGAGAGGTAAATGTCAAAATACCCAGACTCGTGAACAGGGGTCCACAAGAGGTTCTTGAACTATCCCCACTTATTGCCTGAACCGCCCGTTTCTGAGCCAAAAATATCCTTTTAGAATGGAAAGAGTTACCCCAAAATATAGTATCGTAAGACATAAGCGAATGAAAATAAGCAAAATGTACTGATTTCCGTGTCGAACGATCACTCACTTCAGATAACGTTCGAATAGTAAAAATGGCAGCATTAAGTCTTTGAACAAGATGCTGAACGTGGGCTTTCCACGACAGTTTACTATCTGTCTGAACACCTAGAAATTTGAACTGTTCAGTTTCACTAATCTTATGCCCATTCTGTGAAATTAAAATGTCAGGTTTTGTTGAACTGTGTTTTAGAAACTGTGAAAACTGAGTCTTACTGTGATTTAGCGTCAGTTTATTTTCTACAACCCATGATCCATTGATCTTTAGTAAGACATTCCTCTCAAAACGAGAATATTATTTAAGTGTCCTTGTTATTGGGGTAGGGGTGAGCAGCTGTAGAGTCCTACTGTTGGGATCAATGTTTCGTACAACTGGAGTCTGAAATTCCTTGAGGGACTCCGCGATTGAACGAGTTGACTCCGACTAAAGTACGACCGGTCTGCGGCTTGGATGTTACCTTCTATTTCTGTCTCAGGCAATGCATTCTCTGTAAAAGTATAAACCCCACCAGAGCAGATCATTAAAGCCATCGCATCATCCTCAGCCCGCAGGGCGTCACTGAATGCTGATATGGAGGGGCACGCGGTCAGCTCACCGATCTCCATGCCATTTTGTAAGTTCACGAGATCAGAGCCGCTACATCTCAATCAAGTAGCTCCTCAGTTCGCCTCACAAGGGCTGAGTGCACCCCGTTTGCCAAAAGTGATCGGCAGACCAGTCGGTCACCCATCCAAGTACTAGCCCAGCTCAAAAGCGCTTAACTTTGGTAATCGGACGGGAACTGGCGTTACTACTGCGGCAAGGCCGTTAGCTCTGTGAAGGTCACCCGCAAATATTTACAGTTATGAACCATTTTGTAGTAGCAGCTTCCGACTAGCAGTGGCTGGAGTGGGTCTCTTGAATAGGTCCTACTGATCATCTAATATTCGCTCTCTAGTTCATTCACCAGCAGATTGATCTTGCTCGCTGGCGGCTCCACTTTGTCGCTCATCTGCATCAGTTCTTCCTTATAACTGGACAACTGGGTCTCATCGTCGGAAAAGGAGGGATGTGTGATTGTCTCACTTCGATTTCTTCGGAATTGTAATGGAAAGCTTCTCTCACTATCTTTTTGAGAGCCATGTTGAACAAAATTGCTGACAAGTCTCCTAGTCTCAGCCCTTTCGTTACGTTAAGGCACGGCTCCCGAATTTCACTTTGCCATTTGAATCAACGAGACAGATTCTAACTTAGCTGACAAGTTTCTTGGGTATTCTAAACTCGACAAGTTTGTCACGCTCTCTCGGTGGATGCACTCGTATGCTTTCCCCAGTGGACGCATTAGTATGCATTCTGAAAGTCGATGAAGAGCACTTTAAGGTTTTCGCCATTTTCCTGCATCTTGTCGGTGAACTGTCGCAGTACATAGATATCGTCGACCGTCGAACAGGCATTCCTAAGGCCGCCTCGATATTCCCCAATCAGTTATTCTGTAAACGGATGGACTACACAGTTCGACAGCGTGTTACAGTAGACTTTCAGGAGTGCGGTTCTCCTGTACTCAAACTCATCACCTTTCTTGTGTGAAGGGCGGATAACTGCGGTCTTCCAGTCTCCTGGGATATCCTTCACAATCCAGACCTCTAGATTAGTTGGTGAAATCTCGAGTCCCTCCCCTCTCGCTTCAATGACTTGTACCTGGATCCAATATCCTCCTGGACTTACATTCTTTTTCAGCTTCATTGTCTGATTGTTAGTATTGGTTAAAAACAGTATTGATTGCAATTTTAGTTTTTTATTTTTCAACGACGCATTTCAGCTTATTTAGGCATCTTCAGGTTATCTTTTCTAGCGGGAACGCGTTACGCAGATCTTGGTGCCTCTCGCGTCCATCTACAAAAGGTAACCTGAAGATGCCTAAATAAGGCGAAACGCGTCGTTGAAAAATAAAAAAACTAAAATTGCAACCAAGACTGTTTTAACCAATACTATTAAACACTGCTTTGCTGTATGCCACATATGGATTGCAAGAATTTCCATTATCTGATTCGTTATATCTGATTTCCTATATGATCCATTACAGATGGCGGGCAATATGATTCTACACTATCGGGAGGTTAAAGTTCCCACATAGACTTACTCATCACAGTTGAGCAGCTCTCTGAAGTATTATTTCCATCTCTTGGCAGAGTTGACCCAGTTTGTGTGGACGGTTCCATGATGTTCCAAGGCAAACTTTTTGTGGTTAAGTTAATATTAGGACACAGCTTTTGCGTCTCTGTTTTCCAAAAAATCTCGTTGAGCTTCCTCTGCCATTCCCTTGACGTACATTCTCCTCGGTGTCCTCAGGGCGGCTTGGGTAGTTCTCCATACTTGTTTGTACTGTGCTTTGCCTTGAACAAAATCGGCATTTCGTAGCCAGCCTTCCGCGTCTTCTCCTCTCTTGGCTAATGCCTTAATGAATTCGTTCCAAGCCAAATCTTCCTGCCCCTCGTTCACTTCTTGGTGGCTGTATTTGCCACCTCTCCGACTTTTTTCCATGCTATTGTGTTAGCAACTCAAATTAGTTTGTTAGCAGTTGAGAATCTTTGTAAGTTAGTCAGCAGAATGTGAAAGTTTTAAGTGATGTCGTTGCGTTTAGTACGTGCTCTGTGTGACGACAGAAATGTAAGTAACGGCATAAGTGATATGATCTAAATATTTAACTAACTCACTTACGTAACACACTAAAACAATTGAATCATCTTGCACAAGGTGTAATTTTCAATACTCAACGTTAGAGGCACATATAGGGAGTAAGGCTCATGACAATCCAGATTAACATGTATGTGTTGTTACGCCCCTGATAATGTCAGCATGTTGCCGAAAAGCTGATACCAGACAACAGTATAAAGTTAATTAAGTAAAAAAAAAAATCATAACTAGGGTACTCATTTTCTTGACAGTTCAAACATTATGCTCCACTTTACACTCATGAAGGCTTTTTCTAGGTCAACAAGTCCTACGAGTTCCTCGATTTTTTTCCGAAGTCTTGTTTCCGTTGCGCCGAAACTGCGTCTCTAGTGCCTTTGCCTTTCCTGTGATATTGACAAGTACGAAATAAAAAGAGAAGAGTGGTGTAGTTAGTTTTTAGGGCAAGGATTAATATGCAGAGGAGTGGTTGTGTTTGTACAGGGAGCAGCGGATGTTGACGGATGGGAAGCTATACAGATGCGCTAGCCACAGCGGGGCCTGGAATGTCCGCAACTGCAATCTCGGAATCGGACGCAGTAACGGGGCTTTACCCAGATTACTGTGTGTGCGGCCGGGTTGGCAGCGGAGGTCTACTTGGAATATCAAAGCGCTGTCAGGCCGCCGGTGGATTCAGATGCAAACGCGGTTTGCACCGGGGAGATCCAGGCGGCCAGCCCCGGGGATATTAACGGCCGGGGCTGTCGCAATGTGCTGATGCTTGCGTTCCCTCCCTCCCCCACACTCCCTCCCTCCCTCCCTCCCACCGCCAGTACCTGCCCTAAGCACCGCCGCCGAGATCCACCGCTGCTGGTCGGCTTTGCGACTATTCCATTAACGTCGTTATCGGTGGCTCGTTAGGTCAATTACTAGCAATTACTGCGGCCCGTCCGTACGCCAGCAGGCAGGAGCGGCCTGCGCGTGTGTGCGTGTGCGCGCACGCGCGCGTGTGTGTGCTTGTGATGTTTTAATTTGCGCAATGTCCGCTGGCCGTTTGCCAGTGACACGTATCACTCGCGATGACAGACACTGCGTCCGACAGATCGGCTCGCTCCGGTGGTCGCGGTCCTGGGTTCGACGCGGCGTGACGGCGACGGACGTGACATGCGAGCGGTCAGTGAGCTCTAACGTAAACAAGAGGCCGGACAAAATAAAGCGCACCACACCATTCCCATCGCCAACTCCCCGTCACACCACCTACACACACACAGAGGGACACTAAGTTACGCATTTATCTGTTCTGATTTCAAATTACATTAAGAGGGGTAGGACGTCAAAGGGGCCGACTTGGAGCAGGAGAGGCACCACAGGACATTTTAATTTCCACTGTCTATACTTTTACAAATAAATTCATAAAACTTGTCAGCATGACCAGCAAGGATTCAGGATTCACGCTCATAGCAATGGAAGTTCAAAAACATAACAAAATAAATTTTTTTACCTGTGAAATTTCATCATTTTTCACTTACTAATGGCTTCATTTGTTGGTGTAGGTACACTTTTCTTGATACGTAAGAGAGATTCTCCGATGAATTTTGCACAGCATACAAACCATACCAACAGGTGCATGAAACTCTATAATTTTCCGAATCTGTTAAAACTCTGGTATAAATTAAGATAATTAACTGTAAAATTTGAATTTTTTTTTTTTTAACATGAAGTTTAAAATGTAACAGCTCATTCATATTTTCATAGATTAAATAAATTGTAGAGTTTCATACACATGTAAGTATTGTTTGTACGCTGGGCAAAATTCATCGAAGAATCTTTCTTTCTTATGAAGAAAAGTGTACCTATAGCAACAAATGCAGCCAATAGGAAATGAAAAGGTGATGAAATGTGGCACGTAAAAAAATTTATTTTGTTATGCTTTTGAACTTCCTCTGCTATGGGTGTGAATTCTACATCCTTCCTGGTCATGCTGACAAAGTTCTATGAATTTATTTGTAAAAGTGTGGACAGTGGAAATTAAAATGTCTTGTGGTGCCTCTCCTGCTCCAAGTCGGTCCCTTTGACGTCCTACCTCCCTTAAACAAAGAGCGGAATTAACTGTAGACGTTGATGAGGCAAAAGCTTTGAAATTAAATTTATTGAACGTCGCTAATCGCTCTCGTTATGAGACACTAGATCAGCGGTTCGCAACCTGGGGGTAATTATCCCCTGAGGCGTGAAATGAAACTTTCTGAGGGGGTGAAAACTGAACGATTCGATTCTGTTTCAGTCACGAAACTGAATTATTTTCAAATGATCATTACTATTGTCACAATTTTGTAACACTTCTAATATTTATTATATAAGTTACCAGTAATTACTTTTTCTCACTTAGTAGCTTTAATGCGGTGGAGGTTACAGGTTCCTCACATAGTCCACAAACTACACACCTCTGTTGTGCTTTGTCCCGTACGTCGTGAGACATATACGTAACAAATGCTATATATCTCACGAAAATATCCCTTCCAAGTTGTAGATAGTACCTGCAGTAGTTCAGATATTGCCTGATTACTCACTCGGAAGCAGATAAATGAATTAATTGGCACTATTATTAGAGTGCTTGGACAGAAAACATTAACAGCCTGAAGTCGTCCAATTTCTGCCACTACCTAAGAAAGGAGTGCAGCAGTGAAGTTATTTACGAACAATAAGCAAACTGTACACATCTGAACTTCTTTGACCTTAAATAGGGTTGCAGTGAATAGGTCAAGCATGCGTCGCAATGGGGAGGAGGAATGAAAGAGAAGTGTGTTTTCCAACGAGTGTCTGCCCTCAATATGGGCAATTAGCTTTCTCGTCTGAGGAGCAGTTGTGGGTAGCACTTGCGATGCACCACGAATTCCTACGTCACTCATTTTCACACACACAATATCATTCATCTTTCATCATTTAAAAGTAAAAGGGTTCCAAGAAAAGTATTTAATTCTACCATTTAGTTACGTGCTTAAGTTGGCGATAATTTGTTTGAGGGGGGCCAACAGATCGAAGAGGGGGGGGGGGGGCGGCGGAGGTACTAGATATTGCCAGACTGCACTCAGGGGTAACGGTTTTCCAAAGGCTGCAAAGCTTGGGAACGGCTGCACTAGATGAAGATAGTGTGGGTAAGTTCCAGTCCATTTTAATCAAAGTCAAGTTTTCTACGCTTCTCAGTGTTCAAGACACCATATCGCCTGAACTACGTGTTCTACAATGATATAATTTTGCAGGTACATTCAGTGCTGTACGTGAATACTGTCTGCCAAATGTGTTGCTAATACAGTTAGTAGTAAAGATGTAATAAATCAGAACATCATTGTGTTGCCACACTGTGGTCTTATAACCAATTATAGGTACACATACACTTTAATGTGGACTAGCAACTGTGGTACTACATAGTATTCTACGGTCACAAGTTCGAATCCTGCCTCGGGCATGGATGTGTGTGATGTCCTTAGCTTAGTTAGGTTTAAGTAGTTCTAAGTTCTAGGGGACTGATGACCTCAGAAGTTAAGTCCCATAGTGCTTAGAGCCATTTGAACCATATTTGAACTACATAGTATTTTTCACATTAACAAATATTGCAGCTGATGAAGGAAGTGCTAACTGACATATAAATCTCCTAGACTGACCACGTATCCAACGGTTGACCTGCGTGTCCTTAGTCTTGCTATTAGCCACAGAGCAAATCCCAACGGACTTGCAAGACGTATGTTGGAGAAAGACTGAACCAGTAAACTCAGATGTTACTAACTTACTCCAAGTTGAAAGAAAGGATAAGATGTCAGGTGTGAATATTATAGGACTATCATTTTTATAAGTCATAGTTGCAAATTACTAAAACGATTTATTTGCAGAAGAATGAACAGACTGGTAAAAGGCGAAGGAACATACAAGGAAGCATTGGCCCAACGACGTATCTTAAAAGCTAGACTCACGAAAGAGAATCCAACCTTCAAAGCATTTTTTACATTTAAAGAAACCTTTTGAAAATGTGAACAGGAGTATATTCTCTTTAGTTTTGAATATAGCAAGGATAAAATACAGGGAACGGCAAGTTACTTATGGTTTGCTCTGGAACATAAAAGGGAATTACGAGGGTTGGAACTTAAATAGTGGCAACTATTTATTCACAACCGATACAAAAGAGTTACATGTTTGCACCTGTTATCATCCTTCAAAGTAGTCACCAGCGTTGTGTAGAACCCGTTGCCAGCGAAGTGGAAGGCGTAGTATACCGTTAGCAGAGCCTGTTCTGTTGATGGTGCGAATGGAGCGGTCTACTGCCTGTCGAATCTGTGGAACAGTTCCGAAGCGAATGCCTCGAAGCGGTTCCTTCTCTTCGGAATCAAATGAAAGTCCCAAGGACTTAAGTCGTATTACTGCGACATTTTCTGCGCAACCCACCCATCATTTTGCTCAATGCGCGGGCGCATACAGCTGTGGCTGCTCTGTTCGGTCGATGGAACTGGGAACTACGTGTTACCACCCACCATGCTCCTCGGACGTAAGTCCTTGTGGCTTTGATTTTGTTCCGAAGATGAAGGAACCACTTCGTGGTGTTCGCTTCAGAACTGTTCCAGGGATTCGACAAGTAGCAGACCGCTCCATTCGCACCATCAACAGAATAGGCTCCGCTAACGGTATACTACGCCTTCCACATCGCTGGCAACGCATTCTACACAACGCTGGTGGCCACTTTGAAGGACAGTAAAGGGTGCAAACATGTAACTCTTTTGCATCGGTTGTGAATAAATAGTTGCCGCTATTTAAGTTCCAACCCTCGTACTGGTAGAGATGGAAGGGCGACAGGATTGTTCAAATGGTTCAAATGGTTCAAATGGCTCTGAGCACTATGGGACTTAACATCTGTGGTCATCAGTCCCCTAGAACTTAGAACTACTTAAACCTAACTAACCTAAGGACGTCACATACATCCATGTCCTTAGCAGGATTCGGACTGTGCGCCTAGAACCGCTAGACCACCGCGGCCGGCGACAGGATTGTAGTCTATCCCCGATTTTATTTCAGTCCATACAATAACCAGACAGCAAAACAAATAAAACAGAAATTTTGAAACGGTATTAATATTAAGGTAGGGAAAGCAAAAATTGTTCAAGTTTGTCGATGACGTTTTAATTCTGTGAGAGACGGCAAAGTATATGGTAGACTAATAGAGAGGATTTGGTAGTGTTTCTAAAGGAATTTATAAAATAATTACTAAAAGAAGTAAAACAACAAAATGTTCCATCATTTTTCTGGTGTGCATTCGGAATATTTTTAATTCATGTTCCGTTATTTCGGCTGACAACCTTTTATTCTCATAGAGAGTCGGTTGCAAGTTTTTAAATAACTTCACACCTTATGAAGTAAAAGCTCATGCGTCAGAGATAACACTATTAGTAAGAAGAGCCTCAGTCATAGATTAAACTTGATGCGTCTAAGAGTAAAATAAAGCGAGCTCCGCCGGATCTGTGAATCCACAATACTTACAAAGTGTGTTGTTGATTATTATGGATGGCATAAAAATTTAGAATGTTTCGTTTGAGATCGCAGATGTGAAATGAATGTGTTACCATGATTTGTCGAGATGGATACTATCATCTCGGTTGAGCAGGTTGTCTGCTAATTGTACTTCTACAGCTTCCTTGACCACGGAATTCCAGTAGGATGATGCTATGTTTAGTATCTCATCTTTCCTGTAATCCGTGGAAAGAACAGCGAGAATACAATGTTCAGGCACTGCAGATTTGTGAGGCCGTAAAAGGCGGGTGTATCGCTGGTGTGCATATTGTTTGTATCTTCTAGCACACTTACATGGAATCTGATATATATCCGCCTTTAGAAAGAGCCGATCGTCCTTGAAAGGTCCCAGAAGAGCGGACGTCTTGGTCAGTTAAAGGAAGATTACACCGAATTGTTACTTCTTCATTATTGTTGCAATTTTTAGAGATATTTCCCACGTACGGCAGAAAAGCTGTAGACTTTACATCACTTCATTATTGTTTTTTTCTTGGTCAGGTGGTGTCGAGGGAGTTAGATTATCAGAGTAAATGACGATGGAAGAAGTAGAGAGGTTGTAAAACGGACTGCCAATAGAAAGAAAAAGAGAAGGATTTTAACATCTGTCACTATTTTATGTGCTGAGAAATCGTGGACTATAAACAGAAGAGACGACAAGAGAACAGCAGCTTTTGAAATGTGGTGCTGCAGGAGAATTCCTGGAAAGGCAGACGGGATAATTAATCGAGAGATACCGAACCGAATAGGTAAGAAATTCAAATTTATGGTACAATGTGATTAATACAAGGCATCTGTTAGGAGGATACACCCTGAGGCATCAAGGAATTGTAACGGAGGGCAGTTTTCTGGAAAACCTAGGTGCTGCAAGCGAGTAACCTGCAGAAAGTTTCCAAAAACAAATCGAATGCGACTACCAGGACTGATGGATAGTCATCATAATAACTGACTACTGCTGGATGCTGCATAGGAAGTGTCCTCAGTTAGAGCTTGGAAGAAAATGGGATGGAAATTTGATGAGAAAAAGAAGAGACATTAACATTTTTGTATCTTTGTATTAGACCTGAAGAAAATAGTACTTCTGTATTATGTTAGGAGATCCTTGTTTTTACAATTTTTTTGAAATAACGTTTTTATTAATATATGGGTTTCTTAGGAATTTTCTGGACCTTCGTCACTACTATGTGGAAGATCCACTTCAGCATAAGAAAAAACGTTACGATCTCCCAAGCTGATTAACTCTTTACCCATAATGCGCGAAAATTTTCGAACTCGCTGTACAAGGTCAGTTCTGGTGGAACGCTTCTATACCCCCATCTCCTACTTACATCACTAACGGTATAACGATTTGCTGTCGGTTGAATTACCGCCTTCTTCGTTTGATGTTGACACGTCTCCTAGACCGCAACTCGTGAAGTTCGTACCCATGTTTTCCTCAGTACAGTATAAAATGTGTTCGCAGGAACGTGTCAATTTTAACGATCCTAAGTTTGATGAAATTGTTACTCAGTGGATGGAGGAACACATCAGTGGTACAGACCAAGAAACAGACGAAAATGACAACGATTTTATAACAGACAGTGCTCACAATTTTGCTAGTCAACAAGAGGATCATGCACGACATATGTGATGGACATCTTTCTGTTTCTCCAGTATAATGCTTAAAGTGTTAGTTAAAATAAAAAATATTCTGAGTGGTGATAAAGACCCGAGTTCTACGTGCCAAGTTTGCAGACTTTCCTTTTTGTAGCTATCGAGTGCAACTTTATTGTGCAAGGTGAAACACAAGAGTTTAGTTTTATGTGAACATTTAGTTGCTGTAGAGATAGTATAAGTTTACAGAATGTAAAATTCCGTTCTCTAATAGTTTATGTGCAGTATTTTATAAACCATACAAAAGCATGTGATTTTAGTGTGATACAACGTAAAATACTGCATGCTTTATTTACTGCAATGAAATAATAAGAAGTATTAAAACGACACTTAAGTAACTGCAAAAAGTAAATTTAAATTTAAATGTGTGAAATCTTGTGGGATTTAACTAAGGTCATCAGTCCCTAAGCTTACACACTACTTAACCTAAATTATCCTAAGGACAAACACACACGCCCATGCCCGAGGGAGGACTCAAACCTCCGCCGGGACCAGCCGACAGTCTATGACTGCAGCGCCTCAGACCGCTGGGCTAATGTCGCGTGGCAAATGTGTTACATAGTAACTAACTAAACTCCACCTGAACAGGCCGTGATGGCCCAACGGCACCGACCGGCCGCCGTGTCATCCTCTGACCACAGGTGTCACTGGATTCGGATATGGAGCAGCCTGTAGTCAGCACACCGCTCTCCCGGCCGTAGGTCAATTCACGAGACAGGAACGGCGAGTTCTTAGTCAACTTGCTCCTCTGTTTGTCTCACAGAGGCTGAGTGCACCCGACTTTTCAACAGCGCTCGGCAGATTGGATGGTCACCCATCCAAGTGCTAGCCCAGCCCGACAGCGCTTATCTTCGGTGAGCTGACGGGAACTGGTCTTACCACTACGGCAAGGCTGTTGGCAAATACCGGGTGATCAAAAAGTCAGTATAAATTTGAAAAATGAATAAATCACGGAATAATGTAGATCAAAAAATGTCTGACAGATGGAGCTTCATCTGATCAGAATAGCAATAATTAGCATAACAAAGTAAGAAAAAGCAAAGATGATATTCTTTACAGGAAATGCTCAATATGTCCGCCGTCGTTCCTCAACAATAGCTGTAGTCGAGGAATAATGTCGTGAACAACACTGTAAAGCATGTCCGGAGTTATGATGAGGCATTGGCGTCGGATGTTGTCTTTCAGCATCCCTAGAGATGTCGGTCCATCACGATACACTTGCGACTTCAGGTAACCTCAAAGTCAGTAATCACACGGACTGAGGTCTGGGGACCTGGGAGGCCAAGCATGACGAATGTGGCGGCTGAGCACAAGATCATCACCAAACGACGCGCGCAAGAGATCTTTCACGCGTCTAGCAATATTTTTATTTTTTGTTCTATTAAAACCCCATGTCATTCCAAGCATGTGTCAATTTTTAACACTCTATCTACATTATTCCATGGTTTATTAAGTTTTCAAATTTATACTGACTTTTCGATCACCCGTTATGTTAAAAGTTCAATTAAAAATTTCAAATGATTTGCATCTTAAATCACCGTTTAAACATGTGTTTGCCAGAGAGCCTGACTCATATGTTGCAGGAAAGTCACATACTGAGCTGAGAGTTAAGAAATAAATTGCAAAATACACACTTGCAGGCCTGTGTAGACAGCTTGAACAGTTGGAGAGAGCTTCACGGCGTCGCGCGATGTGCCACCTGTCGCCAGGGGGAGCGCTTCTGCTACCTGTCGTGTGAGCTGCGGCTTGCCTACCTGCCAGCTCCTGAGCAGTACCGCCAACCCCCACGCTACTCACAGTCTCCGCGTCAAGTCCTGCGGCCCGAGGCGAGACGGCCCGCGACACCCTCTACTGCTCCCCATCGACCTCACGGCACACACAACACTCCTTCCACCCTCCCACCCTCTGTGCCCCGCTTCTCGTACGTGCAAGCTGCCGGCTAACATCCTGGAGCCTGCTGCTGGGTAGTTCGCGAACGAACGGGTGCAAAGGAACGGTTCACCAAGATGAACGAAAGGACCGAGTAACGAATTCCAAGGAACGATCGGATCATAGTTCACTTCGGTCGCGGCGGTCTACTTATAGTTCCTGGGAACGAGGAACGATCAGTTCATAGTTCACTTCGGTCGCGGTGGTCTACTTATAGTTCCCTGGAACGAGGACCGATCGGTTCATAGTTCACTAGTTCACTTCGGTCGCGGCGGTCACTTCGGCAGTTCTCGTTCCAGCCGCGGTCGCGTGCTCGTCCCCCAGACACGGCCATCCGATTCGGCTCAAATTTGGCAGGTCGCTTGTGTACAACCTAAAACGAAGGAATCTACCTCCTCGTTTTTGAGAAAATCACCCCTAAAGGTTATGACGAGCTATCAACTCAAAATTGGCTGGATCGATAGATAATTGTAAGTAGAGCATTTTTCATCATCAGGTATGTGGTCTGAAAACGAATAGTTTTCCAGAAATGGGGGTAAGAAACTTTTACAACTGCCACTTGTGTACCGACATGCAGAACGCTTTTCGCTGGCAGTGCCGATAGCGCAATGGCAAAGGTAATTGGCTCGGGATGGGAGAACCCGGGTACGAATCTCGAAGAAAGCTACCGGATGTTATTCTTTTCGTTTGTATGTTTCCATATCTCAATTGATAGGGATAGGAGGGTTAATAAGGTAAGTAAATCAATAAGGAATGATAATAATAAGGTAGGCAAAGTAATTTCCGAAACGCCGTGAGTTAGTAAAGTATTAAACTTTTAAGCCTTGTCACATGTAAACAACTCCGAGTAAGAGTGCGGCGAATTCCTCAGGAGGGATCACAGACAGCCAACCGTGCGACGCTTGTTTACAGTGAGGAACGGGACAGAATGCACGCGCGGAGAGTTACGTTGTTCCGGTTGCCTCTTCGTCATATCATAGTTGTGAACCTGGAGGAGTGAAGGTGTCCAGCACGAGCCTAATAGAAGTCAATCGGAAAGAGTTGTTTTCGGTCGTTAGGCTGCCGCGAACCTCGCGGATACATGTAGTGTGATTTTTCCATCGTTAATGCGCCGAATGAAATACGTTTAGTGAATGAATACAGTGTCCTTCCGTAAGTAACATATGACGAGTACGGTATGTAGTCTGTGGTAATTAGCTCGTCTGTTAATGCTGTAGTAACTAGTTATTGTTTGTTGTCTCTTGTCTTTCCAGATTCGAACCCGGGTTCTTCGAGTCCCAGCCAGTTACCTTGGCCGGTGCGCTATCAACGCTGTCGCCGAATAGCGTTTACTATGTGGGTACAGAAGCGGCAGTTATAAAAGTTTCTTCCCTCGATTTCTGGAAAAGTTTGCGTTTGCGGACCCCTTACCCGATGATGAAAAATGCTCTATTTACAATTATCTATCGATCCCTCCAATTTTGAGTCGATTGCTCTTCACAACCTATAGGGGTGATTTTCTCAAAAACGCGGGGGTGTTGACCCAAAATAACTTCGATTCCTTCGGTTTAGGTTGTACACAAGCGACCTGCCAAATTTGAGCCGTATCCGTTGGCCGTGTCTGAGGCCTTCCCCCTTGTGAGACGAGCACGCGACCGCGGCTGGAACGAGAACTGCCGAAGTGAACGCCGCGACCGAAGTGAACTAGTGAACTATGGACCGATCGTTCCTCGTTTCCGGAAATTACAAGTTCAGTATCAAGTTGTTCGTTTCGTTCACTGCGCTCGCCCATTTTACATCTGTTCCAAACTGTTCTGCACTTGGGTGTGGCTATTCAGCGTCCACGACCGGTAGTCAAAAAGTATTTTATAGTTACGTAAATTACATAAAAATTACGTTGTATGTAATAGGCACGTCTTTTCAGGCAACAAAAGGGCATATCAGCTCACTTCGTTATATCGATGAACAGCAGAAGACATACTTATAACAAGGCAAGTTTTTTTTTTTGTTATTCATATATTTTTTTGGTTTCATCGACTTGATTTAGCAACTAACTTTCAATAAAAAAAATGGTTCAAATGGCTCTGAGCATTATGCGACTTAACGTCTGAGGTCATCAGCCGCCTAGAACTGAGAACTACTTAAACCTAACTAACCTAAGGACATCACACACATCCATGCCCGAAGCAGGTTTCGAACCTGCGATCGTAGCGCTCGCTCGGTTCTAGACTGTAGCGCCTAGAACCGCACGGCCACTCCGGCCGGCTAACTTTCAATAATTTGCTTAATTTTTAGTGTAAGAAAATTCATATAAAACGATTTTCGTGTATCTTTCATATACAAAGCATTATATTTAGGAAGGCTCTAATCATTTTTAAGTTTGGTTGTTTCCAATTTGCATTACCTGCTAGTTTGGTTTCTTTGAGAAAAAAAAGTGTGTTGTGGGTCATATTGGCTCAGTAGGAAAAGCGGTGCCTCTCCATTTGAAAAGACATAGATTGCCATAAAATTGTATTTACTTATTATCTCAAAAACATTTGTTCAGAAGGAGTTTCCAAACCAAAAACTTTCGTACTATGAACTTAATTATTATTATTATTATTGGTGCATTAACTTTAATAATGCATCATAAAAACCTAATTTTTACTAAGCGTGTGACGCAAGTATGATGAGAAAACCACAGTTCATTTTATGCTTCCATAAAGTCTACTTCGCCTACGAACTCAGAGACAATGTGAAGTGTATATAGGGGGTAAACGATTATTGTTTGCAACGTAGCATAGTTATGTAGTGGAAGTCGAAACGAAGAATGTTTTACAAGACTCTTGTGATCTATTAAGTTGGGAAACAGCCACCAACAGGTTTAAAAGACTACCTGTGCTATAGCCCATGCGCGTCGCGTGAGATTTTCATGTTCTCTTCTCCAGCTCTCTACACATCGTCATCGATTGTTTCGCCATTGTTGCTTGCATTAACTTGTTATTTCTTCGCTGCCTAATCATTACATGTTTGTCTGTTTGTTGTATCTGCTCGTAACGGGCAACACATCGTCCTTAATTGTCGAGCAGTCTGTACTCGGGGCCGGTTTTCCGTGCGCCACCCTATAATATTTCCCTGCGATCAGCCACACAACGCCTAAACGAGAGGTTCTGCAGAATCACAGAAATTACTTCTAAAAGTGTGTAAGAGTTTTGTAATGAATAAAAACTCTACACTCCAGGGGGGAGGCAAGTGCCTCCTCATGGTGCCCTCCATCCTTCAGTCACCTACACTACTAGTTTTCAGTTTTTCGTAAGAACCATATACCAAGCACAAATGAACGGTGAACGAGTAAAAATGAACGGTTCCCAAAAAAAAGAACGATCAGCAGTGAACTAGTTCCCAAGGGTGAACGAGTTTGCCCATCTCTACTAGTGAAGTCTCCCACCCAACTATCTACCCCCTACAGTACAGCTACATTTCCCCGAACGGCAGTTTTCGCAATACTAACTGAGTCTAGCCTTATGAAACAAAATAATTATTTCCATCTTCTCGCTTTTGAATTACCTATTTTATTCGAGGAAGTCTGGTGTGGTCTCGAGGTCTCTGGCTCCCGCCCGTGTGATCAGAACATTAGAATCTCGAGAAATGCCTGTTTGATTTCTTAGTAACGTTACCAGGAAATCCTTATTACCACGTCCACGAAAGCGAAAGCTGTGTGGCCATCTGCACAGTGCATTCCCATGGAGTGTAGCCAACGTGAGCAGTTGGAAGGATAGTCCATGATATTTTAAGGCTCGCGCTTTCCGGCTACGGGAGAAAACTATGGCAAAAAATGGGTGGTGCAGAGGTGATGATTAACGAGACCTTGGTATGTCAAGGGCAGATTTTCAGCTGTTGGGGTGCAATATTAACTACGAATTTGGAAACGGAACACCAATAGATCAGAGAGAGAGTCATAAGATGACCAGAGAACAGTAGTATTAGTGGTGGTGGTTGTGGTGGTGGTGGTGGTGGTGGTAGTAGCAGTAGCAGCAGCAGCAGCAGCTGTAGCTTTATTCATCTGTAGATCCCTTATTACAAGTATTTACAGGTTTAGACCAATTTAAAATAAGCTAATTCATATACACATACATTTACGGACTTCTAGTTAGAGACAATCATTAGATTTACTTCTGGTATACAATACTTTTTTTTTTTTTACAAATAACTTATTACACAATGAAATATTACATTGAACACACAATATGCATTGTTTCATAACACTTCACACACACACACACACACACACACACACACACACACACACACACACACTGGTGATCTGCGGGCCATTTTCTGTACCACAACTTCCCATTTCCTATCCTGAAAAACTGAGTCACCATCCCTCTATAATGAGTGACACGTTAAGTTCACAAAGAGGAAGAGGTGTTAGTACTGCGCAATGTATATTTTGGGGCTAAGTTTTCCTGAAAAAGGAAAGACGAAGGAAAAAAGCGTAGTGTGAAGGTTTTATGTGGAATGTTGGATGTTTTATAATAATAATAATAATATATTATTATTATTATTATTATTTTTATTTATTTGTATAACATTTTTTTTACCAATACCCTGCTCTGTTTTACCCAAGCCGGCCAGTTTGGCCGAGCGGTTCTAGGCGCTGCAGTCTGGAACCGCGCGACTTCTACGGTCGCAGGTTCGAATCCTTCTTCGGGCATGGATTTGTGTGATGTCCTTAGGTTAGTTAGGTTTAAGTAGTTCCATGTTCTAGGGGACTGATGACCTCAGAAGTCCCATAGTGCCCAGAGCCATTTGAACCATTTTTGTTTTATCCAAGTAATTCGTCAATGTATGTATGCAATGTGTATTGCATACTTTTTAGCTGCCTTTTTGAATAAGTGTATTTTTGCAATTTCTTTAATCTCTTTCCGTCATTTATTCTACAGTTTTATTCCTTGGTAGAAAATGCTGTTTTGAGTTTTATGATCATTTTTTCTTGGTAAATGTAAGTTGAGTCGAGCTCTTGTTCCATGGTAATGGACAGAGCTGTTACCAATGTTATTTTTGATGTGCACAACTGACTGGTAAATGTATTCACATGGTGCAGTCAAAATCACCGATGTTTTGAACAGATTTTTACAATGAGCTCGTCTACTATTTTTGGTTATTATTCCTATGGCTCTTTTCCGAAGCTTGGAAATTGTGTTCATTTTGTACATCTATTCGCCAAAACCACATGGCATTTGTGACGACAAAACTACTCCATAGGGTGAGGGAGATGCTGATATACAATTCAGAGCACCACTTCTTCTTCAGGGATGTGCCTTGAACGGATGTTTATTATGGAGTCAACGTGTGTAAAACTGTTGTGGATTGGCAAGAGAGCCAACCTGGTGTGAGAGGAAGCCGAAAAGCACGCGTTTTAGCTCACGCAGGCTGGCGTGAGGTCTGGAACAGGTCAAGGAAGTTAGACTAGCAAAAAAAAGGACGTAGCTGTGGAATACTTATCTTTAATCCATAAATGGTGAACATCGCTCTTGACGGTACATGTTTTACAGCATCAATAGTAACTGGTAATGGCGCCTTGCTAGGTCGTAGCAAATGACGTAGCTCAAGGCTATGCTAACTATCGTCTCGGCAAATGAGAGCGTATTTTGTCAGTGAACCATCGCTGGCAAAGTCGGCTGTACAAATGGGGCGAGTGCTAGGAAGTCTGTCTAGACCTGCCGTGTGGCGGCGCTCGGTCAGCAATCACTGATAGTGGCGACACGCGGGTCCGACGTATACTAACGGACCGCGGCCGATTTAAAGGCTACCACCTAGCAAGTGTGGTGTCTGTCTGTGACACCACAAAAACATAGTATTCTGTGGGAGGATTACAGTGCATTTTCAATCAAAATTTGCGTGGTTTGGTCGACCACAATCCAATTTATGCCGATTTCGTTAACCGTTATACCATACCCTTCAATTTTGTGGATTTTTACTGCCTGTCACATCGCGATGAAAAATTACCCAGCAGACTGCAATGAAGACATGACCATGGTACGGGATCCATCGTGTTCGCCTCCTAGGCTCCTACACTCTCACCGGTATCACACGTTCTACGTCTGTATACCGATACCTAGCATCACGCCACAGTTATTCATCGAGCGGCACATTTGTTTAACAATACCCCTTCGATGCTGTCAGCTTGTCGGCATTTATTTAGAGTGTAGCATGCAGTAATCCAAGCAATTTCAAAAATTGCATCTACTTTCTTTAAGAAATCTTACATACTATGCCGTTTTCAAAACTATTTCATGTCGTTTGACCGCGCAGTGACTGGACCAAAATATAGAAACACCGTAATAAACGAATACTTGAACACAAATACAGGCGTTAACCAAGCCTGTTTGTGGCCCTCTCGTATTTAACCATGAACGACACCTCTGCAGTCTCCTCACCCACTCTTGGTAAGAACAGTGTTCTGTGTAGTTGTGAGAGCATTATGTTGATGCTAAGTGAATTCGAACGTGGGTGAATTGTTGGTGCTGCTGTGGTGGATTCTTCCGTAACCAAGATGGACGAGGTGTTTGATATATACCGCGTACAGGGAAATCGGAAAAACATCATCAGCTTAGTCACAACGTGGAAGAATGCGGACGCTGAGCGATCCTAACGGACAGTAATTCAGGAGGACTGTCATGAAAAATTAAGAAAATGGCGGTTGCAAAGGTCACTGCAGAACTGAATGTCGCACCCACGACCCTTGTCAGCAACAAAACAACACAAAATGAGCCCCAGAAACAGGGAAGTACAGACCGAGTTGGAATTTCAAAACCACACAGCAGTGATCAAATCTCCGTAACATTAAAATGTGGGCCGGCCACGGTGGTCTCGCGGTTCTAGGCGCTCAGTCCGGAACTGCGCGACTGCTACGATCGCAGGTTCGAATCCTGCCTCGGGCATGGATGTGTGTGATGTCCTTAGGTTAGTTAGGTTTAAGTAGTTCTGTGTTCTAGGGGACTGATGACCACAGATGTTAAGTCCCATAGTGCTCAGAACCATTTGAACCATTAAAATGTGGTGCCAGAGCCATACAAACTGGAGAATGGAGCAATGGAAGAAAGTTATGCGGTTGGACGAGTCTTGTTTTCCAAGACGCTACTCCAGGCGGGTGTAAAATGAACGTGCGCAACGGAAATCCTGAACGCGAAAATGAAGATTTGCCCTGTCTGACTACCTTCTGAAGCAGATCCGAGGATCTTTTAATGGTGGTATTATTTCCTCCTTCTTGCTCTTTAACATGTAAATTAACACACAAACATAAATGACTGATTAAGGAACTAGTAACTACTAAATGATCAATGTAGTTTCTGCTTATACATTTATTGTATATTAAAAGCTCTTGGTATAATTACAAATGCATATATATCAATGTCCGACGGACAAAAAGAGATGCAAACGGATTTCCCAACTAAGATGATGTATAAATCGCCCAAATTTGCTCCATTTTTTTGGCTACGCTATCTGATATAAATAACGCGAGACAACTGACATCACCTATGTACCAAACACTAGAAGACACTACTTTCAAAGATGATCTACAGTGGTGTGCAACCCCAGAGGGAATAAAATTTACTTGATCACAGCTGTTAAGCTTTAAGCCCTAATAAACCGAATATCACCGTATGTACTGCGTCCGGTGTTCGAAATGACGGTTCTCGTACACGTCTGCGACGACGGAAGAACTCCAGCCACAAAATATAAAAAAAAGACCACATTCAGACACTAGGACGGAAGACGACGGTCCTCCGACTAGTATAACCTAATACTGCCTTCTCCTCTGTGTGTTCTACAGACGAGAAACGCGAACTCCCAGCCAAAAGGACGGAGTTCAGATAACGTCTCAACGTGAGTATAGGAAGAAGAATTGCTCTCAATTACTGAATGCTGCATACTCAACGACGACTCCCTACCCAGAGGCGAAGTCCAGAATCGTATGAGTTCGCAACAGTACAGTGCCTAACCGTTGTAAGTATAAAATATCCTGAGAGCAAAGACAGCAAGTCCGTCTGTACCAATAAAAGCTGATACTGAGCGACCGTCAAACCCGGGCGCTCAAAACAGAAGACCTCTTATCTCAACTGTTGGCTCCCCAGCAAAGCTCAGCTCCCCTCCCTCGTAATTCCGAAAACGAATCATATTCTCGAAACCACGAAATATTCTCCCTCTCTACGGATTCTTCCGAACGCTGAACAACCATATTTTCCTCTTTTGTCGTCCAGTGCGGAACGATTGCTAGGAAATACCTACACTCTCTCAATGGTATGCTTCTCAGAGTAAAAATTCCTCAGAAATAAACCATCCTGTGATTTCCGAGGTAACGCTTCCTCGTTCCACTCCGCTGCGTCCAAGATTTTGAGTGTTTCCGAAGTATTATCCGGTTGTCCTTCTGGCCCTATTACAACGTCGGCCGGCCGCCGCTGTATTGTGCTTCTGCGCTCAGGTGCTCAGACCGTCCGTCGTGGCACATCCTGTGTGAAGCAGGACCAACACACCTGTGTGGGCTTTTCCACCCAGGGCTTGCGTTACGCCTGCCGTTTCATTTCTACTGGCGTTCCAATCTCTACTAGTATATGCAGTCATTTATTAAGCCGTTCTGATGATACAGGCAATCCATCACCTTTCATGGAGTAAGCGTTAACAACTATTTACAAGGTGTACGTGACAATGACAGTCTTCTTTAAATATTCCTATATACGATGTACAACCTACCGAACGATACCTAATTCCGATTGTGAATCATGGCAAAGTATGTAGATGAGTGCTTGTAAGGTGCGAAATTATAGCCACCCTAAAGTTTCACACTCTTTGCAACTAGTACCTGAGTTTACGTCACAAGAGTGAAACATGGCAGCGGTACGATGATCATCTGGGATTCACATAGTGGTATTTAATGGTGCACCATGTTTACTCTTCAGGGTCGCATTACTCCCAAGATACACTACTGGCCATTAAAATTGCTACACCACGAATATGACGTGCTACGGACGCGAAATTTAACCGACAGGAAGAACATGCTGTCATATGCAAATGATTAGCTTTTCAGAGCCTTCAAACAGGGTTGGCGCCGGTGGCGACACCTACAACGTGCTCAAATGGTTCAAATGGCTCTGAGCACTATGGGACTCAACTTCTAAGGTCATTAGTCCCCTAGAACTTAGAACTAGTTAAACCTAACTAACCTAAGGACATCACACACATCCATGCCCGAGGCAGGATTCGAACCTGCGACCGTAGCGGTCTCGCGGTTCCAGACAGCAGCGCCTAGAACCGCACGGCCACAACGGCCGGCCAACGTGCTCACATGAGGAAAGTTTCCAACCGATTTCTCATACACAAACAGCAGTTAACCAGCGTTGACTCGTGAAACGTTGTTGTCATGCCTCGTGTAAGGGGAAGAAATACGTACCATCACGTTACCGACTTTGATAAAGGTCGGATTGTAGCCTATCGCGATTGCGGTTTATCGTATCGCGATATTGCTGCTTGCGTTGGTCGAGATCCAATGACAGTTTGCAGAATATTGAACCGGTGGTTTCAGGAGGGTAATATGGAACGCCGTTCTGGATCTTAACGTCCTCGTATCACTAGCAGTCGAGATGACAGGCATCTTATCCGCATGGCTGTAACGGATCGTGCAGCCACGTCTCGATCCCTGAGTCCACACATGGGGACGTTTGCAAGACGACAACCATCTACACGAACAGTTCGACGACGTTTGCAGCAGCACATCCTGTGAGACCATGGCTGCGGTTACCCTTGACGCCGCATCACAGACAAGAGCGCCTGCGATGGTGCACTCAACGACGAACCCGGGTGCACGAATGGCAAAACGTCATTTTTTCGGATGAATCCATGTTCGTTTTTACACCATGATGATGGTCGCATCCGTGTTTGGCGACATCGCGTTGAACGCACATTGGAAGCGTGTATTTGTCATCGCCATACTGGCGTATCACCCGGCGTGATGGTATGGGGTGTCATTGGTTACACGTCTCTGTTGAAACATCCCCTTAGAAAAAATTATGAATTACTGTGCTGATAAACCTCTTACATTATTTGATTTTCAAACAGCTGAGCAGAACTGAACGTACTCAGACATTTCGCTCTTTACCTATTCTGATCAACACTAAACTGACACACAATATTTTTAGCGCAACGCAATATGACTTTCAATAACCTCTACAAACCAACGGCCCTGACTAACAATAACGTATACCTTTCATGAATCACTTACCTCACAAAAATCGTCGTTACTCGAACTATGGCAGTACAGCCAGCGGCAATACTGCCAGCTAAATAAAAGATTCTAACTACTGAAGGCACTAACTACTGATACGCATACTTAGCAAATGAAAGATTTTGATAGAGAACAAACAATGTATTTTCCTTAATAGTGTTCAGAAGTATATATATATATATATATATATATCAGTTCATGACATCCAGTCTTACAAATTTGCTGTCTCTGATGGACACACTTCCAGATCATCCGCTGTCAAAACTCCGCCATCTCTCTCCCCACATCCATCACTGCTGGCGGCTCACCTCCAACTGCCCAACACTACAATAGCGAACATTGCAACAATGCCAACCAGTCACAGATTGCACACAGCACAGTCAGTCATTTTCATACAGAGCGCTACGTGGCGTTACCAACATAAAAACCCTCAACAACCTACTTACACGGCTGCAGTCTGGAACCGCAAGACCGCTACGGTCGCAGGTTCGAATCCTACCTCGGGCATGGATGTTTGTGATGTCCTTAGGTTAGTTAGGTTTAACTAGTTCTAAGTTCTAGGGGACTAATGACCTCAGTAGTTGAGTCCCATAGTGCTCAGAGCCATTTGAACCATTTGAACCTACTTACACGTCCACCTCTTGTTCGCATTGTCAGCACTTTGAACAGTGGACGTTACATTTCAGATGTGTTACGAGCCGTGGTTCTACCCTTGATTCGATCCCTGCGAAACCCTACATTTCATCAGGATAATGCACGACCGCATGTTGTAGGTCCTGTATGGGCCTTTTGGATACAGAAAATGTTCGACTGCTGCCCTGGACAACACATTCTCCAGATCTCTCACCAGATGAAAACGTCTGGTCAATGGTGGCCGAGCAACTCTCTCGTCACAATACGCCAGTCACTACTCTTGATGAACTGTGGTATCGTGTTGAAGCTGCATGGGCAGCTGTACCTGTACACGCCATCCAAGTTCTGTTCGACTCTATGCCCAGGCGTATCAAGGCCGTTATTACGGTCAGAGGTGGTTGTTCCGGGTACTGATTTCTCAGGATCTATTGACCCAAATTGCGCGAAAATATAATCACATGTCAGTTTTAGTATAATATATTTGTCCAATGAATACCCGTTTATTATCTGCATTTCTTCTTCGTGTAGCAATTTTAATGGCCAGTAGTGTATATGTGCCATTTTAGCTGATAGGGTCAGTTGCATGTTACAGTGTTTGGTCCTCAATGGTCATGCTGTGTTCCAAAACGTCATAGATGTGAAATATTTATAGATGAGCGTGCAAAACCGTAAATATGTCGGTTTTTGTTAATTTAGGATTGATCATAGGTTTTGTTCGAAGTAGCTGAATGTTATCATTATCAACCACTGGATGAGTACAATCAGAGTAATTTTTGCTCCGTTTGCAGCAGAAGCTAGTTTTTCATTAATCTCATTGTTTATGTCGAAATATGTGTCGTACAACAGTATAACTTTGCTCGTACATTCAGAGGTTTAATCGTATACCATACTATCTACAAAATGTGCGCGAATGGAGCTAGTAGTAAAGAAGGAATAAATTAAAATGAAGTGCCTGGTGCTAAAGTTTTACACCATGATATACTTCTTTGCTTTCATCATTTTGTTAGGGGTTAGGGGGGGGGGTGGAGAGGACAGTTCGGACTCAAAGAGAAAATGTTTCGTGAAGATTTGATATTATAGATTAAGTTTGTCAAAAGTCGCAAAGTCCTCCGATATTCAAACACTGGATGAATATAGTCTTACATGTGCTTCCACATTCACACCTACATGATTACTCTGCAAGTCACAGTTCAGTGCCTAGAAGAGCGTTCGTCTAACCTGTTACACACTATTTCTCTACCGTTCATCGCGAACTGCGCACGGGAATAACGAGCACATAAATCTTTCAGTGCGAGCTGTGATTTCTCTTATTTTGTTGTGAATATCATTTCTCGCTATGTGGGAGGAATTTGTGATCGGCATTTCATCGGAAGATCCTACTGCAACTAAAAATGGCTTCTTTTAACGACTGTCAACCCAACTCTCTTATCATATCCGTGGCAACCTCTCCCGTATTTTGCGGTGATACAAAAGAAGCTGCCCTTTTTTTTAACTTTTTCAGTGTCCTCCGTCAGTCCTAACTGACGCGGATCCCACATCGCGTAGCAGTACTCCAGCAGAGGGCGGACAACGTAGTGTAGGCAGTCCCTTTAGCAAACCTTTTGCATTTTTTAAGTGTTCGGCCAATAAGTCGCAATCTTGACCTTCCCTTCCCCACAGCATTTTCCAAATGTGATCGTTCGAATTTAAGTTATTCATAACTGTAATCTCTAAGTATTTAGTTGAATTTGCAACCTCTCTATTTGTGTATATTTATCGTATAACCGGCCGGTCGCTGTGGCCGAGCGGTTCTGGGCCTTCAGTCCAGAACCGCGCTGCTGCTGCGGTCGCAGGTTCGAATCCTGCCTCGGGCGTGGATGTGTGTGATGTCCTTAGGTTAGTTAGGTTTAAGTAGTTCTAAGTTCTAGGGGACTGATGACCACAGCAGTTAAGTCCCATAGTGCTGAGAGCCATTTATCGTATAACCGTAATTTAACGGATTCCTTTTAGTACTGATTGGATGACTTCGCACTTTTCATTATTTGGAGTCACTTGGCACTTCTCGCACCAATACAGATATCTTGCCTATATCTTTTGCAATTGATTTTGATGATCTGGTGACTTCACAAAACACTTCCTTTGTGAACATCTGGTATTGCTTCTGTTTTCTCGATGACATTCCGTCAGTTACTACGAACTTTGTGATCTAACAAGGAATCGCGAACGTACTCGCCCAACTGATGAGACGATAGTCCAAGGCACTCAATTTGATTAGATGTCTCAATTTGACATCGCCTGTCAATAGCAATCGTTAATTCGTGAGAATAAAGAGCTAGTTATGACTCACAACGACGATATTCTCTGAATCAGTGTACGCTGTTTGGGAATAAATCGTTTTATTCCACGTAGTTCATAATTTTCGAGCACAATGTATGTTGCAGAATCCTACTTCAGCAGATTACTCCTGTTTCGTGTCTTGAATACTGGTGTGACTTGCTCAACGTTCTAGTCTTTACTTACGGATCTTATGACGTGCAAGCAGTTCCATATGGCTGATAGCATCAAGCTATTGTATCAGCATTCTCTGAAAGGTACGTGACTGGTATACAATAAAGACCGGGGGCATTGCATTTACTGACTGACAAAAACTGCTTCGTTGCATCGAAGATAAGTAGTTCTAAGTTACTACTGCTGGTGCATATTCTCAAGACGCATTCTGGGATATTTACTTATAAATTTCGTAAAACTGTGTTTAGTAACTCTGCTTCAGCAGCACTGCCATCAGTAACATCGTCATATGTATTACACAGCGTCAAGACAGATGCACAGTTTCTAGCTGTAATACTTGGCTTACTGTATTACACGTGTATCGTAACATGGCAACTCTTAATAAGTAGATTATGACAATATTTTAAATAACTGAATTAGGTCAGTAAGTATGTCAAATTCTGAAAATATTTTTTTTGTCCTCGATCCATTATACACGCTATCTCCAACTACAACCAGGTGCTCGGTTGGAGGTTTAAGCCGTTTATTTTCTTTTGTGCTCTTCAGTACGAATTATTGGTTGATTGTTGTATTTTTTATCATATGAGTCTACGGCCAAGAACCATTGCGTAAAAACTCATTCCCTCACCCTGTGTCCATACTTCATTTCTAACTGTTACTGTCCAAGATCCATTGGCATAAAGAATGTGTGATGTTGCCACTGTTTTCTAGATGTGAATTAGCATTTGTTTCTTCACCTTAAGTGAGTACTCCATACACGATCTCATTGATATAACTGGATATTTCAATATTATTTGGTGTGTCTTTCCCATTTGTGAAGAACATGCATGGTACTTCTCGAAAAACTGATTTCATTCACTACCTCTGTTTTCTGGACGTACATTACAACTTCTCTTCGGACCAGGTCTTGACCTTTAAAAGCTACACCTAGGATGGGAATTTAAGTTGTGTACTTGAAATCTTACCGTTTGACAAAATACAAAAATTCAAACGGCTTTATTTTTATTTTACGTATTTGGCCTTCCGAGTACGAATTTGATTTAGTAATCAATGACGCGTAGTTGCAATATGCGTACAATTGAGTAAAATAATAGATAAATGCATATTTACAAGTACAGAAGGCTCGAAGAGTCACAGCTATGTCCACTACATTTTTGCAAGAATTAGATTAAATCTTAGTTAAAACAGTACTGAGTTACAGTTCAAACCATTCCCGCAATATCTTCAGAAGCAAGACAGAAAAATAGCCATGTACAGCATTACAACATACAGACTGTGCGCAGAAATCTTACGGAACCTAACAAACACTTTATAAAGGCTAATGTATGTGATAAATAAAAGACAAGTAGCTGTTTGAGGAAGGTATTATACAACACTATCAGTGTCTTCAGAAAGTCCAACCGCTCGCAGTCAAATTTGGGACACACAAACAAGGCGTGGTTCCAGAATGAGATTTTCACTCTGCAGCGGAGTGTGCGCTGATATGAAACTTCCTGGCAAATTGAAACTGCGTGCCGGACCGAGACTCGAACTCCGGACCTATGCCTTCCGCAGGCAAGTGCTCAACCAACTGAGTAACCCAAGCACGACTCACGACCCGTCCTCACAGCGTTAATTCCCCCAGTACCTCGTCTCCTACCTTCCAAATTTCACAGAAGCGCTCCTGCATACCTTGCAAAACTTGCACTCCTGGAAGGTCCCGAGTTCGAGTCTCGGTCCGGCACACAATCTGCCAGGAAGTTTCAAGACATCGTTGACATTAGCTTCTGACTCATGATGACACTCACATGCTGGCGAAGCGTAAACGTTGATCCGGTGTAGCTGTCGAGGAGTAGAGACGGCGATATTGCAGCGAAGTCGCATTCTGACGCCAGCAGTCAGACTCTACACACCGTATGGTTTTCCAGGCTCTCCTGTTATTCTGCACAACTTCGTTTCATTTCACCTTCGCCAAAGAATCGTTACGCCACTCGTAGCTGAGCGCATTTCGCACGTCCGCGCTGTGAACCCTTCATTTCCAATAGGGGCGAAACGAGAATTGCGGTGAAAAAAAGAAAGGGCGGTAAGAAAGGAAAGAAGAAGAAAAGTGGCGGCGTGGCGCTAGGTGGCAGCAGCAGCGTCGCCAGCTACGTCATTAGGAGGCCGGCATGCAAAGTAGCCGGCTTGGAGAGGAGGAAACGATGAAGATGGATTGACGGCGCCGGCGCACTGCTCCAGCGGAGAAAAGAGAGGACAAAACAAAGAACAGCTGCAGAGAAATAACATTACTCGGTTTGGACCGCGAGGAAAGGGGCGGGGCTGGGGGCGTTGGACGCAGTGAAAGGGGGAAGTGTCTCCCGGGTAGCACAAAGAACTGCTCCAGAAAAATAGCGTCACTGGCGGCTAGCAGGGGTGGTGGGAGGGGCCAGAGAGGGGGTGTGAGAGGGAGGGAGGGAGGGACCAACTGCGCTGATGTTAACCGACTCGAGCGAGTGGAGGAAGGCGAATTTCTTCTCACCGGTACATTCTTGCCTCGCATTATTACACGGCATCCCAGTGACAATAGCTATGTGCCAAGCTGTCCTTCACGACTCCTCAGCGACCTCACTGCTGGGAAACTGAAAGTTACTGCACAGTATATACGGTTTTATAACACAAAAACTAGAGTGGACGCGAGGTAGAAGCAATGATTGGACGGTATTCCGTAAAAATTGTTGATACTCATCTCGCCAGAAATCTGAATTGTAAGATACGTGCAGATTTTTCGAATACTGCAATATCTAAAAAGAATGGTTTTGCTATCAATAGTTACGTAGGATAACGTGCCGTTGAAGAAATTCGTGTGATTCGATGCACCGCTATGGTTTGCATACCGTAACAATGAAAGACAAGGCCTTGTAGGACACATGAGGCACTGAATTTATAAGGCGAAGGGGGAAAATTTTTTAAATGGTTTCATGATGCCTTCAGCTGACCTTCTTTTTATTTAATGTATGATTCGACAATTTCGGCCATACACCATTGTCAAGTATCTAAAACGGAAGCCGATACACTGAATGCATTAGTATCACGAATTTAACGTAGGAACACTTCATATCCCAAGATATACTTGGCTGATTATAACTTACTTTATGGACGATTTTTACCTCTATATTATGCCATGTACGCCTTTGTTCTAATGACTGTGTGTAACTATCACAAAATAAATTAGAAATCTTTGTTCGTTATTTTAGGAGCGCATTAATTTTAAGCAGTTATTGCAAAGCTCTTATATATAAGGTCGACGTTTTAACGTATTTGCGCTAGGAAGATTATAGTTATTTCGCATAAATTCGGTAATTAAGCTATACGTTTCTCTGTTCTAAATTGTATTTAATTGTCGTCCATCATTGATGTAAGTATGTAGTTTCCTTAAAATACCTTGTTCGGTTATTGTGCGAGCACATTCGTGATTTGTTGTCCGTAAAGTAAGATATAATAATCCTACTACATCTTAGGATGACTTTTACTATGATAACTTTGCAAGTGATACTAATGTATCGAGTTTATAATGCTTCCGTTTCAGATGCTCGAAAATAGCCTAAAGACGAATCTGTACAATTTGGAAATCAAATAGTAAGAATATAAGCTGAAGGCGTCACGAATTCGTTAAAAAATTCATCGCAACTGCACTCTCTGTGCTAATGAAGATTTAAGGATAAATTATCTTAAAGAATCAGCAAATTATGCGGGAAAAATGGAATACAGACGAATAAAAAATTAGGTTAACGCAGCATGCAGAATGGAAAAGCCAGAATGACCAGAAGAGAAATGTCGATCTTACTTGATCAAACCGTCTATGGAAATATTACAGCGACCCTTAGAGAAGAGAGAAGCAACAGGACGATTATCAACAGGTTGTGTGTGAAGAAAGTACCAAGCTGTTTACGGTATTGGGGGTACATACTCTTTGAGGGATAAAATACAAAGAAACCAATCTGCAGTTGTAAGAGTCGAAAGACACGAAAGGGGAAAAAGGGAACTAAAGTTCAGAGAGACGAAGTTATACTCAGACATTTCATTTCAATCAAGGACGCGAAGAGTTTGAAAGATCTTATCACAACCTGTTTTCAGAACACTATCCATTCTGTTCAACTCAGTATCAACAAAAGTAAAAGAAGTGTAATGAAATACAGTCGAAACAAATCAGGCAGTTTTCAGACAATTTGACTAGGAATTGAGACACTAAAAGTAGAAAGTGGGTTTTGCTACTTGGGGAGCAAAACAACTGCCGGTGCCGATAACAAGGAGGATACAAAACGCAGACTTATTGTAACAACACAATTTTTTCCGAATATTAGAAATTCACTGACATTGACTATAAATTTAAATGCTGGGAATTCTTACCTGAAAGTATTACTCGGGAGCGTACGTTATACCGAACTGAAGTATGGACGATAAACAGGAGAGGTGAGAAAATTAAAGCTTTTAATTTAACATAATTAAGAGTAATGCTGAAAATGAAAGAGGTAGATCAGCTAATTGATGAAGATATCCTGATCCGCACCGGGAGAAAAATTCGTGGTGCAATATTCTGAGGGATCGGCGAGTACACAAAGGTGACAAAAGTCATGGGACACTGGTAAGCACTTTACAGATAGCGATAGTATCGCGCTCACAAGGTGTAAAATGGCGGTGCATTAGCGGAACTGTCATTTTTACTCAGGCGCTTCATGTGAGAAAGCTGCTGACGTGTGTATGGGCGCAGAACGTGAAATGATAGTCTGAGCTAGACACATGGGACATTCTCTTTCGGACATACACTCCTGGAAATTGAAATAAGAACACCGTGAATTCATTGTCCCAGGAAGGGGAAACTTTATTGACACATTCCTGGGGTCAGATACATCACATGATCACACTGACAGAACCACAGCCACATAGACACAGGCAACAGAGCATGCACAATGTCGGCACTAGTACAGTGTATATCCACCTTTCGCAGCAGTGCAGGCTGCTATTCTCCCATGGAGACGATCGTAGAGATGCTGGATGTAGTCCTGTGGAACGGCTTGCCATGCCATTTCCACCTGGCGCCTCAGTTGGACCAGTGTTCGTGCTGGACGTGCAGACCGCGTGAGACGACGCTTCATCCAGTCCCAAACATGCTCAATGGGGGACAGATCCGGAGATCTTGCTGGCCAGGGTAGTTGACTTACACCTCCTAGAGCACGTTGGGTGGCACGGGATACATGCGGACGTGCATTGTCCTGTTGGAACAGCAAGTTCCCTTGCCGGTCTAGGAATGGTAGAACGATGGGTTCGATGACGGTTTGGATGTACCGTGCACTATTCAGTGTCCCCTCGACGATCACCAGTGGTGTACGGCCAGTGTAGGAGATCGCTCCCCACACCATGATGCCGGGTGTTGGCCCTGTGTGCCTCGGTCGTATGCAGTCCTGATTGTGGTGCTCACCTGCACGGCGCCAAACACGCATACGACCATCATTGGCACCAAGGCAGAAGCGACTCTCATCGCTGAAGACGACACGTCTCCATTCGTCCCTCCATTCACGTCTGTCGCGACACCACTGGAGGCGGGCTGCACGATGTTGGGGCGTGAGCGGAAGACGGCCTAACGGTGTGCGGGACCGTAGCCCAGCTTCATGGAGACGGTTGCGAATGGTCCTCGCCGATACCCCAGGAGCAACAGTGTCCCTAATTTACTGGGAAGTGGCGGTGCGGTCCCCTACGGCACTGCGTAGGATCCTACGGTCTTGGCGTGCATCCGTGCGTCGCTGCGGTCCGGTCCCAGGTCGACGGGCACGTGCACCTTCCGCCGACCACTGGCGAAAACATCGATGTACTGTGGAGAACTCACGCCCCACGTGTTGAGCAATTCGGCGGTACGTCCACCCGGCCTCCCGCATGCCCACTATACGCCCTCGCTCAAAGTCCGTCAACTGCACATACGGTTCACGTCCACGCTGTCGCGGCATGCTACCAGTGTTAAAGACTGCGATGGAGCTCCGTATGCCACGGCAAACTGGCTGACAGTGACGGCGGCGGTGCACAAATGCTGCGCAGCTAGCGCCATTCGACGGCCAACACCGCGGTTCCTGGTGTGTTCGCTGTGCCGTGCGTGTGATCATTGCTTGTACAGCCCTCTAGCAGTGTCCGGAGCAAGTATGGTGGGTCAGACACACCGGTGTCAATGTGTTCTTTTTTCCATTTCCAGGAGTGTATTTAGGGAATTTAGAGATCCACAGTGTCAAGAGTGTGGCGAGAATACCAAGTATGAGGGATTACCTCTTACCACGGACAACGCAGTTGTCGACGGGCCTCACTTAACAACCGAGAGCAGCGGCGTTTCCGTAGAATTGTCAGTGATAACAGACAAACAACACTGCGTGAAATAATCGCAGAAATCAATGTCGGACGTACGACGAACTTAACTGTTAAGATGCAGCGCGAAATTTGGCGTTTTTCGGCTATAGCAGCAGACGACCGACTCGAGTGCCTTTGCTAACAGCACGACATCGCTTGCAACGCCTCTCCTGGGCTCGTGACCATATCGGTTCGACTCTAGACGACTGGAAAACCGTGGCCTGGTCAGACGAGTCCAAATTTCGGTTGATAAAAGCTGATTGAAGGTTTGAGTGCGTCGCAAACCCCAAGAAGCCATGGACCCAATATCAGGAACAGTAGCAAATATTTTCATCAGTCACCTAGAAAATCAGATATTTAAAAAGATAACCACAAATGAAAGTTTCAAAATCATACATTGGTACAGATACGTGGATGACATTATTTGTCTGGTAGATGAGCCAAGTGAAAAAATAGATGAACTCCATTCAGAAATAAACAAAGCTCATCAGAACATAAAATTCACACTTGAAAAAGAAAAAGAAAATCAAATAAATTTTCTTGACATTACAATTAAAAAAGAAAATGGCAAACATACATTTAACATCTTTAGAAAACCAACAGCCACAGACACAATAATACATTCCACATCCAACCACCCCCACAGCCAGAAACTTGCAGCACTAAGACACATGTTACATAGATTAAACAGAATCCCACTCAGCAAGAGAAACTATGAACAAGAAATGAGTACAATCATACAAATAGCTAGGAACAAAGGGTATGACACACATGTGGTACACAGGCTCAATCAAAAAATAAAAAACAAACACAACATTTCCAGAATACAAAAGAACTCACAAACTGAAAACTTACAAACACACTCAACAAACACACACAATGACAACACCACACAGAAAAGAACCAGATGGTACACCATGACCTACACACATAAACTAACACACAGAGTTGCAAACATCCTAAAGAGACAGGGCTTCAAAATAGCATATAAGCCTGGGAAAACCCTTCAATCACACCTAAGCCAGCCAGCTACCAAGAGGGACAAATTCCAACAATCAGGAATATGTAAACTTGAATGTCAAAGTTGTGATGCAGTATACATAGGCATGACATGCAGGAATTTTGAAACAAGATACAAAGAACATATCAGATGTTGGAAGTATGAAACAAACCATTCCACATTTGCAGAGCATTTAAAACACTACAACCATCATCCTACAAACATAGAACAAGAAATGAAAATAATGAGAATAAGCAACCATGACAAACATACAAACACAAGAAAACTTCCACATCCAGAAAGCCATAGCAGAAAACAAACATGTGGTAAATGAACAAACACACATCAGCTCAAGCTCCCTACTACACTTAATAAAGGAAATGATAACATAAAACAAGAAAACTCTTCCCTACACCATCTGGACACACACACGCGCACACACACGCACACACACACACACACACACACACACACACACACACACACACACACACACACACACACACACACAAACAAAAAGAAATATACCACACCAAAATACAGACACACACACACACACACACACACAGCATAAAAAAATGTATCTCACACCAAAACACACACACACATACACACACAGACACACACACACACACACACACACACACACACACACACACACACACACACACACAATGCATAAACGAACAGACCAGAGATACTTTAACAATTACACTCATAAGTTTCGATCTTTGGCAAAAACATTTGACAGTCGGCAACAGAAACCAAAACATTGCATTAAAACAAGCGTTTAGTGCATAGTGCTGTGGAATGTGGAAAAAACCGCAAATTGGCGTTCATAAGAAGAAGAACAACACCAAAAATGCAACAGGAGCGTAATATGTAAGAAATTGTCCACGCAACCTGTAAGTACAGTTCAAAACATTACTACTTAATAGGAAATTGCAACCACCAGAACTGTTTATAACCTATAGACACAGTGACAAAAATGTAAATAAAATAAATAACATATGTACATATTCCAGGCCACTGATGATGCCTTGCATAAAATAAAGGCGAAACGCGTATGGCACTAAAAATGTGTTTTATTCAGTTGGTGTCAGACGGTCCATAAGTAAAAATTATCAATATACCGTAATAGTCAACAAGGCATTGTGCAAGGTGGTGATGGCTCATAATGGTGAATAAGCGAGAGGCCAGTTCGTACACACTGGACCGGCAACACTTCCGCAATTATGGAAGGGTATAGCGGCAGCGTGACACAATTTTTCTGCAGGGGATTTCTAACGACTTGTTGAGTTCATGCCATGTCCAGTTTCGACACTTCGCCGGGCAAAAGTAAGCCCGACATTTTATTAGGAGGTATCTCATGACTTATCTCGCCTCAGTGTACGTGGGCAGAAAGATTACGTTACAAGCTCTTTCTTGAATAAAAGCTGTCGGGATTAGTAATAGCCGGCCGGTGTGGCCGAGCGGTTCTAGGCGCTTCAGTCTGGAACCACGCGACCGCTACGGTCGCAGGTTCGAATCCTGCCTCGGGCATGGATGTGTATGATGTCCTTAGGTTAGTTAGGTTTAAGTAGTTGTAAGTTCTAGGGGACTGATGACCTCAGATGTTAAGTCCCATAGTGCTCAGAGCCATTCGAACCATTTTGATTAGCAACAGAAACGTTCTCCGAGATGTTGTTGTGGTCTTCAGTCCAGAGACTAGTATGATGAAGCTCTCCATGCTACTCTATCCTGTGGAAGATTCTTCAACTCCGAGTACCTACTGCGACCTACATCCTTCTGAATCTGCTTAGTGTGTTCATCTCTTGGTCTCCCTCTACGATTCTTACCCTCCACGCTGCTCTCCAAATCTAAATTGGTGATCCATTGATGCCTCAGAACATGTCCTACCAACCGATCCCTTCTTCTAGTCAAGTTGTGCCACAAATTCCTCGTCTCACCAGTTCTATTCAGTATCTCCTCAATAGTTATGTGATTTACCCATTTAATCTTCAGAATTTTTCTGTAACACCACATTTCGAAAGCTTATATTCTCTTCTTGTCCAAACTATTTATCGTCCATGTTTCACTTCCATACATGGCTACACTCCATACAAATACCTTCAGAAACGACTTCCTGACACTTAAATCTATACTCGATGTTAACAAATTTCTCTTCTCAAGAAACGCTTTCCTTGCCTTTGCCAGTCTACATTTTATATCCTCCCTACTTCGACCATCATCAGTGATTTCGCTCCCAAAATAGCAAAATTCATTTACTACTTCAATAAGTAATTACCTCAGCATCACCCGACTTCTTTCGACTACATTCCATTATCCTCGTTTTGCTTTTGTTGATGTTCATCTTATATCCTCCCTTCAAGACACTCTCCATTCAATTTAGCTGCTCTTCCAGGTCCTTTTCTGTCTCTGGCAGAATTACAATGGTATCGGGGAACTTCAGAATTTTTAATCCTTTTCCACGGATTTTAATTCCTACCCAGAATTTTTCTTTTGTTTCCTTTACTGCTTTCTAAATATGCAGATTGAACAACATCGGAGGCAGGCTACAACCCTGTCTCACTCCCTTCTCAACCACTGCTTCCCTCCCATGCCCTTCGACTCTTATAACTGCTATCTGGTTTCTGTACAAACTGTAAATAGCCTTTCGCTCCCTGCATTTTACCCCTGCCACATTCAGAATTTGAAAGAGAGTATTCCAGTCCACACTGTTAACGATACACAAAACCTGCATGCCCTCGGGAAAAATTGTGGCTTTAGTTTCCCTTTGCTTTCAGCCGTTGGCAGTAACAGCATAGCAAGGCCGTTTTGGTTAGTGTTACAAGGCCAGATCAGTCAATCATCCAGACTGTTGCCCCTGCAACTAGTGAAAAGCCTGCTGCCCCTCTTCAGGAACCACACGTTTGTCTGGCCTCTCAACAGATACCCCTCCGTTGTGGTTGGACCTACGGTACGGCCATCTGTATCGCTGTGGCACGCAAGCCTCCCCACCAGCGGCAATGTCCATGGTTCTTGGGGGGGGGGGGGGGGGGGGGTCTCAGAGATACACGACGCCTATCCTGCAACCTCTGCCACTGGAGTTAGATGAGCGTGTTCGTAAAGCTCTCACGCTGACTAAACAATCCCATGACGAAAGGCACCGCTCTATTATGGATCTTGTCCATCTCTTCTATAAATCCTCTACCTGGTAAGAGACAGCGACCTTTGAGCAATTGTGCGGAAGAATCAGTCAGTCACATTTTTTAAAAACCACTGTTTTCGTGGATGAATTACATATCCTTAACAATCGTCAGTTAAATCTCAGTCTGGCATCTGGTCTTCTTACAATTTATTTTATGTGGTCATTCCATTCTATGTCGCACCGGACACTTACTGCTAGGTATTTTACGACAGTTACTGCTAGTATTTCTACTAATACAATCAGTTCCAGTGACTTTTGTGCTATAGCGCTATCTAACGGCAGACGATCTCTTCATCTGTTTGTGCATAAAATTTTGTCTTTATTTGCGTTCATGGCCAACAGCCGGTCCTTATCGTCCATGCTTCGCAGGGTTTTTTGCATTTCGCTAAAGTTCTCCGGCGGCATAGTCTTCTTATTGACAGCAGCAGCGTTTGCAAAAAATCATAGAGATTTCGATGTCATCCATTAGACCATTTATGTATATAGTTGCGAGTAATGGCACTGTAACACTTCCCAGGGGCGCTCCAGAAATTCCCTTTTGTATATACAATAAATGATCTGGCGGACAGGGGAAGCAGCAGTTTGAGGCTGTTTGCTGATGATGAATGGCAGCTAGCTCCAAATGTAAAAAAAAATGTATGGTAATGCAGATGAGTAGGAAAAACAAACCTATCATGTTCAAAAATTGTATTACTAGTGTCCTGCTAGACACAGTTCCATCAGTTAAATATTTTGGTGTAACGATCCAAAGTAATATGAAATAGAATGAATATGTAAAGATTTTATTAGGTATGGGGAATATCCGACTTCGGTTTATTGGAAGAACTTTGGGAAAATGTGGTAAGTCTGTAAAGGAGACAACACGTAGGACACTAGTGCGACCCATACATGAGTACCATTGAAGCGCTTGGGATCCGCACTAGTTCGGATTGTAGGCCGACATCGAAGCAATTCAGAGATAGGCTGCTGGATTTACTATCGGTAGGTTCGAACGACACGCAAGTATTACAGAGATGATTCGCAAACACTTGTACGGGAGTCGCTGGAGGAAAGGCGTTGTCCGCTGCGCGGGGTAACCGTGTGATCTAGGGCGCCTTGCCACGGTTCGCGCGGCTGCCCCCATCGGAGGTTCGAGTCCTCCCTTGGGAATGTGTGTGTGTGTGTGTGTGTGTGTGTGTGTGTGTGTGTGTGTGTGTGTGTTGTCCGTAGCGTAAGTTATTTTAAGTTAGATTAAGTAGTCTGTAAGCCTAGGGACTGATGACCTCAAGAGTTTGGTCCCACAGAACTTACAACAAATTCCCAATTTACAAAGACGATGTTCTTTTCGAGGAACACTATTGAGTAACATTAGGGAACCGGCGTTTGAGGTTGGCTGGAGAATTATTCTATTGTCACCAACGTATATTGCACGTTAGGACGACGAAGATAAGGTTCGAGAAATTACGGGTCATATGGAGGCAAATACACAGTTGTTTTTCCCTCGCTATATTTGCAAGTGGAACAGAAAAAAAAGTGACTGGAGTGGTAGAGGTTACCCTCCGTCACGCACCGTACGGTGGCTTGCTGAGTATCCATGTACATGTAGATGCTAGTCGCAACTGTATAAAATGGTAGCAATATGGAGGACAGGCGCTTGTTGCAGCAGGTGGCAACTGGCCCCCGACACAGACAAACGTATCGATTAGAGACTGAGTTAGCACATAAAATTAATGCCTGGTGTAGCAGATTCCGGAGTGATACTCAGTCAAAGAGTTCTCAGGAATTTTAGTCCATCGTCAAAGGAAGTAGCTTGCGAAACACTTGTTCAAGTAATACTTGAGTATTAGTGCTGAGTCTGGGATCTGTATCATATAGGCTTGAAAGAGGAAATAGTGAAGGGCTATAGAAGAGCAACACATTTCGTTATAGGTTCATTTAGTAAACAAGAAAGCGTCACGAAAATGCTCAGTCAACTACACTGGCAGAAGCTGCAAGAGAGGCATTCTGCATCACGGTGTGGTCTACTAGTAAAATTGTGACTGCTTACTTTCCTAGGAGGTGCAACCAATATTTTGCTTCCTCCTACGTATATCTCACGAAAAGACCATGAAAGTAAAATTAGAGAAACTCGAGTATACACGGAGCCTTACCAGCAGTCGTTCTTTCCCCGAAATGTACGCGAATAGGAAAAGGGGGAGGCGACAGTGGAACCCTCGGCCACATACCGTACGGTGGCTCGCGGAGTGTAGATGTACATGTAAAGAGATAACATTATGGAGAACTCGAAGACAGAGTACATTTGTCGCAAGTCTAAATTAGTGACACTGTAAACCTCAGATGCTCGTATTGTATCCCACCCAACCACACACCTGACGCTCGGTCCGCATGACGATAACGATTGTAACCTGGGAACGTTCGTCCTCGTCGGAGGCTTCACTCACAAATACGTCAATCATGATGATATGCGCAAAACTGAGACTGCTCTAGAGAAACGTCATGGTGCCACACTCTGTTGCCACATAGAGGGAAGAGAGAACAGTGGTTGCTATGGCGACATCGGTGTTGCAGACGTCCATGTCTATGTAGATACACATCCACCTGCAGACAAGCCAGTTTCCCAGTTGAAAGTGTGTGACATTGGTGCAAGATTCTGCTCAGCCAGATAGACAGCACGTCTAAGCTCTGAGGTGCAAGTCACGTGGGGCTGTTCAGGTTCTTCATGTCACTGAGCAGCCCCGCCTAAACCCACTGATTTCATTCTGGTATGGCGGTTACAGCTTGTCGAAGAACACGAGTAGCAGTATCACGGAATGATAGTCCGCAGTCTCGGGAAGAAGGTAGCACTAACCTCACACAGTTCATGGAGTTCTGCTGATTTGCTAATTATTTTTATACTCAAGCCCACAACACATTTTACATCAGTGTGGCGTTTACTTTTACATTACCATAATTGTACTGGAACTTCATGTTCAGCAGTGCAGAAACAGTTGTCCAAAGCAGGAAACACCACATTCACTTGCCAGCATTGCCCTTCTTTGTTTTTACCACGTTTTCATTAGGTGGCTTACTTGTCTGTCTGTTTGGTAGAAATTTTGCATTTGATTTTGAATTATCTTCTTAATGAACTAGGAACATTAAATTTTAAATGTAGCTCAGAACTGGATGGAAATGCAATATTAACTCGCGTTTGTGTGTGGCTGGTCTGCCTAGCTCTCACAGCGGTGGCAGTGAAAATGGTTGATAACCCCTGGCATCTGTGCTGCCTACAGGACTGACATGTTGTGCGGGCAGTATCATAATGCGTTTCAGGCGATATACAAGCGTGAGGGCAGGTTGGCATGGCTAAGCAGAGAGAGAATGCAGATGAGAAAAGGGATATTTCTTTCTTGTCTGTGTTTTCGGTATAAATTTTGCAGTTGCTTTTAAACTAGCCTCCCTATGAGCTAAAGATTTGTAATTTTTAACATAGCTTAGAACTGGATAACAGTGTTAAATCAACTCTTCTTTTAATCTAGTGTGTGGCAGATGGTACTTTATTTGCCAGTGTCATTTTCCAAAGAGTTAAAGACCTGAATCTTTCGGCATAGGTCTGGACTGGGTTACAGTTCAATGTTGGATCGTTTTCTTGTCTGATCTATGACAAACAGTACTTCCTGTGCTACTGTCCATTCGCCCTTTTCCTGTTCCTGTTGCAAGTGGTTCATGGGACGAACAACTGCTGGTACGTCTTCTGTGAGATCGAGTCTCTCGAATTTTTACCTTAATGGTCTTTTCGCGAAACATGTAGGAGGAAGCAATATATTGGTTGAGTCAGGTAAAGGGAAACTAAGGTACATCCTAAATTTATTGCGTGTCTCTGTTGTAATATTACCAAAATGATATAAACTAGTTGAAAAGCGTCACACACACAGGCTAAAATGCAGAAAGTAATTGTTTAGTTAAAAATGAATTTTTGGAGCGAACTAAACAGTGTACATCGATTCCTCCTAGCCCCATGTACAGACAGTCCTGAAAATTTGTGACTGAATTTTTAACAGCCTTAAAAATAATAGTAAGATTTAAAACGAAAAACATGGGTCGCGTGCTATACATATCTGATGCGTTAACTGTTCTCATAGTTACTAGTACACCTTACTAATTGATGCATGAGTAATTCACCTCATTACTATTATTATTTTGATATCTATTAAAAATTCACAATCACAAATTTTCAGGACAATCTCTTTGGGGTGATGAATGTGCATGTAGATACACTCCTCGGTCATATTTAAAAACGTGGTGTATTAAAAATTCATTTTTATTTAAGTAAATACATAAAATAGAATTCATTCCAGGAGCACATAGACTGCCCGTACTGAAGCTTCTTTCCTCATGCGAATGGTTTACCCCAAATTTCATCAGTGCTCACTAATAACTGTGTGTCATAATTTGTGAACAATCGTCATGGCGATAAAGAACAGTTTTGTCGTTATTTCGTGATGCGGAAACATGGTCGCAGGTTCAAAATGTTTCAAAGCACTATGGAACTCATCTGCCGTCATCAGTCCCCTAGACTCAGAACTACTTAAACCTAACTAACATAAGGACATCACACACATCCATGCCGGAGGCAGAATTCGAACCTGCGACAGTAGCTATCGCGCGGTTCCAGACTGAAGCGCCTAGAACGGCTCTGCCACACCGGTCGGCTGGTCCCGGGAATCAGTGAATTTGAAACAGTGTTACGAACTATAACTGCCGCGTTCGCTTGTTTTTCGAGAGATGTGTGCGCTCTCTGTTTTACCCTCAGGCCTTCGTCCAACAAGTACGTCGTGGTAACAAAATTGTTTGTCGGTCAGAATTTTAACATGTTAACGCCACTGCAATTGTGTTTACGCTGTTGGGTATGTTCTGTGGTACCCTGAATTTAGGTGCTCGTGAAATCGTGAAATACATTACACTTGTCATTACGTGGTTGATAACTGGTGAGTAAAAAATAATGTTAGAAGAAAGAGCATGCTGGATCAGAGAAACCAGGGCCTTACAGACGCACAGGTTACTGCGTACACGTGTGTGTGTGTGTGTGTGTGTGTGTGTGTGTACTCTCGCTGCTTTTGCCTACTGATTAGAGTTTCCTCGCCACCTTTTTGTCTCTCTCTCTTTCTCTCTCTCTCTCTCTCTCCCTCTCCCTCTGTTTCTTTCTTCTGCTCTCGCTATATCTGCCCTTTTTTTTCACTTCTCTCTCTTGCGTATTTCCTTTTGCGCCGAGTGTGCATGGGCGAGAATTAAACTTTTATTACGGCTTAGCACCCCTGGCCACCGGCGCGCTTTTTAAGAGGGTCGTTTGCCGGATTCTGAGATTAAGGCGCGAGGCGGGGGTCAGCTAAATGAAATACGTACGCTCTCTAATCCCGCGCGGCGCCGCCGCCTGCGTGCCGAAAGCCCAGATATTCTTTCAACCCCGCTCTTCTTAGGTAGCCTGCATTGTTTTTTCATTCCCGGAGGACGCTGTTGCACACCTGCGGTTACGTCGGCTATACGGTATGTGGAGCTAAAAATGGTACTATATGCTGTTGGATGTGCTGTGTGATACGATGCTGTTGAGTTATCCTCCCTTTTAGCAACGTACGATTGATTTAATGGCCTGGACTAACATCTAATCAGTTGCTTGAGACAGAAGGCCTGTTCATCATAACGTAACTATTCAACTGGTAAAAATTGCTTGTGGTCCTGATACAACGGACACTTTGCATTCCAAAATAAAAGTACTTGAAATTACCCGTGTCTCTCTGTATCAGTCTTATTACTTATAACTAGTCTGTCAGCTTTCACTATGTGATTCACATCTTAGATTGTGGTTTACCTTTTAGAAGCTACGTGTAACGTTACTAAAATTTTTTGAAATCCAGTACAATCTCTCATTCGCAGTGGCATAACACGTTTTGTGGGTGACACCAACCGTAAACTAATCCCATTCAGCACTCCTCATTGTATGCCTCCATATTTTATTTGAAATTCTTATCGAAGTAATTGTAAGGCATCAGTCGAAGCACGAAGTCAAAGTACTTAGATTCCGGTAACTAGTTCCGCGTAAAAGGCAATGTTTGATTTAATTTTGACTAAAACGTCGATAAAAATGTACGGTATGGTTAACTTTCGAAACAGATTTTTTCCACAAAGTATGGTTCAAAATTTTTGTACTGTACTGATCAAATGCTGTCATATGACATACGTGTCAACTACGTTCTACTCAATTTCAAATCGATATTTTTAGCGATCTTTATTTGTATGTGTTGCAGTCCTGCTATTTTCATGTGGACTGGGTTCAGTCAACGAACCAGGAAAATGATTTACGTGAGAACAGAATCGACGACCTGTGGAATACTCTGATTTTTAATTAGATAAACTGAATCGTCCATAAAATTACCAATCAGCGTAATTACTGCATCTACATTTACATCTACACTGCTTAAGCTACAGTGTGGTGAGTGGCCTAAACAGTCAACACTGCGATTCGATTGCGTCCGCATTGTTACTTCGTACCAGGAAGGGCTCTCAACAAGGGAAGTGTCCAGGCGTCTCGGAGTGAACCAAAGCGAGGTTGTTGGGACATGGAGAACATACAGGGAGACAGAAACTGTCGATGACATGACTCGCTCAGGCTGCCCACGGGCTATTACTGCAGTGGATGACCGCTACCTACGGATTATGGCTCGAAGGAACCCTGATAGCAACGCCACCATGTCGAATAAAGCTATTCGTGCAGCCACAGGACGTCGTGTTACCACTCAAACTGTGCGCAATAGGCTGCATGATGCGCAACTTTACCCCCGCCGCCGATGGCGAGGTCCATCTTTGCAATCACAGCATGATGCAGCGCGGTACACATGGGCCCAACAACTTGCCGAATGGACCGTTCTCTTCAACGATGAGTGTCGCATATGCCTTCAACCAGACAATCGTCGGAGACGTGTTTGGAGGCAACCCGGTCAGGCTGAACGCCTTAGACACACTGTCCAGCGAGTGCAGCAAGGTGGCTCCCTGGGGTGGCATTATGCGGGGACGACGTACGCCGCTGTTGGTCATGGAAGGCGCCGTAACGGCTGTACAATACTTCAACGCCATCCTCCGACCGATAGTTCAACCGTATCGGCAGCATTTTGGCGAGGGATTCGTTTTCATGGACGGCCGTTCGCACCTACATCTTGCACATCTCATGAATGACTTCCTTCAAGATAACGACATCGTTGGACTAGAGTGGCCAGCATGTTCCACAGACATGACCCTATCCAACATGCCTGGGATGGATTGAAAAGGACTGTTCATGGACAATGTGACCCACCACCTACTCTGACGGATATATGCCGAATCGCCGTTGAGGAAAGGGACAATCTGGACCAACAGTGCCTTGATGAAATTGCGGATAGTATGCCCAACGAATACAGGCTTGTAACAGTGCAAGATGACGCGCTTCAAAAAATGGTTCAAATGGCTCTGATTAGTATGGGACTTAATTTCTGTGGTCATCAGTCCCCTAGAACTTAGAACTACGTAAACCTAACTAACCTAATGACATCACACACATTCATGCCCGAGGCAGTACTCGAATCTGCGACCGTAGTGGTCGCGCGGTTCCAGACTGTAGCCCCTGGAACCGCTCGGCCACTCCGGACGGCAAGAGGACGTGCTACTGGGTATTAGAGGTACAAGTGCGTGCAGCAGTCTGGACCAGCACATCTGAAGGACTCCCTGTATGGTGGTACAACATGTAATGTGAGGTTTTCATGAGCAATAAAAAGGGCGGAAATGATGTTTATGTTGATCTCTATTCCATTTTTCTGTATGGGTAGGTTCTGGAACTCTCGGAACCGAAGTGACGCAGGTGCGTGCGTGCGTGTGTGTGTGTGTGTGTGTGTGTATATGTGTGTGTGTGTGTGTGTGTGTGTGTAAACGTTTATTAAAGTAACGTTTTAAAGTCCGAAGGAAATCGGAAAAGTACATTTTTAGATGATCATAACAATGTTCCCGTTTATATATTACACGTGCACATTTATATATTATATATATTAAAATTTATATAGCTGATGGCGTTGTGGTAGGTAATAAAAACACGTGAGTCTTTTAATGTAACGTTGTGTCAAGGTTTCAAAGCAATCACTCAAGAACTTTCGGAGATACGTGATTTTGGACAAAGGTACAATTACATTATTATTTATGTAGATTTCTCGTCTCGACTTCCTGCACCCCACGCTGGTACGTTGTAAACATGTATCATTTACACTCTGCGTAGTTGGAGAATGATAACCATAAATCTAAATATATGTATTGCGATCCAATATTTATTAAATGTTTGATTCAATACTAAAATAAAGATAAACCAAATTTATGATTGTGTAAAACGACAGACAGATCTGCGGGAAAATAGAGGAAAACGTGAAACTGTTTCGAGCAAGGCAGAAACTTCAAGATTCACTTATCTTCATATGGTACCATTTATAGGCCCTTTGTTGTTCCTCTTCTATATAAAAGATAAACGAGATAATCTGAGCAGCCGTCTCAGGTTATTTGCAGATGACATGTCGTTCATCGACTATTAAAGTCACCTGAAGATCAAGACGAGCTGAAAAACGATTTAAAAACGATATCTGTACGGTGCGGAAATAAGCAATTGATCCTGAATAACGAAAAGCGTGAGGGCATCTACACGAGTGCTAAAAGAAATCCGTTCAACTTCGGTTACACGATAAATCAGTCAAATATAAGGGCCGTAAATTCAACTAAATACCTAGGAATTACAAACTACGAACAACGTAAATTAGAATGACGACACAGAAAATTTTGTGAGGAAGGCAAACTAAAGACTGTGTTTTGTTGGTAGAACACTTGGAAAACGTAGCAGACCTACTAAACCGACTGGCTACACTGTGCTCGTCCGTCCTCTTTTTAGAATACTGCTGCGCGGTTTGGGATCGTTACCATACAGTATTGACGGAATACATCGAGAAAGTTCAAAGGAGGGCAGCACGTTTTGTACAGGGTGGAGCAGAGGAAACGCATGTTTTTTGAACCGATAGTACGCGGCGACGAGAGGGGTTATTGACTTTGAATGAATGTTGGCAGACTGGCCCATACAATGCAGTTTCAGTCGCTATGGGGCGTTGGAGCGTAGAGCATCGTGTGTTCGTTGTCGGGCAGTACTTCGGTAACAATGATTCCGTAGTCACAGTGCAACGTCTTTTCCGTCAAAATTTTGGAGTTGGACGTCGAGATGCAGTGCCCGATCGAGATATTGTACTCCTATGGGTTGCAGCGTTAAATAGTACTGTATCTGTGACGAAAAGGAAATCTCCTGGTCTTCCCCGCTCAGTTCGTACTCCGGAAAATGTAGACCGAGTGAGAAGGGCAGTTCTAGCTAGTCCGAAACGATCGGCTAGACTACAGGCTGTAGCGTTGGGTACGTCACGTCGTTCGCTTCACCGCATCTTACGTGATGGTCTTAAGTTTCACTCGTACAAGATAACGATCGTCCAGCAGCTTCGTGAAGGGGGTTTCGTGCAGCGCAGAGAGTTTTGTCGCGTAGTGGTCGAAATGTTTACTGAAGATGCAGATGCTACAGTCTTCATGAGTGTTGAAGCACATTTTCATGTAGACGGTTGCGCCAGTGTTCAAAATTGTAGTTATTGGGGGCCGCAGAACCAACACGAATTACACCAAAGACCTCTCCACAGTTCAAAAGTAACAGTGTGGTGCTGCATTTCAAAGATGGGAATTGTTGGACCCTATTTTTTGAAGAGGAAGGAATTGCAGTTACTGTGACATCAGTGCGCTACGTTAAAATGTTAAACAACTTTCTCCGTCCAGAACTTGAAAGGCGTCAGGTGAACATGAGAGAGAAATATGGTTTCAGCAGGACAGTGCCCCAGCTCACATGGTGAGGGCATCCATGGCAGTATTCCGACATGTTGTTTCGAGATATGGTGATGTTCACTGGCCCCCTTGCTCACCCGATTTGTCGATATGCGACTTCTTTTTGTGGGGATATTTCAAATCAAAAGTCTACATGAACAAGCCTCGCACAATCGATGACCTGAAGAATTCCATTCGTCAGGAAATTGAAGCCGTGCCGAATGAAATGTTGGAGAGAGCCATGCGTAACTTTCGGGACAGGATCCAAATTTGTATTCAGCAAGAAGGACGTCATCTCCAAGACATTATATTTCGAACCTAATTGAAGTACGTATATTTCGAAACTGCATTAAAAAAATCTGTCACTTAATGCTTGTTTTTATTATTTTTATCAAACCGTGTCGCAGTCATTCAATAGTGCAAAACATGCGTTTCCTCTGCTCCATCCTGTGTTATTGCGAAATAGTGGAGAGAGTGTCACTGAAATGATACAGGATTTGATATGGCCAACATTAAAACAGAGGCGTTTTTCGTTGCGGCGGTATCTTCTCACGATGTTTCAATTACCAGATTTCATCTCCGAATGCGAAAATATGTTGTTGACGCCGCCCTACATAGGGAAAAGCGATCACTATAACAAAATAAGGGAAATCAGAGCTCGCACCGGAAGATATAGGAGTTCGCTTTTTTCGAGCGCTGTAGCAGTTTGGCATAATAGAGAATTATTGTGAGCCGTGAATCGAACCCGGGTCGTCAGGTATTACATTCAGTCGCGCCGACCACTCAGCTACCAGAGGCGGTCTCGCCATTTTGTGTCCGTCAGTGGTAGGTGGCACGGTGGTTTTCAGATGTTGAACTCGCAGTCGGAAGCACAGTGGTTGAAATTCCCATCTGACGTTCCAGATTTATGAGTGGGGTTTCGTATAATGTTTAAAGGAAATAACGGGGTAATTACTCTGAAACTACAAAGGTGACTTCCTTCTCAAATCCGAACTTCTGCTCCATCCCCAATGAACTCTTCACCCTTAAACCCTGTTCTCCGTCGTCTTTCTGGTTAGACTATTATCTTTTTGCCTCTCGTCTCCGCCATCATGAAAGTACTAAAAGCACTACAGACCATAGAACTTGCTCTGAATGGATACAGCTCTGGCCTTAGACACTCTCTGGCTCTTAACACACTTCAGCCACCACATACAGACACATTATCCGAATGTAGAGTCAGCCGTCCCGTTCCCTTGTCATTGCACCCGCCAGTATATGCTGCAGTTCCTTACGTGCCATTACGCACAGTGCGTGCAACTCGAGCAGATTCAGGGTTCTGTGAGGCGTGTAATGTCCTGCGCCGTTTGCCTCCTTCCTTTGTTCTCAGAGTGACCGTTTCTTTCTTCTGGCGCGCCGTAAACCTGACAGGTATTATGGCACCGGAAGTACTTGCTGCAAGCAATATTCTAGAAAAAGCGGCAAGGGAGCCGAGAACCGAGCATAAGCTTCAACGACGTAAACTTTATGAAGCGTCGGGAGCAAAAAAATACCTGTATCTTCTTCTTTCGCTCGTATTCCTGCCTCAAACCCCTTCCCTCTAAGAGTTTCTTCTGGGGAATCGTTTTACTGTGTAGGTCGTTGTATTTTTGAAATAACCACTGCATATCATTGTTTAGCTACTGGCTAATTTTGCGCCCTTGGACATTTTCAAGCTACCTGGTGATAAAAATAATATCAAAAGCTACAACAGCTTCAAGAGAAACAACAAACGAGATAAAAAAATAGTGTGATTCAGCTGTACCTACCGCTATCGATTTATGCAACCCGCAATGTCATGGATTGCCTACATAAACCACGAGCGAGATTTTCATATCATGTCGGTCTCTACGCGCAAACTATTAGTGCTACAGAGAAAAAATGAGCTGTACCATTGTGTACGAAATTTAATGTACTTAAAAATTTTACTAGGATATCTTTCCGCTGGAGACATTCAAGAAAAAAGTACAAAAATGATCTTCAACCGCAGCTCCACCCTCACACTCATCCTTCACCAGTCAGCATTTCTAGTACGCTGTTCGAGGCACGCCAGCCGGGGTGGCCGAGCGGTTCTAGGCGCTACAGTCTGGAACGGTGCCATAGTTACGGATGCAGATTCGAATCCTGCCTCGGGCTTGGGTGTGTGTGATGTCCTTAGGATAGTTAGGTTTAAGTAGTTCTAAGTTCTAGGGGACTGATGACCTCAGAAGTTAAGTCCCATAGTGCTCAGAGCCATTAGAACCATTTGTTCGTGGCACGCCATCACACTACGGTACAAGAAATTTCCGACTAGATAAACTATTCCCGATATTCGACCTTTTGCGGAATCAGTTGATAGCACTATTACGACACCAATGTAGTCGACTATTTCGTTAACGTTATTAATTTAAGCGTGCCCGTGAGGGTAATGAACGAAAACGACTTTTGTAAACTTCACGCTAAAACTAGTTACGTTCACCGTTCGATCCAAACGTAATCCCTACAAGTACAGTAGTTGCGTAGTCAAAAGGACTGACAGATACAGTGATGCAACTGCTTAATTTATGCTGTCAAAATTCGCAAAATGGTTAGGTAAAATTTACAAAACCATATATCTTACAATTTTTAAGTGCTCGAGTAAGCTGGTCGCGTAATAAGGCCAGTCAGAGAAGACCAAAATAGATCGAATTTGAGAAATAATCGCAGATATTTGTGCAGTGGTAAGAGCGAGTGCCGTGAACCACATGCTAAAAATCCTTGCTAGTGGGGGGTTCAGCGTGGGAGTCAGGGAGCGTTCGAAAATCATTTTTGTATGCTTTTCTTGAATAACTTGAAAACTATGGTCTGCAGCGCAAATGTATACCAGTACAAAATTTAACCGAATTTACCACAAAATGGTCCTGTTCGTTTCTCCTGTGGGAATAAAAGACTGCGCGTAGAGAGTAAGGCCATATGGAAACCTCGCGCGTGGTTTATGAAGGCCGGCTATTTCATTGCGGTTTGTACAAAATGACAGCGATATGGACAGCTGAATCAGACCGAATAAAAAAAAAAAAAATTACACATAGTCATGGAGTAAAACCGTGATCATATGTTCCACACATTTGTGAGGAGAAGCAACATGTGATGACGTCGTGCCGGCCGCGGTGGCTGTGCGGTTCTAGGCACTCCAGTCCGGAGCCGCGCTGCTGCTACGGTCGCAGGTCCGAATCCTGCCTCGGGCATGGGTGTGTGTGATTTCCTTAGGTTAGTTGGGTTTAAGTAGTTCTAAGTTCTAGGGGACTGATGACCACAGCAGTTGAGTCCCATAGTGCTCAGTGCCATTTTTTTTGATGACGTCGTTAGTAGTGGCTTCTCACAAGCATGGCAGTTGCGGACGCAACCTTTATGCAGGATGATCCCGTAAGAGCGTGCAAAAATGTAACAGGACACAGAGGATGCTCCATTGAACATTTTGAGTTATGAACCTAGGGTCGGGGAAGCCAGCTTAAGGAGATAATAGGAATAAAATCACATTAGTGTGTACATTAGTTACAGTTACGTGCAAATACCATCACTGACACAATGAATGTACCATTTGTACTGCATTTTACAAAGTGAGCTGAAACTGACGCCTATCAACCTCAAAGCAAGCATGACATGGGCAACCAAGATTCTAACGCACGCTGGCAAATATGCCTGGTGTGTTTCGAATCACTACAGTTCTGGCAACTAATTCCATATCCGTATCCACTGGGGTCCCATACACAAGTAACGTTAGACATCGCCATAGGAATTAATCATGGCAGGCCTTTGTGACCGAGCGGTTCTAGGCGCTACAGTCTGGAACCGCGGTACAGCTACGGTCTCAGGTTCGAATCCTGTCTCGGGCATGGATGTATGTGATGTCCTTAGGTTAGTTAGGTTTAAGTAGTTCTAAGTTCTAGGGGGCTGACGACCTCCGATGTTAAGTCCCATAATGCTCAGAGCCATTTGAGCAATTTTTTTTTTAATTAATCATGGGGATTCATGTCAGGTGAACTGGCAGGCCATGGAATAGGATCTTCCCTTCCAATCCAGCGACAAGGAAATACTTCCTAGTAATCAGGCCCGTCCTCCTCGTTTCCTTGGAGGAAATAAATAATTTACGTGTAAATAAAGAGCACAGTACGTGTAGACTTGTACGCATGCTAGTTGTAAGTAACCTGGAAAACAATAATGTTGGACAAAGCAGTAGAAAAGTTTACTTTCATATCTCCTTAAGCTGGCTTTTCCGGCCCCACGATCCATATCTCAAATTGTTCAGTGAAGCATTCTCTATGTCCTCTCACAGTTCTGCACGCTCTTAAGGAAACGCCTTGTATATATTACTATTTGTCATAAGAGACATTACAAACGTAAAGATATAATTTAATATGATGTTATCGTCTAATGACGTAACAACTTAATATCTCAGATGAGAAGTCCATAATAAAAAGAAAATCTCGAGTATTACGCAGATTTTGACATTGTTAAAGCGCATAACAGTTTAAGATATATTAGACCGACACTTAAAATGAAAATACACATATTGTGGTATACATCTTAAAATCAAACGGAGCGCGCGTCAACGAATTTAACAGCAAGACCGGTCGTCAGAGATATAAAAATGTTGCTCAGAAGGAAATACAAAAGCTTTACAGGAAGACCCATAAGTGAAAGGTTCATACATAAGAAACATGTGTAGGTTTGAAATGAGGAAGGGCGTGGAGTGTAAAAGTTATTTTATTATGTTCACGGGGAGAAAAAGTGAGCTAAACTGCAATAAATATTACCATGTAATTAAAATACTTCAGTATGGCTCGCTCTCAAAACTATTGTTATACATGTATGAACATGAACCTTCTGCCGGCTCGACGAACGATTGCGTGTAATACTCCCACAGCTAATTACGTCGTTTCATATGGACGGCGCATCGTTATCTTTGCGGCTTGTTATCTACTAAAACTGTAGGACATACTAATAAGCGAAATATTGAAACAAGAATGCAGATCTTAAATCAACGTAATGAAATTAAAATGGTCTCCATATATCTAAGATATTATAAAAAATATATATTCCATACCATTTATGGCAGGAAGGTCCGTTCCAACTGCAAGGGAAAGAACAAGCAAAAAAATGCAAATGTTTCAACATTGTATAAAAGATGTCTAAGAATCGTCTACTTTTCAAATCTGTTTCTTCGTTTAAAATTTTGTCTAAGTTTTTACTAAAATGGATATGAATCAAAAATACTGACGAGATGCCCCTTACCCACTTCACGTGATGCAGCTAATGTCCGCAAAATACTTTTCCTCGACAAAACCCAACATTGTCCTCTGCCGCTGTTTCACTACAATTGTACCACACATGTATCAGAAGTGCTCAAGAGAATTAATACAATCTCTTGCAGCCACAAAATTCGAAAACGCAGGCACCACTCGGTTTATCATCCGTTGGTGATGTATACACAGTTGTGTTAGAAACTATAAAATTTAACATCTTTTTGAAGCACGTTCATATCAAATCTTAACAAAACAGTGCTAGCTTAAATGTAAGATTAAATACCAATATTTTGCATACCAGGCAGAAATACTAAACTTGTATCAAAACTGCACGTGTATGAACGGTCTGAGCACTTCACCCGATATCAACACCCCAGAATAAACTATAAAAATGCTTTACCTTTAAGTAAAAAAAAAAAAAAAAATTCGTTGTTATTCAGTGATATCTCACGAGAAACAACGTTCTAGGATATGTTTCAAATACTAGTGCCAAATAACTAAAAGTATACCCCACACAATAAATATCCGATTTAAAACAAGGATGTGTGTTATGAGGCAGCAGCTTCTACCGTATTATGACCTAATCTAAGAATACCACTTTTGTGGAAAACTAACAATTGTTGCATTGAACTGGTTTTCAAGGCCATCAATGAAATACCGAAGAAACATTTTCCTATCAGTCGAATTTGGTTTTAGATGTGTCACTGTAAATATGTCATGATGTGAAAAAAACAAAAAAAGAGGTGTTTTCACAAATGGCGTACTACATTAAATTTTTATGAAAGAACTGAAATATTTGAATTGTAGATACCAGTAGTTTATTCGGATAAAAAATGGATTTGTACACGTAACACTGAGCGAAAATGTTGTGTGGAAGTGATGGCGTGCAAATATTACTGTCAAACAAAATTTCTGGTCAGTGTTTAACAGCTGCGCTGTGGGGGATGGTGGCACACGAACAGGTTGTGAGTGACTATCTGGAGTGTCATGTGTTACTTAGTCTTCCCCCCTCTTTTTGGGTGCGAACATGATTGTGCTGCCTGGCCTTCAGTTGATGTTTCTAGGTAATAGCATACAGATGACTAACTCGATTGCCGGCCGCGGTGGCCTAGCGGTTCTAGGCGCTTCAGTCCGGAACCGCGCGACTGCTACGGTCGTAGGTTCGAATCCTGCCTCGGGCATGGATGTGTGTGTGATGTCCTTAGGTTAGTTAGGTGTAAGTAGTTCTAAGTTCTAGGGGAATTATGACCTCAGATATTTAGTCCCATAGTGCTCAGAGCCATTTGAACCATTTTGAACTAACTAGATTTCCGCTATCCAATGGAAAGTACCCGGACGTCAGTCAGTGGACATCCATCTTTAAGAGGCTATCAACTCGACCGGGGACACTTTCAGTGAGGTTTTCGAATGTCTGTGGCGGAATGGCAGGCTATTCTTCCTCAACAAGGCAATGGTGTTGCACGATAGAGTAAAGACAGCGTTCTTACTCATACCACAGGTGTTCCATTGAGTTCAGGTTGGGACAGTTGGCAGGACAGTAATTCCAGGAATGTTACTGTCTAGAAGCGATTGCCTCAAGCACTCCGCTTTGTGCAGGGAGCTTTAACAAGGTGGGGCATCATTTATTGTCTCCAAAAACTGTTCTCATACTCTCGTAATATCTGCTCGTCTGATATGCATTTCCAGCTTTTTGCTCACTGATACTTCGGCCGTGCATCGTCTATTCACCCTGAGAATATGTCTAGAAGCGATTGCCTCAATCATTCAGCTTTGTGCAGAGAGCTTTGACAAGCCGGTGCGTCAGTTTCTGTCTTCTTACTGTTTTCATACTGTACACAACGCGCAGTGCCGTAATGATTGCCCGTATGACTTCCAATTTCACCTTCTCGCCCACTGATACTTCAGCCGTGCATCGTCAATTCCGCCTTAGATTGAGTGGTAATCCTGACCCCTAAGTGCCAACCGCGTTGTTATATGCTCCACCGCGACGGTACGTGACTGCGAGTCACAAGCGCTGGTCGGCAGCAAAGCGATACCCTTACACACACGCTGCCTGTAGCTAAGGTGTGCAGACATTCGATTCGTTATCAATGTATGTTCGGCGGCGATGGCGCCATGACGGCTTCTCTGCAGTTTAATTATCCCAAGAGCCGGATTCCATGCTTTGTCCAAATTATCGCCCTTTTGCTCCACTAAGTCTACAGGCGAAAGATGTGGTGCCACCGCCAGACACCACACTTGCTAGGTGGTAGCCTTTAAATCGGCCGCGGTCCGCTAGTATACGTCGGACCCGCGTGTCGCCACTGTCAGTGATTGCAGACCGAGCGTCTAGAGAGACTTACGAGCACTCGCCCCATTTGTACAGCAGATTTTGCTAGCGATGCTACACTGACAAAATACGCTCTCATTTGACGAGACGATAGTTAGCATAGCCTTCAGCTACGTCATTTGCTACGACCTAGCAAGGCGACATTATCATTTGCTATTTATCTTGTGATGCATGTACCGTCAGACCGATGTTCACCAATTATGGATTAAAGTTAAGTATTCCAACAGCTACGTACTTTGGTAAACATTTTTGGAAAGCAGTGATCAATTAATTGTTATATTTTGACTAAAGTTGTCTTGATCACATCATGTATGTTTTAATGATATAGGTAACCGGTTTCGGTTCTTTCTACAAAACCATCATCAGACCTATGGCTGCCTTAGGATGGTAGGTGGAGCTCTCCTCGCTGCTACGCAGTCAACTGATCAGTTGACTGCGTAGCAGCGAGGAGAGCTCCGCCTACCATCCTAAGGGAGCCATAGGTCTGATGATGGTTTTGTAGAAAGAACCGAAACCGGTTACCTATATCATTAAAACATACATGATGTGATCAAGACTGAACTTTAGTCAAAGTATAGCTACGTACTTTATTTGCTAGACTCAAATCCTTTAACTGTTCCAGACCTCACGCCAGCCTGCGTGAGCTTAAACGCGTGCCCTTCGGCCTCCCGTCCTCGTGGATTGGCTGTCTTGCGAGTCCACAACAAAAGATACGTGATTTACTTAGTTCTAGTGCATATCAGAAGGTCAACAAAGATGCTCCCAACAATGTAACGGTAAAAACTGCTACCTTGCTGAATGCTTCATCAGTACGAAAGGAAGTCGGAACAAGTTTAAAAGTGCGAGGTGCAGTCCCACTGAGATTTTATGGGCTTTCCTAAGTTGACTAGGTGGGTAAGGATGAATGTCTAGAGGATCTGTGTATGAGGCCTATAACGAGCACTATTGGCTCACGAACGTATTTTTCTGCCAAATATTTAAATTCCTTTCTAAAACCATTAGTAGGAAAATGTGGTCACCACATTGGTAATTCTATGGATTTCATTCAAAGACTTAGCAATGTGAGGCTCATTAGTTTGCAAATGCTTGTTAGTTTTGACATGGTATCATTTGATACCAAGATACCTTTAAAGGACTTTTTATCTTTTATCGTCCAACATTTTGGTAAGAACATCACGGCCTTATTTGAACATGTCCTTTTGTCATCTTATTTTCAGTTTAATGGTTAATTTCATGAGCAGACTGCTGTAGTTGCTGTGGGAAGCCCCCTCTCTCCTATGGTAGCTAATTTATTCATGGAAGACTTCGAGGACGAGGCACTGCTCTCAGCAAGTTTTAAACCAATGGTCTTCTGGAAGTACGTAGACGACATATTTGTAGTATGGCAGCAGGGAATTGATGAATTACGTCGATTTTTTCGAGCATCTATCCATGCTAGTGTCGAATTTACTATGAAAATAGAAAAAGACGGCTGCCTCCTCTTTTTGAATGTTATTGTTCGCCGTAAAGTGATGGCACATAAGGATATGTCGTATATCGTAAACTTACACATACAAATCTATATCTATATGCCAGTAGCTGCCATCACGCTTCACAGACCGTAGATGTCCTTAACAACTTTGTATAAGATGGTTCAAATGGCTCTGAGCTCTATGGGACTTAACATCTGTGGTCATCAGTCACCTAGTACTTAGAACTACTTAAACCTAACTAACCTAAGGACATCACACACATCCATGCCCGAGGCAGGATTCGAGCCTGCGACCGTAGCAGCAGCGCGGTTCCGGACTGAAGCGCCTAGAACCGCACGGCCACACCGGCCGGCCGAAGATTAGAGCTTTACTCGGCTCTGTAAAGGAGGATTTATTGCTTCGAAGGCGGATGTGTATCAGATCCCTTGCGGAAATTGTGAGAAGTCGTAGATAGGTCATAAACACGCACTGTTCATAAGAGATATGTGGAACATCGAAGATACACGCGCTTATCACAGCCAGACAAGTCAGCTGTGGCCAAACAATGTATTGATACAGGGCATTCCATGAAACACAATGACGCGAAGATTCTAACACCAACCTCTTCCTTTTGGGATTCTGTCTTCAAGGAAACTATACAGACTAGATTAGCTAATGTGTTAATAAATAGAGATAATGGTTTTAACTTGGACAAAGCATGGAATTCGGCTGTTTGGATAATTAAACTGCAGAGAACTCACAGTCGCCGAACATACACTGAGAAGCGAATCGAACGACTGTACGCCTTCGCCACAGGCGGCGCGTGTTTAACCGTTCTTTGCTGCCGACCAGCATCTGTGACTTGCAGGCGTGTACCACCGGGATGGGGCATAAAATGCCGTGCTTGGCACCTTGACGTCAGACTTGCCAACCCATGGTACAAGCGTTTCGACGATATGTTGTCGAGATTTAAATTGAATGGCTGAATGCTCTTAAATTACTGTGTTATAGGGCTGGCACTACCCACTGCCGCCGGTAAGTGCCCCCACACAGTCGCCAATCCCTAGGCCTTCCTTAGAACTGGCGCAGGGCGGTGTGTGGTTCATCACACTAAATTACTCGCTTCCAATCATCCAAATCCAGTGGCATTGCTCATTACACTGTTCGTGCCAATTAGCGTTGACTATAGATAATACATTGCAAGACAAAAACAACTGACCAAGAGGGAATTAATACGAATTGGATGGCAACATGTAGATGTGCAGAAAAATTAGTGATCACAATTTCAGAAAAATTAGATGATATATTCAAAAGAAATGGTTTCAAAAACTCATCATGTCTATAACGCGTCTGGCATTTACGCAAGCAGTTATTCGGCTTGGCTCTGGTTGACAGAATTGTTGGTCCTCCTCCTGAGCGGTATGGTGCCAAATTCTGTCCAACCGCCGTGCCTGGAGCCGCCCTGGACAGCGGTGGGGTACCAACGTGATTGCCGCCCGCCATATGGCCCGAAAACAACCTCTTTGGTTGTCATCCGCGGCACCATTACATCCCAGCAGTACGTCGACGATACTCGACGTCTTGTTCTGTTGCCCTTCATATCAACCCATGTGGGCATGAATTTCAGCAAGATGATAAACGCCCACGTATGTCGAGAGTTTCCATTGCTTGTCTTAGTGCCTGCCGAAGCCTACGTTATGGGCATTATGTGTGTGGCGAGGGAGGGGGGGGGGGGGAGAGCTCCTCTAATCAGCCCAGGATTTTGACAGTCTAATGCTCCAGTTGGACAGATTTCGGCACGACATTCCTCTGGAGGACATCTACAGCTCTATCAATCAGTTCATTGCAGAATAATTTCTTGCTTAAGGGCAAGATTTGGACCAATGTCTCAGTGACGTACTCAGTTGTTCGCAGCTCGTGGTCGTGCGGTAGCGTTCTCGCTTCCCACGCCCGGGTTCCCGGGTTCGATTCCCGGCGTGGTCAGGGATTTTCTCTGCCTCCCGATGACTGGGTGTTGTGTGCTGCCCTTAGGTTAGTTAGGTTTAAGTAGTTCTAAGTTCTAGGGGACTGATGACCATAGATGTTAAGTCCCATAGTGCTCAGAGCCATTTGAACCAACTTATTCAGTTCATGAATCTCTGAGTGACTTATTCAGTTCGTGAATCTCTGTCTCTCTCTCTCTCTCTCTCTCTCTCTCTCTCTCTCTTGAATAACTCATCCAATTCTTCTGACACTGTGAACATTTGACATTTGTCTGTCTGTCGATACACACACACCAATTTCCGTCCCATTCGGATATATACAGAGGGGTCCAAAAAATGTATCCACTGTTTAAAAGTCCATAACTTGCAAACTAATTAACGGAGTTGTCTCATTTTTGGCGAAAGTGTAGCTTAAAGTCCAACTTAAAGATATCACTGTAGGTGTTCTAAATGGTCACCATTAACATCCACACACAAACGATGCCGCCGAACTGCAGCACGAACTACTGACTGCAACGTGTTCAGCTGGATATTTGCACATGAATGTACGATGAATACTCGAAGTTCATCCAGTGTGCGTGGCTTTTGTCGATAAACGACGTCCTTTAGTGTTTCCCACAGGTAAAAGTCGAGAGGAATTAGGTCTGGGGAACGTGGTAGATACCCCACAGTATCTCTACGGCCTATCCATCTTCCTGGTAGATTTTCGTCGAGACACACCGTAACACGATTTTGGTAGTGGGCTGGGGCACCATCCTGTTGAAAGTAAACTCTTCCGTCTCCATACAAATCTCGGATGGCAGGTAAAATGGATGTCTGAAGCTTCTGAATGTGCACCTCACCCGTAACCGTGCCGTCAAAGAAGAATGGCCCAATCAAGCCCCCGTAAGACAACCCACACCACACATTTACTCCTGGCAAATTCACGGCTTTGTCTACATGGACGTTCGGATTTTCGGCGGCCTAGTAGATGCAATTGTGGCGACGTACTGTACCATTGAGTTTGAACTGTGCCTCATCAGACCACACAATCATCTCTGCAAACTCTTCATCGTTGCCGGCCGAAGTGGCCGTGCGGTTAAAGGCGCTGCAGTCTGGAACCGCAAGACCGCTACGGTCGCAGGTTCGAATCCTGCCTCGGGCATGGATGTTTGTGATGTCCTTAGGTTAGTTAGGTTTAACTAGTTCTAAGTTCTAGGGGACTAATGACCTCAGCAGTTGAGTCCCATAGTGCTCAGAGCCATTTGAACCAACTCTTCATCGTTGCGCACCATGTTAGTAAACCACTCGCAGTCTTCCATTCTACGATCTGGGTCGTCCTCGTTCATTGCGTGTAGCAATCGTGGGATGTAGCACTTCCACTTTGCTGTCTTCAAAATTCGCCGAACACTTGAGCGGCTCATTCGAGTTTGACGGGCACGCTGTCTCACAGACTTCTGTGGTAAGCGAGTGAATTGTTGTAACACACGACGGGAGTTAGCTGGACTTGTTACCGTTACAGGTCGTCCAGATCGTTGTTTGTGTACATCTTGAACACAGCCTTCGGCTTCAGATTTGTCTCGAATGCGACGAATCGTTAAACGTGTCGGCGGCTCTGTTTGATACTCATTTCGCCATTGCCGTTGAACCTCATTAATGTTTTCGTACTTTAAATACTAGTTCAAAACTGACTTCCTTTCATGGAATGTAAGCCTTGCGCCAGCCATGTTTTCTCGAGTAACTAGGTGCAACTAAGAACAAAACACTGACTATCTGGCGACTGTCATCTGACAAAACAAAACAACGAAATACATTTTTTGGATATATATATATATATATATATATATATATATATATATATATATATATATATATATGTAGCCATCCTGTTGACTGGGGAGGTTTTGGGGGCCCTGGCCATTCACTACTGTAACAAAATGAGAAAATGAAACGCCTACAGCCGTTCTTATGGTCTTATTTATTGTGTAGCTACCAGTTTCGGCGCTTCAGTGCGCCATCTTCACATCTTACTTGATGCTGAAGGACTATCACGATCCATATTCACGCTGCATCAGTGCTCAACATAACTGACTTATACGCAGACTATATGTAACTGTGATGTCAGCATTCCAACCATCAATTGCCAACAGAGTGGAAAAACGTTCTAAATAAGCATCCAAAGGTATCTTATCCGTTAGTGGATGAGGTATGCATGTTTCTGATTTAGATGTGGTTGTTCCTTCACATAAAAAGTTCACAGTTGACTTGGGCTGATTTACACGCGTCGAAATATCCCTGATGGCTCTTTTGCTCAGATGACATGCAATGTAAGAGTCCAGATTCGAATTCGCTGTGGTTTTCTGATGCACCTATTCCGCTGTCACTGGTTCTCTGCTCTGGCAATGCAGTACTTCCCGCCTTCTTTTGTATTGGCGGGTCTGGCTCTCGCGACATGTAGTGGTCAATTCCGCGTTACACAGACTGGCGACATATTTTTGACCAGATAGTGTGTGCTGTGCTCTGATTCCATCCATATTATTAATTATGGGTGCTCAAATATCCTTTTGTGATACGCTCGGGAATGTTACACGTTCATACAAGGGAGTTAACACAAGCAGACACACCTGCTTGTGTACAGTAAGCACTTACACCACGCGTCACTACGGTGGAGTCAAAGCGCTTGCCAGTACCTCTGCTTATCCACTTAGAGACGGAGCGCCTGTAGCTTTCATTTTTCCTGCGGAATAAACGTCGCCCCCCACCGTTTAGTCCCAAGTGGTCCGTTTGAAACGCCATTCGTTTCTATTTTATTTCGCCCCTTCCGGCGCCGGTCCCTGCTCTGCCGGCCGGCCGCTCCTTTTGGAACGTTAAAATTGCACGGCCCTGTTTCTGCGAGGCGGGCCGCGGCGCCGCACCGCTTGCCAACTGCTCGTGAATAGTGCATGCGCCGCAGATGGGGCTGGGGAGTTTAGGACGGGCCAGTTGGCAGCCTCGCCGGCCAGGCCCGTCCCCCCGCCCAGCAGGGAATCCCCCGGCCGGACGCACCCGGCTGCGGGACGCCAGCGGCGGCGCTGGGAGAAGGAGAAGGAAAAAAAAAAAGTTGCTGCAACAACATTCTGCCACTGCCCGTGTGTCTAAGCGGTAATGCAGTTTATTTTGCTTGCTGAATACTGCATGCGTCAGGATCTGTCCGTTCCGCAAATGTGGCCTGTGTGTACACAGAGACTGTTTGTCAGAGCTTTCCCGTCAAATGTGGGGCCTGTTAATGTTTATAACACATCGAAAGTTTTTCTTTTAACACTACTGTGACATAAAGGAGGCGGACGTCCCTGCTGAAAATCAACGGTAACAGTCCTGCTGGAATGGTTGCTAATCACAAAGCGACACTTCAAAAACTGAATGATGCTACTGCCCATAATATTACTCGTTTCGGACTTAGCCATCTTCTGGCACCTGTTAAAATTAGTGAAGATACATGGAAATGACAAAACACAATAACATCAGTGATATACAAAAACAACTCTGAATTGCACCGATGGTGTATTTCAGGCAAAAGCATACCTAGGGACAATATGCTATACGTAGATATAAAGATTACAAGAGATGCACATATCATAAGCAGTCTACTGAGAAAATCATAACACGAAACATAACAACCTGTCAATTATGACAAAATATGGCGCCGATATCACTACTATACTGTTGTCTGACGTGATTGTTCACATCTAAGTTTCATGTTGCGATTTTCTCATTAGTCTTTTTGTGATTGTTATGTACACACCCTGTAACCTTTATATCTATGTGCCACATGTTGTTCCTAGATATGGGTTTCCCTGAAGTACCTCGTGTGTGCAACTGAGAGTTATACTCGTATTTCACTGTTCTGATTGTGGTTTGTAATTTCCATGTATGTTTACTATTTTTAAGAGATATCTGAAGAAGACTAAGTCGTAAGTTTCTGATTAGCGACAAACGTAGCCATTATGCAGTACTACTGCACCTTTTATGTTAGTTGAAGACCTTTGCAACCATCTCCACCTCTTCAGCTAAAATGTGCTTGATTGGTGTGGTGCAAGATTATATGGGCACAAAATGTTGAGTTTTGTAGGGCTTGTATAAATACATGAAATGGTTCGTGAATGTGATGGTAGTGAATGTGATGTTGGTGAATGTGATACTGGTGAATGCGATGCTGGTGAATGCGATGCTGGTGAATGCGATGCTGGTGAATGCGATGCTGGTGAATGCGATGCTGGTGAATGCGATGCTGGTGAATGCGATGCTGGTGAATGCGATGCTGGTGAATGCGATGCTGGTGAATGCGATGCTGGTGAATGCGATGCTGGTGAATGCGATGCTGGTGAATGCGATGCTGGTGAATGCGATGCTGGTGAATGCGATGTTGGTTACTGCGATGTTGGTTACTGCGATGTTGGTTACTGCGATGTTGGTTACTGCGATGTTGGTTACTGCGATGTTGGTTACTGCGATGTTGGTTACTGCGATGTTGGTTACTGCGATGTTGGTTACTGCGATGTTGGTTAATGTGACGCTGGATGTTACTTCTGTGGTACTGCAGAAGGACTTGGCAGGAATGCAATCACTGTACGTGATTGCTGGCACGTTTGGTCACGAGAATCGATGGAGACAAGAAGACTGGGCTCCAAACAGCCACGTGGCACTATAGAGAGGGAGGACCATGGTGATAGGCATATGACTCTGGCGCTTCGTACTGCATCTGCAGCAACAGTTAGCGCCACATTGACACAATGGATACAAGTCGACTACTTCAAGGACACTTCCAAGCCAGATGCCCTGTACCATACGTTCCACTGACCCCAAACGGCAGCCATTTGCAACCACAGTGGTATCAAGTGACAGCTCATTGGATGGCAAGGTGGAGTTCTGTTGTGTTTTCTGATGAAAGCTGATGCTCCCTCTGTGCCAATGATGGCCGTGCATTGGTTAGGAGGAGGCCTTATGAAGGCTTGAACCAACCTGTCTGCATGCTAGACACACTGAACCTAATGTAGAGTCATGGTCTGGGGGTGCGATTTCTTATGACAGCTGGAGCACACTCGTGGTTATCTCACAGCGATTGCTAATTTGTATGTCCACCTGTTGTGCTGCCATTCATGAACAACATTCTAGGGGGTGTCATCCAACAGGATAACGCTCGCCCACATACAGCTTTTGTAACCCAACATGCTCTACAGAGTGTGGCCTGTTCTGTCACCAGATCTGTCTTCAGTCGAGCAATATGGGACATCATCGGACGACAACTCCATTAACCCTCCCTGTATTGATCGACCAAGTGGAACAGGTATGGGACTCCATCCCACAAACTGTTTAACACAATGCGCCCATGTTTGCGTACTTGCATTCAACGTTCTGATGGCTGCACCGTTTAGTAATGTACCTGCATTTCGCATTCGCAATGGTTTATCTCGTGCTTACATTAACCTGCGATCATGCAATGTTAATCACTTAAATGCGTTACCTAGAAAATGTATTTCCAAGTTCCAGCTCTCTACATTACTTTGTCTGATGTTATGATTCTTCCCGTGACTACAGGGTGTACATTTTAAGTTTACAAACCAAAATAAAACGAAAAATAAGCTTCACACGAAAAAAATGTTTAGAATCCAAAGTTGATGATTTTCAAGGGGTGGTGCTATAATTAGACCGTCACCCCAGCCCCCTGGGGGTGAAGCGGGGGAAACTTTAAAATTTCAAACGGGAACCCCCATTTTTTATTGCAGAATCAGATTCTACATAAAAAGTACGTACATTTAGTCTTCAATATTTGTTTTGATTCTTGGCAGTAGGCGCTGTAATTCAAGAAAATCCATGTTCTAATTTTTGCGTGAAAAATGTTTACCGAGACATAATAAATACTTATTTACTTCATAAATTTTGATTCGCTAAAACTAAAACTCTCCCTCTCTCCCCATAGGGTGGGGTTTGAGAGAGAGGAATTTGAGTTTTACAAATGACCATCCAAATATTAATTTTTTCCACAGATTCGGATAAGTTTTGTTTGTTTCATGGCCATGAGGCCACACAACTTTTAATTATCAAATAAATCATCTTATTAGGTAACTAACTAACCAAACATCCAACTTAATAACGATTGAACTCATTAACTCACAGAGTAAACAAAGTAAAAGACTAACTGAGGAAAACACTAACCCAAATATTTGGGTCAACATTTGTAACACTCTAATTCCTCTCTCTCAAACTCCACCCTATGGGGACAGAAGGAGAGATTTAGTCTTAGCAAATCAAAATTTACGAAGTAAATAAGCGTTTTTAATTTGTCCATAACCATATTCCACGCAAAAATGAGAACATGGACTTCCTTGAATTACAGCACCAACTACCAAGAATCAAAACAAATGTTTAAGACAAAATGTACGTAGTTTTTTATGTAGAATCTGATTCTGCAATAAAAAATGGGGGCTCCCATTTGAAATTTTAAAGTTACCTCCCGCCCCACCTCGAAGGCGCTGGGGTGGCGGGCTAATTTTAGCACCAGCAGATGTCCCCCTCGGAAATAATCAACATTGGATCCTACACATTTTTTCGTGTGAAGCTTATTTTTCGAGTTATTCTGGCTTTCCAACTCAAAATTTACACCCTGTACATTACCTCCTGACCCATACGCCTCCCGAAATGGTCTTAAGGAGCAAATTGGAGAAAGTAGAACCAATACAGAGGCTTAGAGACACTCATTCTACCCAAGCGCTATTCTCGAATGGAAGGGAGAATTGATTGCGGGAGGATGGAGGGCATAGTAGTACCAGAAGTACCCTCTGCCACACATCGCTGTATGGCTCACAGGGTAGATGCACATCACCAGCTCGAAAGATTTACCACCAACTCGAAACCGAATACTGTAGTTTTCCGGCTCCGGATCTTGTTCTGTTAAGACGCCGTCTTATTAAATGGGGGAGCGCAGGCGCACAGAGATCCGGATTGGTGCCGGACAGGTGTTTCACCAGAGATTAGCCTTTCTAATGTAGCAGCCTCTACTTCAGCTGCTACCCGACCTGGCTTAAACAACGGTCACAATGTAATAACAATGTTCGTGTCGACGCTGCATAATTCATGAGGCTTTCGTGTCTGATAACGGCTGCCGCTTCCGCCGCCCATGGGCGAAAAACGGGCCACCTTTGTGTGTGTGTGTGTGTGTGTGTGTGTGTGTGTGTGTGTGTGTGTGAGCGAGTGAGTGAGTGAGTTAAAGAGAACTTTTACTGTGAAGGCATCATCTATGCCTCATTTGCTTGTTTACGTTGGTAGTGTTCTGTCGTCTGCAACCGTAGCCGTGACCACTTACATGCATACTGCCATGGGGTCCTGTGATCGGACCCCGCCAGCCCTGAGAATCCTTTATAGTTGTTTACCACCAACAAGGTCAACACCTGGCCAACGGATTCGGCTCATATCAGGCAGGTCGCGTCGCGTAACCCTCTCAGAGTGTCTGTGGGTGGGTGGGGGTGGGGGAGGGGCACAACGAATCTGCTGCTTATACAGGGTGAGGCACTAACTATTGCCGCCAAGAATCATTCCGAAAGTGTGATAGTAGCTGCAACTTTGTGAGACAAACGTTGCATGGGTCTACGGGGGCCGTAATATGACGTTGGTTTTTTGTTGCTAGGTGGGGTCCCGTCAGAGATAAGAAGTACATTTTTTTAATGGTGTGCTATAGTATGGTACTTACGGCTAACGAGACGAATCCAGTGAAGTGTAACAGTAAGGTCTTAAAAGGTCAACAAGGTGGTATGAACGTCCATTTACAGAAGGTGTTCGAAGTGATGACCATTGGTATCACTGCAGTGCTCCAATCTTCTTATCATAGATTGAGTTGTTGGACTTAACGTTCACCAGTTATGCAAAACACAATATCACATCGGTACTTATTGAAGCACATGCTCTGACAATTCTCTCTGGCATATCGTGCAAATAGTAAATATTCGCCGAAGACGGCGTATCCATCTAACGTGCCATTGACATGTAAACACAATTCGACGTTTTCGCAATACGGCACTAATAGGAACGGTAAGACTAGTATCGTCGAATTAAGCTAATGCGAATGATGTATTCCTTCGAAGAACAAGTTGATACGCCTCTCATTCATGGAGAATGCCAACGAAAACCAGTGACAGCTAGAGACTTACACCCCAGATCACGTAAGAAACAGATTGACCGTCCTTATGGCGGAACAGGCAACCGTAAAAATAGTTTTCCCGTCGGTCAACAGATGTCGCAGGCGAAGCTACAATGCTAACTGACCTGTCCATGTCCCGGAATTGGCAACGCTGTATCTTCGGTGACGTTACTGACGCTGATTTGCGTTCGGCTAGAGTGCTGCGCGCGAAATGCATTCGTCACACACCTGACTGTAGCTCATGATCGGCTGTGGTTTTTCCCGAGTTTTCAATCTAAGAATGTAGATTAGCTCCTGTAATTCTACAAACCAAGTTTATTTCTCGCAATCATATGCGAAATGAAATAAATGAAAAGTAACACACAAACATTTCTCGCGAGTTACTGTTTAAATGGAGACTGTATTGCAGTCCCAAGGGTTTTACACTCGCCTTCAATGCCGTCTGTTTCCTCTTTGCTATACAGCTCTTCTGATATGGATTATGGTGGTAAAAAAGATCTCCACGTGCAGGTTAACACTAGAAAGTTTTCAAAATCCGCACTCGGTTAAGATGCGAATTAAGGCTGGACATATTTCAGTGACAGTCATTTCAAATTTAAATTCTTTTACTTTGCATGTAACTTATCGTAAATGATATAAGAGTGGCACAAAACGATGAATTTTGGATTGTTGTTGAAAGGGGGCTGCAAACGCAGTAATATACAAGTGAAAGCGTGTTTTTCGAGCATATTTTGGCGGTGTGAACTTTGAAGAGCCACAGACGGCAAACCATAATTATGTTAAAAATTTACTTTGTACAGTTTAAAGATAACCCGCAAATATTCGCAACAGACGTACGCCTTTACCTGCAACACAGTTATTACTGGGGATACCCGCACTCGCGCAGACCTGTTACTATAAGTAGTGTTGCTTTCGAGTGAAATCTGTGTGAGGATTATTAGCGCACAGATAAAAAAAAATTAAAAATAGGCAGCGTCTACAGTTTGCATGTTATGCTCGTTCTCTTCTATTCTCCTCCCTTCATTCCAGTATAAACGCTAGTTCACAAGTATAAACGAATGGCAGTGAACATTGGCGAATTATCTATGAATACTCGTTTGCAGCAGTGTAAACGAGGTTTTACACTCGTTCACTTTGTTCGCTCTAGTATATATTAGGATTTACAGGGACCGATGATCTAGCAATTATTCATTTATTTCACTGTTGCGATTTCAGCTCTAGAGCCATTTTCAAGTACCAAGGGAAAGGTCTTGTAAGGTAATGCTTCTTAAATTGTTTACCAAATGTTACCACACTATGCTTTGCATTTTGTTATCCATATGTTATATTGGTTTCAGTTTTTACATTGCACACAAAAATGCCTCTACACCCAAAATTACGATAGTGAAGTGAATAAACAGTTTTAAAACAAATCGCAGCTAAGATTTCATTTAAAAATTATATGATATGATTCTTGTACAGGAAGGGCTGCCACGTCATATCGAATATAACATCGACAACATTTAAATAGGATCGAATGCTTATGGCTCTTTATTAATTCTTACTCGTAACTAATTTATTGATTTACCTGAATTTAAAATCCACTCACGTAACCTTTCTTTATCTTTGACGGGAAATCTGAACATTTTTAGTTCAGGATTTGTTCGTCTACTCCTTCCACAGTTGTCATACCGAGGACCTACGAGTATATCGACTCGATCCACTACCACCGGTATGTCAGAAACAGCTGTACTTCACAGACGCCAAATAGTGGAAAGCTGCACGCGTTCGGCCGATGTTGCCACATATTCCACAGAACGGAGTGCCACCTAGTGGTTGATTGTACAAGTAAGGGTGTGACGCTGTTGCCGCCTGGTGGCCGTTCCCTGACAAGGGTTGCCTGCTAGACCAAGCGATCGGGCAATCTGTTTCTTACGTGACCTGGGCTTACACGCTGGAGATATCCTCAACGTACTCATCCTACAGGTCGTAAATTTAAGTATGTGTACGATAAATTGAGAACAACGGGATCTTTAACGCATCAGAATCATATCCTGCAGAGGAAAGTTACTAACGAGGAAGCAGAAATTGATACTCTTGCCACTGTGGTTCGAGATCCTTGTGTTAGCTCGCGACAAACCGCAAGGAAATCTGGCATGAGCCAGAGTAGCGTTGTTCGTGTTCTGCATCGCCATAAATATCACCCTTACCCTACCTGTCTCCACCAGGAATTAACTGGTACGGATTGTATGCGTTGCATAGAACTCCACCGATGGGCTCAACTTCAGATTCGGAGAGATGACACATTTATTAGTTTGATTTTAATTACTGGCGGGGCTACTACATTCACGAACCATGGATAACATGCATTATTGGGCAACTGAAAATCCATGTCGGCTGCGGCAAGTTGCACACGAAAAACAGTGGTCAGTGGATGTATGGTGTGGGATTCTGGAGGAAAGAATTATAGGCCCCTATGTCATCGAAGGAAATTTGAATGGTAGAAAGTACACCACATTCCTGCAAGGAACATAAGGTCTGTTATTGGAAGAAATAACTTTAGGGACAAGGAACAGAATGTGGTATCAACACGACGGGTGTCCGGCACATTTTTTGCTGATGGCTAGATATGAGTTGCAGAGATAATTCCCAAATCGTTGGATTGGATGTGGAGGAGATGTGTCGTGGCCAGCTCGTTCGCCAGACTTCGCGTCTCTGGATTTTTTCTTGTGGGGATTCGTAAAAGACATTGTTTGTAAAGACGTTCCAACTACACCTGAAGAGATGCGAGAGACGTTAGTCAGAGCATGTGCTTCGATAAGTGCCGATGTGATAAGAAATACCACTCAATCCATGATAAAAATTGTGGTGTCACTGCCAGACACCACACTTGCTAGGTGGTAGCCTTTAAATCGGCCGCGGTCCACTAGTATACGTCGGACCCGCGTGTCGCCACTGTCAGTGATTGCATACCGAGCGCCACCACACGGCAGGTCTAGAGAGACTTCCTAGCACTCGCCCCAGTTGTACAGCAGACTTTGCTAGCGGTGCTACACTGACACATACGCTCTCATTTGCCGAGACGATAGTTAGCTTAGCCTTCAGCTACGTCATTTGCTACGACCTAGCAAGGCGCCATTACCAGTTTATATTCAGATAGTAATAATGTCTAAACAAGAGCGATGTTCTCCAATTGTGGATTAAAGTTAAGTATTCCAAGAACTACGTTCTTTTCTTTACAGGATAATTACTTTACCTTGATCCAGACCTCACGCCAATCTACGTGAGCTTAAAAGCGTGCATTTCGGCCTCCTCTAGCAAACGGTGTTGGCTCTTCTGCCAACACTTCAAAAATGACTACAGCACTGCATTGAGACCAATAGTCATCACTTCGAACACCCTCTGCAAATGGACGTTCATGCCACCTTTGTGACCTTCGTTGACCTTCAAATACCTTACTGTTACACATCATTGGATTCGTCTCGATAGCCGCTATAGTACCAAACTATAGCATCCCATTTAAAGAAAACGAAGTTGACCTTCATATCTTCGAAGCGCCCCACCTAGCAACAAAAAAACCAACGTCATATTGTGGCCCCCTTTGTACCTTGCAACTTTTGTCCCACTAACTTTTCAGCTACTATCATACCTTTGAAGTTATTCTTGGTGGCAGTAGTTAGTGACTCATCAGGTAAACTCAGTTTGATGAAAGCGTCCCCGGCGTAGCGATAAGGGCAGCTGGCTAAAGAACAGAGGACGTGTGTTCAGTTCCCGATTGCAGTCTCCATATTTTTTTGTTTCATTTTTTTTCCGTATCGAAATTAGTAATGACAAAAGGTTTAATGAGGTAAGCAATACGAAATACTAGGGATATAGGAAAATAAATTTTCCATAACGACTCGGACTAGAAAGGAATTAAAATTTTAGTCCTGACTGCCTTGCAATGGTTCTTTCACTCACTCCGTTTCAATTCCCCACCTTCTTTCGAACAACTACATGGATGGCACTTTCGACATAATAGTCAAAGGACAAACACTCGCGACACCAACAACATGTAATAAATGCAATCTCAATGCAGCTGCATAGTTCCTTCCGAAGTTCTGGCGTCAAACAAAATACCTCTTCTTTCTAGGAATTAATTTTAATGTATACCACGCACACTATATCGTCGCCTGAAAAACAGGTTGCTGAAAATTAATCATGAATCCCGCAATGAATCTTTTTGCGTCCATGCTATTGTGAAATTCCCGATGGGCTCCAAGAAGCACATTGCAGGTCTGAATCCTCCAAATAGTTCTGTACCACACCTGGCTGTAAGCAAGCATCGTGCGGCTGGCTAACTGTGGTCCCTCGTGACGAGTTCGCAGCAGCGATACTCGCTGTTGTTTTCGTACACAAAGGCTAAAAATTGTAATTAAGAAGTCCTCTGAGAGTTTTATTAACCTGTCCCGTGATTAATTGTTATCCATTACGTTAATAACATTTCTATTCGAACTGATTTCGATATGGAAAAAATTACAGATAAAAAATTAAAACTACTTGTAGAGTGCAGCTGAGAGTCGAGCACAGGTTCTATCCTCTCCTGGCAGATGGGTTGGTCGTTAAACAGTGTTTACCTTATGGCTACATAACCGGCAGTCGTAACAGCTTCCTTCCCCGATTTATAGAGAAATATGCGTTCGCGGACCGTATGACGCATCAGTGCGATATTGCTGTGCCTCCCTTGTTAAGAAGAACAATGCAGTATTTCTTCGAAAACGCACGCATGTCCGAAGGATCTTGCCCTGTGGCGACTACAGCCGTTTTGAAATATCTGAAATATATTCGCAATTGCGAATATATACAATCATCGGCTGTGTAAGGGAATGGTGACAGTGATAATTTAAGCCGGACCGGGAGTCTAATCCGGATTTCCCAACATTACACTAGCTGTCGACTTAACCGCTTTGGCCATCGGTGCACGACTGACGTCCAATCCCTAAACTTCCACATGTCGTCGCGTCTACGACGCAAACTTTACTTATCCAACTATGAACCGCGTAGAGCTTAAGGATTTGGGGCCTTTCTTTCACTACTTTTCTTTCTCTAATCCTCGAAAATGTAATTGTATGAACCGCGTTTGTATGATCTCTCTTCCCAACATTTTGTGGTGTTAACGTTGCTTCTGAATCCATCTCTGGTTTGGAACACCTGTAGTGTAATTCCAGTTTCTTGTGCATCGCTTTTGACCTCGTCTGCTCACTTAGATGTCGACTGTAGTAGTTTGACGTAACTGAAAAGATCAAGTTTTGTATACGCATTTGCAGAGTAGCTCGCTTTTCTTATTCGTCCAAGACTTCTAAGCTGACTATTGGGGTCCAATAATTTCCCCGAAGATCAATCTTTCCTTCTTTTCAAGTGTTTCCAGCTGTCCCATTTTACACCACTGGCCATTAAAATTGCTACACCAAGTAGAAATGCAGATGATAAACGGGTATCCATTGGACAAATACATTATACTACAACCGACATGTGATTACTTTTTCACGGAATTTGGGTGCATAGATCCTGTGAAATCAGTACCCGGAACAACAACCTCTGGCCGTAATAACGGCGTTGATACGCCTGGGCATTGAGTCAAACAGAGCTTGGATGCCGTTTACAGGTACAGCTGCCCATGCAGCTTCAACACGATACCACAGTACATCAAGGGTAGTGACTGGCGTATTGTGATGAGCCAGTTGCTCGGCCACCATTGACCAGACGTTTACAGTTGGTGAGAGATCTGGAGAACGTGCTGGCCAGGGCAGCAGTCGAACATTTTCTGTATCCAGTTAGGCCCGTACAGGACCTGCAACATGCGGTCGTGCATTATCCTGCTGAAATGTAGGACTTCGCAGGGATCGAATGAAGGGTAGATCCACGGGTCGCAACACATCTGAAATGTAATGTCCACTGGTCAAAGTGCCGTCAATGCGAACAAGAGGTGACCGAGACGTGCACCCCATACCATCACGCCCGGTGATACGCCAGTATGGCGATGACGAATACACGCTTCCAATGTGTGTTCACCGCGATGTCGCCAAACACGGATGAAACCATCATGATGCTATAAACAGAACCTGGATTCATCCGAAAAAATGACGTTTTGCCATTCGTGCACCTAGGTTAGTTGTTGACTACACCATCGCAGGCGCTCCTATCCGTGATGCAGCGTCAAGGGTAACCGCAGTCACGGTCTCCGAGCTGATAGTCCATGCTGCTGCAAACGTCGTCGAACTGTTCGTGCAGATAGTTGTTGTCTTGCAAACGTCCCCATCTGTTGACTCAGGGATCGAGACGTGGCTGCACGATCCGTGACAGCCATGCGGATAAGATGCCTGTCATCTCGACTGCTAGTGATACGAGGCCGTTGGGATCCAGCACGGCGTTCCGTATTACCCTCCTGAACCCACCGATTGCATATTCTGCTAACAGTCATTGGATCTCGACCAACGCGACAGCAATTTCGCGAAGCAGTAAACCGCAATCGCGAGAGGCTACAATCCGACCTTTATGGAAGTCAGAAACGTGATGGTACGCATTTCTCCTCCTTACACGAGGCATCACAACAACGTTTGACCAGGCAACGCCGGTCAACTGCTGTTTGTGTACGAGAATTCGGTTGGAAACTTTCCTCATGTCAGCACGTTGTAGGTGTCGCCACCAGCGCCAACCTTGTGTGAATGCTCTGAATAGCTAACCATTTGCATTTAACAGCATCTTCTTCCTGTCGCTTAAATTTCGCGTCTGTAACACGTCATCTTCGTGGTGTAGCAATTTTAATCGCCAGTAGTGTATTTATAATAAGACACTCTGAGGCATGGTAGAGTCCTTCTGCTTTTATAACTGAATTTTGGTGTCTCATATTGGATTTGTAGGATATCACTCATATGTTGTACTTTTTCAGTGTCAGTTTATAAGCAAGCTTTAATTTTCTGGCTCTTTCTCCTACTGCCTTTTTATCAAATGTTCAAACGTGTGTGTAATCTTATGGGACTTAACTCTTAAGGTCATCAGTCCCTAAGCTTACACATTACGTAACCTATATTATCCTAAGGACAAACACACACGCCCATGCCCAAGGGAGGACTCGAACCTCCGCCGGGATCAGCCGCACAGTCCATGAGTTCAGCGCGCTATACCGCTCGGCTAATCCCGTACGGCTGCCTTTCTGTCCAGTCCGTTGGATTGTATCCAGTCTCTTAAGCATTTCAATTTATATAGTCAGCCGTATTAAAATGACCACTTTCTGCAGCGCGGAGGTGCAGGGAGAAAGACGATGATATTTTGGGTGGTACCGACAGGGATGTGGAGCCATCCCGACTCCAGTGCCGTGAAAGCTGTTCTAGGTTTCTCCATGGCGCGAACACTATTCGAGATGGTCCCAAACATTCTCAGTTTCGTTGATTTCCAGGGTGTTTGGTAGCCAGGGGCGAGTGATAAACTCATCCTAGCGCTTTCCGAACCACTTCCATACATTGCGAGCTGTGTATTGAGTTGCATTGTCCTCCTGGCAGATGCCATCGTGTCGAGGAGAAATAACCTGCATATATGGGCAGACATGGTCCCCAGGGATGTATCCATACTTACATCGATCAATTGTGACTCACAAAACGACAAGACCACCCAGACAACGGCATATAAACATTCCCACACCGTAACATTCTCTCCTCTGGGCTGCACCCTTCCAACTATTGTTGCAGGTTATTTGCCTTTTTTACGATGGAGCATAAAACGTCATTCATCTGAAATGCCCACCTGTAACCACCCAGTTGACGTCTAGTTCATCTGCATCTACATCTGCATCTACATGCATACTCTGCAAATCACATTTAAGCGCCTGGGAGAAGGTTCATCGAACCACCTTCTGTTATTCCAATCTCGTATAGCGCGCGTAAAGAATGAACACCAATAGCTTTCCGTACGAGCTCTGATTTCCCTTATTTTATCGTGCTGATCGTTCCTCCCTATATAGGTCGGTGTCAACAAAATATTTTCGCATGTGGGGGATCAAGTTGGTAATTGGAAGTTCGTGAGAAGATTCAGTCGCAACGAAAAACGCCTTTCTTTCATCATGTATCATTTCTGTGACACTCGCTCCCATATTTCGCGATAATACAAAACATGGTGCCTTTCTTTGAACTTTTTCTATGTACTCCGTCAGTCCTATCTGGTAAGGATCCCACACCGCGCAGCAGTATTCTAAAAAAGGGCGGACAAGCGTAGTGTAGGCAGTCTCCTTAGTAGGTCTGTTACATTTTCTAAGTGTCCTGCCAATAAAATGCAGTCTTTGGTTAGCCTTCCCCACAACATTTCCTATGTGTTCCTTGCAATTTAAGTTGGGGTTGTTTTGGGGAAGGAGACCAGACAGCGAGGTCATCGGTCTCATCGGATAAGGGAAGGACGGGGAAGGAAGTCAGCTGTGCCCTTTCAAAGGAACCATCCCGGCATTTGCCTGCAGCGATTTAGGGGAATCACGGAAAACGAAAATCAGGATGGCTGGGTGCGGGATTGAACCGTCGTCTTCCCGAATGCGAGTCCAGTATCTAACCACTGCGCCACCTCGCTCGGTCCCAATTTAAGTTGTCCATAATTGTAATACTAGGTATTTAGTTGAATTTACAGCCTTTAGATTTGACTGATTTATCGTGTAACCGAAGTTTAACGGACTCCTTTTTTCACTCGTGTGGATGACCTCACACTCTTAGTTATTTAGGGTCAACTGCCATTTTTCGCACCATTGAGATAGGTTGCCTAAAACGTTTTACTGTTTGTTTTGATCTTCTGATGACTTTATTAGTAAATAAACGACAGCGTCATCTGCAAACAACCGAAGACGGCTGCTCAGATTGTCTCCCGAATCGTATATGTAGATGAGGAACAGCAAAGGGCCTATAACACTACCTTGGCGAACGCCAGAAATCACTTCTGTTTTACTCGATGACTTTCCGTCAGTTACTACCAACTGTAATCTCTGTGACAGGAAGTCGTAAATCCAGCCACATAACTGAGACGATATTCCATAATCGCCGCAATTTCACTACGAGCCGCTCGTGTGGTACAGTGTCAAAAGCCTTCCGGAAATCCAGAAATACGGAATCGATCTGAAATCCCCTATCAATAGCACTCGGCATTTCATGTGAATAAAGAGATAGTTGTGTTTCACAGGAACGATGTTTTCTAAACCCATGTTGACTGTGTGTCAATAGACCGTTTCCTTTCAGGTAATTCTTAATGTTCGAACACAATATATGTTCTAAAATGCTGCTGCATATCGACGTTAACTATATGGACCTGTAATTTAGCTGCTGTACCGATGTACAAATTCCAGCTTTCATCGCCGGTGAACAGCAGTGAGCATGGGTGCATGAACCAGGAACCTGTTGCGTAGCGCCATATGCAGCAACATTCGCTGAATAGTCTTTTAGGAGACACTGATGGAAGACCTCTTCTTCATCTGGGCGCTCGGTTGCGCGGCATTTGGACGTCTATTCGTCCGTCCACACCTCTGCAGCCGTCGTTCAACCCTGTCATCCGTGGTCCATGGTGCACCATAGTTGCCCCGGGGCCGATTTTCGATAGCGCCATTTTCCGGTGCAAGGTATACTTCAGCCACGTCGACACGCGAACAGTTTACAAACTTAGTCGTTTTGGAAATGCTTGCACTCTTGGCCCGAAAGCCAGTGATCACGCTCTTTTGGACGTCAGATAAATCGCTCCATTCCCGCATGACGACGACAACTACTTCATCGTTTCCCCGTGTTCCACCAACACGCTTTGTATACCCTCCACTGTCCGTGCTGCCAGCTGCCATCTATGAGTGATGATAGCACGTTGACATCGAATATAAGCGGTGGTCACATTAATGTGACTGGACTGTGTATCTGTTCTTCTAGTATTAGTCTGTTTTACCTTGGTGTCGTCGATCCATACATTCTGTCTTTTCGTTGAGACTTTCAAACATGCCGCACGGGGTACCCGCGCGGTCTTGGGCGTTATGTCACGGCCCGCGCGGCTTCCTACGTCGGATGTTCGAGTCCTCCCTCTGGCGTGTGTGTGTGTGTGTGTGTGTGTGTGTGTGTGTGTCGTCCGTAGCGAAAGTTTAAGTTAGATTAAGTAGCTTGTAAGCTTAGGGACCGATGACCTTAGCAGTTTGGTCCCATAAGACCTTACCACAAATTTGCAATTTCTCTCAAACACGTTTCTCCAAGGATTTCACCCAAGATTTCCAGCATTCTTTGAGCACTCCTTTCGCTTTTGGCTAAAAGGGCAAGTTAAACACCTGATTTCCAAATTGCTTTCTTTTTTCCCAAAGTGAGTTCTACTTCTTTCTTCCAAATTTGAGAGCTCCTTTCAAGGTTATCATTATTTTCTGCAAAGCGATACTGAAGAGAACTGGAGATACTTCGTCTTTTTGTCTGATCTCAGCCCTTATTTCAAAGGGCTCAGACATTTCCCCAAGAAACTTAACTTTCAAGATAATACGTTTATATTTTCTTCTCCGAAAAACGATCGCTGTGCAAGTCGTAAGGTGTTTATTGTCGAATCGAGACCTCTTTGGTCAAAGAGAGAAATATTAGGTTTTAACGTTCCGCCGCATAATTGGAATTAGGGACACAACACGATTTCGGATAGGGCAGGGAAGTCAGGGAAGTTTATATCAACCACGAAAATTGAAATGTGTGTGGCTGGAGGCTGGTGCCCCTTTGAACGCGAGTTAAAAAAATGGTTCAAATGGCTTTAAGCACTGTGCGACTTGACATCTGACGTCATCAGTCCCCTAGACTTAGAACTACTTAAATCTAACTAATTTAAGGACATCACACACAGCCATGGCCGAGGCAGGATTCGAACCTGCGACCGAAGCAACAGCGCGGTTCTGAAATGAAGCGCCTAGAGCCGCTCGGCCACAGCGGCCGGCTCGCATGCAGGTCCCTTGACTTAATCAGCTCGTTTGGTTGCGTGGTTCGCGTTCTCGTTTCCTGCTTAGAGTTATCACCTTCCGCACCTGTAATAACGTACATTTTAGGTACAAAACTATATTATGATTTTACTACGTAGTTGTGTTAGAATCTGGCAAGAACTTCCGTTCGTGAAGATCAGACGCGAATAGTGGTAACAGGAATGACCGTCGTCAGTGGCACAGTGGTGAAATTTGCTCTTAAGTGCGGAAACGGTAGAAAGTACTGACAGGCATAGCATCGTGAAAATTAACGACTCAAATTCTGCATGTTGTTGTTGTTGTTGTGGTCTTCAGTCCTGAGACTGGTTTGATGCAGCTCTCCATGCTACTCTATCCTGTGCAAGCTTTTTCATCTCCCAGTACCTACTGCAACCTACATCCTTCTGAATCTGCTAAGTGTATTGATCTCTTGGTCTCCCTCTACGATTTTTACCCTCCACACTGCCCTCCAATACTAAATTGGTGATTCCTTGATGCCTCAGAACATGTCCTACCAACCGGTCCCTTCTTCTTGTCAAGTTATGCCACAAACTCCTCTTCTCCCCAATTCTATTCAATACTTCCTCATTAGTTACGTGATCTACCCATCTAATCTTCAGCATTCTTCTGTAGCACCACATTTCAAAGGCTTCTATTCTCTTCTTGTCCAAACTATTTATTGTCCATGTTTCACTTCCATACATGGCTACACTCCATACAAATACTTTCAGAAACGACTTCCTGACATTTAAATCAATACTGGATGTTAACAAATTTCTCTTCTTCAGAAACGCTTTCCTTGCCATTGCCGGTCTACATTTTATATCCTCTCTACTTCGACCATCATCAGTTATTTTGATCCCCAAATAGCAAAACTCATTTACTACTTTAAGTGTCACTTTTCCTAATCTAATTCCCTCAGCATCGTCCGACTTAATTCGACTACATATTCTGAATGTAAGTAATATTTTACATATATTACTATTCTGCGTGTAAGTAATAGTAAAATACTCACAGAGACAGGACGTTTATGTTCCAGTCGTCTTAACCAGTAGAGTGGTAAAATCGTACTACAGCCCGCCCAAATACAAGGAAGCCGTGAGCCGCTTTCACACTGAAAGCACATGTAATGTTTCATTCATGATAACTTGCCAGTATGGATTATGCAACTCAGTATAATAGTGTTACTGCCGCGGTTACAGGCACCAAGTCACAGATTGCGCGGCCCCTCCCGCCGGAGGTTCGAGTCTTCCGTCGGGCATGGGTGTGTGTGTTGTTCCTTGCATAAATTAGTTTAAGTAGTGTGTAAGTCTAGGGACCGATGAACTCAGTAGTTAGGTCCCTTAGCAATTCACACACATCTGAAGAGTTGATAGTGTCGATAGAATGCAGCCGCGCGGGATTAGCTGAGCGGTCTAGGGCGCTGCTGTCATGAACTGTGCGGGCGGTCCCGGCGGAGGTTCGAGTCCTCCCTCGGGCATGGGTGTGTGTGTTTATTCTTACGATAATTTAGGTTAAATAGTGTGTAAGCTTAGGGACTCATGACCTTAGCAGTTAAGTCCCATAAGATTTCACACACATTTGAACATTTTGATAGAATGCAAGTTTGTACCCAGTGACACTGTATAGGACAATGGTAGCATCATGTGTTACGCACTTTTGGCTACATCTTTTCGGTGTCACGAAACGAGATTTTTTTGACGTTCTTTATGTTCATCGCCGTTCTTTAGTTATTTCTATAGTCTTGGCCTGTGATTCGTCGTATGCAACTATACGAAAGGCTATTTTTGTTGTGCCATAGTCGCTTCGGTCCTTCTTATTTGTGAAGCGTCTTCAGAGGTCTGTAATACAGTTTATTTTTGTATCTAATAACTGCGTTACATAATAACTACAGATTTGTTCAAATGGTTCAAATGGCTCTGAGCACTATGGGACTGAACATCTTAGGTCATCAGTCCCCTAGAACTTAGAACTACTTAAACCGAACTAACCTAAGGACATCACACACACCCATGCCCGAGGCAGGATTCGAACCTGCGACCGTAGCAGTCCCGCGGTTCCGGACTGCAGCGCCAGAACCGCTAGACCACCGCGGCCGGCACAGATTTGTTACTACATTACATTTTTGTCGTTCTTTTGTTGTTATGTGAGAATGAATTTCTTGGAGAAGTAGTTGGTTAGTTGTTTTGGGGAAGGAGACCAGACAGCGAGGTCATCGGTCTCATCGGATTAGGGAAGGACTGGGAATGATGTCGGCCGTGCCCTTTGAAAGGAACCATCCATGCATTTGCCTGGAGTGATTTAGGGAAATGACGGAAAACCGAAATCAGAATGGCCGGACGCGGGATTGAACCGTCGTCCTCCCGAATGCGAGTCCAGTGTCTAACCACTGCGCCTCCTCGCTCGGTTTGTAGTAGTTTCCTGATGTTAAATGAATAATTAATATTCGTTTCTGCTTATGATTTCTGGTCAGTTTAGACCACATTTGCAGTTCTGGAGATGTACTCACGTGGCTTGCATACCCAGGATGTTCGATTTTAGGCGTTTTACGAGCGCATTTGAACTTAACACCTCACCTCCACTGATCACTGTGTCCTGATTTGATTTGTTTACTATATGTGGTGGTGGTAACTGCTGTGATGTGTTTTTGCTCCGTCTTTCGTTTGTGTTGTGGTGCCTCTATTTAGTTTAATATTCTGTTGTTCATTATATGCGTGCATGGGTGTGTGTGAGCGCATGCGTGGGAGCTCCTGTGTGTGTGTGTGTGTGTGTGTGTGTGTGTGTGTGTGTGTGTGTGTGTGTTTAATTTTTTAAACTCAGTTCTCGATATGTCATACATCTCTATTATTATTTTGATGGTCATCATGATCAGTTATTGTTATGTATATTGATTTGATCATTTATTACGTTCTCGCTCTTCCTTAGCAAAGATTTTCATTTATTTGCATTAGGTGTACGATGTACGAAGAATTATTTCTGTGTTACAGACTAATAGAAAATCTTTTCAGTGGATACTGATTTTCTGTAGGTAAGTGATTTTACCTTTTTCTTCAAATGTTCAAATGTGTGTGAAATTCTATGGAACTTAACTTCTAAGGTCATCAGTCCCTAAGCTTACACACTACTTAACCCAAATTATCCTAAGACAAACACTCACACCCATGCCCGAGGGAGGACTCGAACCTCCGGCGGGACCAGCCGATCTTTATCTTGTTCGTTAGTTTTTTTGCTTGAATTTAACTTCATTAGCAACAACAACAATTAAACCATCTCTGGTTCACTCCAACCTGAGATATTCCGGTCTCTCCATCTTTTGATAGACCGACTGACATCTTCTTCTTCATCTTCCTTGTTTAGAGTTACACTGAGGTGACAAAAATTAGTATTTCTAGTATCGTGTTGGACCCCCTTTTTCCCGTCGTAATGCACCATGTAGAATGGTCATGGACTCAACAAGTCGTTGCAAGTCTCCTATAGAAATATTGAGCCATGCTGCCTATATAGCTGTCCTTAACTGCGAAGGTGTTAACTGAGCTCGTGATTATGTCCCATAAGTCTTCGATGGGATGTGTGTCGGGCGATGTAGGTGGCCAAACCATTCGTTCAAATTGTTCAGTTGTCCAGTTGTGGTCCAGTGGCATGGTGCTTTGCCATCCATAAAAATTCCATCGTTGTTTGGGCTGAAAATGCTCTCCAACTAGCCAGACATAACCATTTCCAGTCAGTGATAGATTCAGCTGGACTAGACGATCCATTCCATGTAAACACAGACCATACTGTAATTTCTTAGACTTTCCCGACGATTTGATGACATCTCGTGGAAATCGGGCTTTCTGCCGGATATCAGCGTCTTCCAAACACGATATTTCGACGTCATTACTTGACGTCTTCATCAGGTGTTCCCTGATGAAGATGTCAAGTAATGACGTCGAAATATCGTGTTTGGAAGACTCTGATATCCGGCAAAAAACCCGATTTCCACGAGATGTCGCAGACCATACTACTGTCGAGCCACCACCAGTTCGCACATTGTCTTGTTGACAACTCGGGTCCATGGTTTCGTGAGACCTGCCTTGATATTTGACGTAAATTCCAACTAGATAACTCTAGCTGTTCATGAAGAAAAAAGAGCCTTAACAGACGGTTGTATTGTCCATCATCAAGTGATTACATTAAAGTCTTAAACGACTATAGCACAAATATAAAATAACAATAACGCGCTTCATTTTATTTCAAAGCGTCTTCAGTAGTCACGTTTTCTTTTTCCGTCACTCTTCACGCTCTTCTACATACAAGCGCTAGACTTTTCCACATATCGCTTTTACTGAAACGTAATTTAAAAGAATATTTACGTTATTATAGGTCCACTGCCAACCCTTTGTACAAACACCTAACACACATGTTGAGAAAGCAGTTATAGCCTGAAATGTAACGTAAAAAAAATAAAGAAACTGGGGACTGAAGATGGTTTAAAATAAAGCGAAACGCGTTTAATGCTAATAAGACTTTATTATAGCTGCAAATGACGTTATTAACCTGGCACAGCAGCAGAGGAGACAGTTGCTCATGACGATGACGATGGAGGCTATCGTCGAAAGCTTGAGCTTTTTTCTCGAATTGACGCGGCAAAAAGCCGAGAATGTTTTACATATTAACCTACATAACTTGCGTAATTGCCACTGCGGAAAAGGGAGCCGTTAAGCAAATAAGACAACAAGTATATGAATGGATATACTTTCCTCTTTACTCATTTGTTGTTCAGAATTGAATGTATTCAGCTTGTAGATACTAAACCGAACTTAAAACCTGCAAGATGGCCATAAGACTGAAGCCAGTAGTGTTTTAAATACAACCCGTTCAAAAGTGATTTGTAACGGATTCTCTTCATGGTCTTAAAAGGACCAGTCAGGGGGTTAAAAGACACCCATTACGGATTAAATTATTTAAGACTAATTTTGCTGTACACAAGTTGTGACATTGTCGCGAATAAAACAGTGACCCATATATAGAATAAATTTCCTTTAATTTACGTCTATGGTCACAAACTTTTTGTTCACTGATTTATAAAAACACAGATTTGAAGATGGTCATTATAGACCGAAAGCAGTAATCTGTGAACAAAATGTTTGTGACCATAGACGTAAATTACAGGAAATTTAATTTTGCTGTATTTTAGTGATGTTCATTAGGTAGTGAAGTCGTCTTTCGGGACAGCTGACGGTGATAACTTGGTGGCACTTCCTTTTTGTTCTACGTTTTGCCTCGAAGTTGGGGAGCCACCAACGTGAAAATTTTAGCTTCAGCGGCGAAACTTCCAGGTCAGCTACTCTGTTAATGGCCACCTGCAATTTGTGCACAGTAAAAGCCCTGCCGTCCGCACATTCTGCTACAACACCTGCGACTTCCCTCTAAATTAACCTTTCTGTATCTCTAAATGCTCGTTAAGTTCCACTCCAGTTTTTCGCCTCTGTCTCTCTTCCTCTCTCTCTTCGTCTCTCCCACTCGCCTCCGGCTTTCTTTCGCGCTGGTTCCAGCGGCTGGGAGGCTGTAAAGAAGGGAAATTAGGCGGCATCGAAGCTGAAATGACGCTCCACCGCGCCCACTTGCAGCTGACTCGACCACGTTGCTGCGTCATAACTCGCGTGTATGGAATTGTTTATAACGTCATCGTCGCCACAGGCCAGACGGGTACTTTACGCCGCTCCGGTTTTAGGGAGACGTAAACGGCGTTAAAAGCGACTCAACGGAGCGTCCTAAATTTGGCCGTCTAAATCCAAGTAGATTGTGTAGTACGCGTTGCGCAGGTATTTTAGTACGGTCGGATCCTAAAGCAACCAGTTCCTCAAGCGAACGAACGCCTTGCGCTTTTGTACTTTCCCGTCCCTCTTGCATTTAGCTTCGGAATTTTGGGAAAAAAATTAACGCTGCTGTGGCTCCATTGAGTATTTATTAGCCAGGTGTTTCGTGCGAAAAAGTCTTCACCGTGCAATTGCTGCCACTGTTATTCCCTTCCACTTTACCGTAAGATACGACGTTGCACGTGAAAAATTTATGGTTTCACACGAAAAAAGTACTCTAAGTATTCCGCTGCTCTATGCAGGGTAAAGATAAATTCGTGCACTCGGACTTCGTAGCGCAATTCCTCACATACATGCAATACAAAAATGTCTGTCACAAAATTTCGTCTTGCACATATTTCGGGCAGTAAACGAACATTAAAGATTGACAGTCTGGCAACAGCGTAATCACATGTACGGCAACTACCCCTGTCAGCGGAGACAGTAGTGTTGTGCAATTAGTGAAGTGGGCAGTGTTTACGTTTAGCATGCAAGAGATCAAGGGTTCGATTCTGTGTTGCGGCTTATTTGCTTTTATTTGCTAAAAGTAGTCTGCGTCGTACTGCATCTGGACCCTTAATCATCATACTGCGATTTCAGTGTGTCTTCTACAAAACATTTGCAGTCACATATTACGAACACTGAAATGAAAATACATTCGTCTTCACTGGTCAGCCTTTAAAGAAGCCTTTTGCACGTCCTAGATGCGAACTGTGTCACACCATTGCATCTACTAGATTCCAGACCTTTTTTCTGTGTACCCTCCCCAAGTGGTTCCATCGAATATATTTTCAAAACATGGTGCAAGCCCTAATGCTGACATAAGGCCCTTACGAAATATGAAAGACCCGAACATGGCAAGAATAATAGTTGGCACTAATCGATGGGACCATCCTGGGAGGGTAAACACACAAGTAGTTTGGAATCCAGTAGATGCTTTAGTGTGGAACAATTTTCGTCCAGGACGTGTAAAAGGTTTCTTTGAAGCCTGTCCAATGAAAACGACCGTATTTTGATGTCTGTGTTCGTAATACGTAACTGAAAATGTTTTTTTAGCAGATCCACTGCGATCGCTGTATGACTATTAAGACGCCAGATACTGTACCACGCATACTACTTTTAGCAAATAGAAACAAATAAGCCGCGACCAAGAATCGAACTGTCGACCTCCAGCCCTCTAACCCAAAACGCTATCCGCTGTACCAACTGTATCCCGACAGAGGTAGTGACCATACACGTGATGACAGCTTTGCCATATCGCCAATCTTTATGTCCATTCACTGCCCGAAATATGGGCGGGACGAAATTTTGTAATAGGCATAATAGTACTGTTAGTATGTGAGTGCGATGGGAAGTCCGAGTGCGCGAATTTTTCTTAACCTGTACAATAACGCTACAAGAAACAAACCCGCAAAATTACAGACCAATATCCTTAACATCGATTTGATGCAGAAAAGCGTCGCTCGTGCCAAACTCAATTTGCCCTTGTCTCATATGATATCCTGCGAACCGTCGGCGGATGGTAACAGGCAGATGCATAGTCCTAGATTCCCCAAAAACGTTTGACACGACATTCCACTACAGACTGTTAATGGAGGTCCGGGCATACGGAGTCGGTTCCCTGACGTATAGGTGGCTGGAAGACTTGTTAAGTAATAGAACAAGTGTTCATGGGACAGAGGTGTCTAGTCAAGACGCTCGCAGCTCGTGGTCTCGCGGTCGCGTTCTCGCTTCCCGAGCACAGGGCCCCGGGTTCGTTTCCCGACGGGGTCAGGGATTTTCACCTGCCCCGAGATGACTGGGTGTTTGTGTTGTCCTCATAATTTCATCATCATTCATGAAATTGGCGAGATTGGACTCAGCAAAGGTTGGGAATTTGTACGGCCGCTGATAACCGCGCAGTTGAGCGCCCCACAAACCAAATATCATCATCATCATCATCATCATCATCATCTAGTCAAGACTGCCCACAGGGAAGGTGACAGGACCGTTATTGTTCTCCGATTACAAAAATGATCTGTCTGATAGCATGAGGAGCGATATGCGGCTGCTTGAAAATCATTAAAGCAGTCTCGATCGGAACAGATGGCTAATTTTGTTTGGCAGCCGGTTTCGGTCAATAATTTAGATCATCTTCACCACCTGCAGAGTGACAATTACTGAACTATGTGAAATAAAATCGTCATAACTTCTCAACGGTTAGGATGTTCAAACGGTACAGTCGACCGCGTTCCATGATTGGAATTAGTACTCGCATGTATTGTTTTGTTTAGAGACGAAGCACACTTTCATTTGGATGGGTTCGTCAGTAAACAAAGTTGGCGCATTTGGGGGACTGAAGAGTCCGCATTCCCCGATGTAGAAGTCTCTTCATCCTCAATGGATGACTGTGTGGTGTGCAATGTCCATTCATGGAATAATCGGTGCGGTATTCCTCGATGGCACGGTGACTACCGAACGGTACGTGAAGATTTTGAAAGATGTTTTTATCCCCATTATCCAAAGTGGCCCGGATTTCGACGTGGTTCATGCAAGACGGAGCTCGACCCCATTGAAGCAGGAGAGTGTTTGATGTCCTGGAGGAGCACTTTGGAGACCGCACTTTGACTCTGGGGTACCCAGAAACCACTGGTGTGGGCCTCGATTAGCCACCATATTGTCCGGATTGGAACGCATGCGACTCCTTCTTTGTGGAGCTGTATTGAAGACAAGTTATACAGCAATAACCACAAAACCATTGGTGATCTTAAAACAGCCTTACAGGAGGTCGTCGACAGCATCGTTGTTCCTACAACTTCAGCGGGTCATGCAGATTTTGGCTATGCGTTCACCATCGCCAATGATGGCAGGCATATCGAACATGTCATATCCTAAATCCGAATATCTGTAGTGACCAGAATGAGATTTTCACTCTGCAGCGGAGTGCGCGCTGATGTGAAAGTTCCTGGCAGATTAAAACTGTGTGCCGGACCGAGACTCGAACCCCGTGTGGTGACGTTTACATGTTGAATAAAGTGTGTGCACGCCCTAATTTGTAACTAATTTACGTTTTTTTCATATAATTCAATAATTATCACCCTTTAGGCACTGGAATACAATAGTTACACGTATTTTTAAGGATTTTATACAAAAAGATGGCAATATAGCAAACACATCTAGAAGGAAAGCTATAATAATAACACACAATAATGTTATACCCATAGCGGCGGCTGGTGGAGAGGGTCGATACAGGAACGTCAACTGCTCCAACTGACTCCAGAACATACACTGTACCGCCGCCAGTCTCCACTAAGGGTACAAAATTCTATTTTGTTAATGCTGCAGCATTTATTCCATACGTTTATAGCCATGTTACCACCTATTTGTACAGAAATCCCTCTGAATAGGTATTACTTTGTATTGCAGTGCTTACTGCCAGAAGATGGTCTAAATTATAGATCGAAACCAGTTCCCAGTCAAAAACAAACATCTGTTGCGATAGAGAACGTTTTATTGAATTTTAAAGTTTTACACTGATCCCTGTGCACTCTCCGCGAAAGAATACTTTCTGAAATTTTAAATGCGGCAATTTTCTGATGACACTGTGGTTTGCGGAGAGGTTTCTTCGCTGAGAGACTATGGGATAACACAAGATGACGGAGGCAATATTTATGATTGGTATAATGAACGCCAGCTACCTCTAAAACACTGGACTCGCATTCGGGAGGACGACGGCTCAAACCTGCGACCGGCCACCATGTTTTCCCTAAATAGTTGAAGGCAAATGCCGGGATGGCTAATCATTTGCATATCACAGCATCTTCTTCCTGTCGGTGAAATTTCTCGTCTGTAGCACGTCATCTACGTGGTGTAGCAATTTTAATGGCCAGTGGTGCACTTCGAAGGTCGGAGTACGGCAACGGCATACAGGGGTGGGTAGAAATATGGCTAACACCGAAAATTAATCATAGAACATTGATGTAGAAAATCAGTCGGCATTCAGGACTGCTTCCAGTCATCCCCAGTTCGATAAATACAGTTCCAGACTGGTTCTAAAGGGAAACTTGTACCATTATCCCTGAAAATGGTGGCACATGCTGGTAACGGATCACAAAGGTGGATAGCGACCAGGCACACTCCTCCGCAAAGCAGACCACAAAGATACTGACATATGGTAACTGTGGCTACCAATTACCAAGGGAGGTGCTACAGTTGAAAGTCAACACTTGAGGTGACTATATAAAAAATATTGAGATCCTGACAGGGGATGCAACAATGAAAGTTATCCTGGCAGTGGACGCTACAATGAACGTTATACTGGCAGGGGACACGACAATGAAAGTTATCGTGGCAGGGGACGCGACAATGAAAGTTATCGTGGCAGGGGACGCGACAATGAATGTTATCGTGGCAGGGGACGCGACAATGAAAGTTATCGTGGCAGGGGACGCGACAATGAAAGTTATCGTGGCAGGGGACGCGACAATGAAAGTTATCGTGGCAGGGGACGCGACAATGAATGTTATCGTGGCAGGAGACGCGACAATGAAAGTTATCGTGGCAGGGGACGCGACAATGAAAGTTATCGTGGCAGGGGACGCGACAATGAAAGTTATCGTGGCAGGGGAGTCGACAATGAAAGTTATCGTGGCAGGGGAGTCGACAAGGGAAACGAGTAGTCCGAGACGTTTGAACTCACACTGTCGGTGCAGTAAGAACTTCGCCACAGGCTCCCCAGTCTAACTACTCACAAGTGAAGTCAGTCTTAGGACAGGTCCCAAGTACCAACCACACTCCCAGAGCTTCTACCAGAAGAAGCTTCCTGACCAAACCCCAGCACGCGAGTGCCTCGCACCACTCCCAGATATAAAAATTCCTTTTTTTCGCAAAGTGCACGAACGACACCGCCTTCATCCCGTCTGGAGACGATCACAGGGCTCTAGACGGGCTAAATCTCCCCTCCTACATGACAGCACAAACTCATGTAGAATCTGCAAAGTAGTTAAGAAACTTGTGTCACTGAAAAAAAAAAAAAGAAAAAGAAAAAAGAAACCGCCAATTGCTGGCCTTTATAAGTTTTCGTGGAAGGAGAAGATTTTTTCTCCAAAGTCGCGCTGCTTCGCGCGGCAACAAGCGAACAGATACAATCTTAAAGATATTTATTATCTTAACCATCTGTGCCTTGGAGCATGTTAGGCCTAGCTACGAGGTGTCATAAACATTCTATCTCTAAACGTTTCTCAGACGCCAGTTTCTTATACGACCAATGTGGCCGATGGAAGTGGGTCACAAGCCTATTTTCTGTATCGGCGAACACAAAAACGAGAATTTATATTAGGCATGGTGCTCCACACAGTGCCCGGTTTACAACTCCACTGTGTCTGTCGTCCCCAGCCCAGCCATCGGCTGGCGCCATTGTAGGTATAGCGGCATTGTCCTGCTGGAGACCTGTCTCGACTAGGGGTGCTCTGTCTGCCCTGTGCGGCTTGTGAGCCCGTCCGGCAAGATTTACTGAGGGATGGGCTCGCCGCCACTTGCTTTCAACTTCCAACATTCCGTTTCTATGAGCTAAGAACCGTAAAAATACCTTTTGCTCTTAGAGCCCTAACCGCCTCCATTCAACGCCTGCTTTCTAGAGTCTCGCTCAAGTTGCATAACGTTGTAACAAAATCTTCATGAAAAATGGGTGAGAGTAACTTGTCCTCTCCCACAGTTCATCCGCATACTCACAAAACCAGGTCTGGATAATGCGAGCTATGTGAACAGGTGTCCTGTCGTTTTGGAGCGTAGCATCACTATTGGGAACAAATATTGTAATGTGGCATGGGCTTTATCAGACAAAATGATCGCATAGTACTTGTGACGTTGCAGAGTAACCATGGGGCCCATGAAATACCACGATATGGCTGCCCGAATCATCAACTAACCCCCGTCATGTTTCACTCTTGGAAAATAAACTCGACCAAAACTTGGAAACAGTGTGAAATAAGACTCATCCGACCAAATGATTTCTTACATTGCTCCACAGTCCAGGTTATATGGTTCCTGCACCAGTTTTCCTGCTTGGACATTTGCATTACTGATGTATGGTTTTGGAATTCTAGCACGCTCTGGAATTCCCAGCTTGTGGAGTTGCCTTAGTGTTATCTCGGTGCTGAAAGGGTTCGCGAGTGGACATTCAGTTCTGCAGTCACTTTTGAAGCTGTTGTCGTCTTTATTCTTCGTCGCAGTCATCTTCAGTGGGCATCAGTCACGACTACTCACCATATACGAGGTTTGCCCAGGAAGTGATGCTACACATTTTTTTCCTTCAACAAATCTTCAGTGAACATAATGAGAATTACACACACGAAAGAATCATGTTTTACCTACACACCATGTTTTTCCACGTGATCTGCATCCTGTTCTATGGCCTTCCTCCAGCGCGAAACATGGACGTGTATGTCCTGTCGGCACCAATCCTTGTCCTGGTGGCAGGGCCAATGCTTCGCTATGTGAATCACATCCTCATCGTCCTCAAAATGTCTTCCACGAATGGCATCCTTTCATGGCCCAAACAAGTGGAAGTCCAACGGGGCTGGGTGAGGACTGTAGGGTGGATGGAGTAACACCGTCCAACACTGTTTCGCCATGTGTTCAGCAGTCCTCAGACTTGGGTGGGGCCGAGCGTTATCGTGTTACAGCAAGCGTCTCCTGGGTTGCTGTGGCACCGAAGTCGCCGGAAGCGCTTCTTGAGTTTCGTTAATGTGTTGAGATATACTTCTGAATTAATGGTACTGCCTCTTGGCATCATATCAATGAGAATCACACTTTCACAGTCCCAGAACACGGTGATCACGACCTTACCTTCGGAAGCAGTGGCTTTGACTTTTTTCTTATGTGGGGATTGGGAATGGCGCCATTCCATCGACTGTCGTTTTGTTTCGGGCTCAAAGTGGTGACCCCAGGTGGCGTCACCTGTCACAGTCCAGGACAGGAAGGCTTCCCCCTCAGCTTCAACTTGTTGCAACAAATCAAGACAAATGTTTTTTTCTATGCGGTTTGTGATCCACCGCGGGATCCATCTTGCACACACTTTTGAATATCCAAGAGTGCGGGAAACTGCACCCACACTTTGTAAGGGGTCCGTAGGCCCTTACTGTAAGTTTTGCGACAGCACAGGTCGACAGGACAAACAATCGATAGTGTGCGTCGGGTGGCGAGAGCGAGTGTTGAGAGTAGTGTGTGGTACGCGCTGCGGGCCGAGCTGGGTGGAGGTCTGTTGCTGGAATGCAAGACCGTACCGACAAAGGGAGTGGCCATCGCCGTGGTTTAACCCCTTTGTGTTAGAAATATACGGGAAAGTGAAAAAGTATAATTACTAGTGTGATTCAGTGATTTTTTTGTGCCGATATTTGTAATTACGCGTCTACCGCGCCGGCATCATTTGGATTGCAGTGTTGGATTGCAGTGTTGGACACAGTGATTAAAATTTGCGTGTGACGATAATGAATAACGAAAGGGCCTGTGCTGAGATTAGCCGTTATTAATTCTGTACGACGAAGGCAGTGGCTGTCTCCGTACTTTGTGTTTTTGTGATGAATATAGGTTGTTGATTAATGAAGCTGTGTTGTCGTTCTTCTTGCCACCAGACATTTTATTATTACAGCATTCGAGAAGGACAAAATGGAATGTAACAACTCCGTAGCAGTCCAATCCGATTGCCCGCCCCATTAGGTACACGGTCACATTAATTAATGTCTGTTTTGGGCTGCTATCAGATCTCGATGGAGCGGGATAAGTAAGTAGATTAAACCGGAGTGTTACAACTTCCTTTGCTGATTGACAGATGCAGCGCCAACTGCCGAGTCGTAATGCGTCTGTCCTCATGAATGACAACGTCAGCTCGCTGCAACATGTCGGGTGTGACAGCCGTGGATGGTCTCCCCGACCGCTGCAAATAGTGGAGCACCGCCGAACCGCCTTCTGGTGACCTCACCTTCCGCCTTCCGCGTCCAGCGACTAACCGTACTTCTGTCGACAGCAGATGCTCCATACCCTTTCCACAAGCGTTTGTGAATATTCCCCACAGTTTCTTTCTCTGCAGTGAGCAATTCAATGACGGCACGTTGCTTGTAACGTACATCACCCTCCAGACGCCATTTTGATACTGTCCTGCAGCTACGCTATCTGTCGGAAGTGACGGAAACTTGGAGCGCTCACTCAGAAAACTTCAAATAAGACATACGTAACGTTTCGCATTCGTAGCATTGTTTTCGGCACAGAAAAAAAATGCGGAGCCGTACTTCCTGGGCAACCCTCGTTGTTTCGTCAGTGTTGTAACATAGCGGGTGATGTTTTTTCCGGTTACCGTATATGCGGTGTAAATCTTCGATACTGTGTCTCTTGAAACAGCAGATACGTAGGATCCACTGGCGACAAAAGCATTCACAGTACGAGCACTAACAATTCGCGCGTTTTCTATTTCACTTAGCTTCGACAAAAAGCAATCATATCAACACAAAACACTCTTCTGATCACGACTGACACGTGCAACATTTGAGGTCATTGCAGAGATACCTTTCGTGACGAAACATAGAGGCTCGGCTAGCATGTGTATTTATGTTCAAATCTGCACTTTTCGCGGTATTTCCATATGATAGTCCAACCCTTGTATCACTTGCTATAGGACGACGCACTCTGGTGGCGAAACCAGCCGTCGGGTTGATGACAGCTTTACTCGGGGAAGCTGTGTGTGGGAAGCGCCACCAAACGACTAGAACAAACATTATTCACTGTGCGGTGTGGGCGTCTCATTGGTCTGAGCGATCGAAGGTGCAAAAAGCGTGTTACTGAAAGCCGTGTATCTAGACAAGAGGCCGTAAACGAATAGCAGCGGGTACAATGGGCATTTCACACGTCGTTGGAGCGCGCTCGCGTGGAATTCATGCCCAGCTGTGCGAGCGGTAGCCGTCCTAAGCCCGCCGATTCAACGCATGATTGGCTGCTTACGACCATGGGCCGCGGGAAACACAAACTCTTCATTACCATTCTGCGACCGCGAGCAGCACAGCTGTGGGGACCTAGTTTCACGTCCCAGTATTGCGAGGATCCGGGCGAAACAATAACATCTTTCTCTCTCTCTCTCTCTCTCTCTCTCTCTCTCTCTCTCTCTCTCTCTCTCACAAGCACACACACACACACTGGTTTTGGCAATGGGGTGCCATTTTTGTCAGACTTCTCTTAATGTACAGACAATGTAGCGAAACACAACGAACAGCCATGTGACACCGTGTGGGGCCACCTTTCATATGCAAAACAGCGTAGAAAGGAGGACCGTAAATCAGAGGCACGAAAGGCAAAATGTGCAGTACAGAAGTGAATGATATCTTTGCACAGCCATCCAGTTGACACCAGCTTGTGACCAAACACCTCTTCTTCTTACTGAATTGGCTCCCAAAAATGGTTCAAATGACTCTGAGCACTATGCGACTTAACTTCTGAGGTCATCAGTCGCCTGGAACTTAGAATTAAACCTAACTAACCTAAGGACATCACACACATCCATGCGCGAGGCAGGATTCGAACCTGCGACCGTAGCAGCAGCGCGGTTCCAGACTGTAGCGCCTAGAACCGCACGGCCACACCGGCCGAATTAGACTCAGTTTAATAATAATATACTGCAGAGCAGTTGAACAAATAAGTGTCGCCAGTGTCTGGAAAAACCCACAAGTGACTCACAAAACGGCCGTCCAATACCACCGACGCCTATGTGTAGCACAATATTGTAATACCAGTAAAACGCTGAGTGTTTAAGGTGGGCGAAAACAATTTTCACCTGAAAATTACGGAGGATTCTCTGTAAGAGAGACGTACAATAAATAACGCGACACACATTTTTCTGGGCTAGTTGAGAAATGTAGAATTTATTGTTTGACATCATGGAATATTCCTCATTCAGCGTCTGTAGTTTCATGAAGTTCCGATACTTGGCAGCCCTTCGAATTGGCGTCTGTAACGAAGGTGCGTCCCAACCAGAAAGCTGTCATTGAGTTTCTTTTGGTGGAAAACAAGAGCATCGCAGATATTCATAGGCACTTGCAGAATGTCTAACCTGGCGGTGAACAAAAGCACGGTGAGTCGTTGCGCGAGGCATCTATCATCGCAACAAGGTCATACAAACCTGTCCGATCTCCCGCGTGCAGGCCACTCCCACACAGCTGTGACTCCTGCACTGGTGGAACGTGCGGACACACTCACTGGAGGTGATCAACGGATCACAATCAATTACCTCGCTGCTTAAATGATCGTCTCTGTCGGTAGTGCTGACACACTCGTCCACCAGTTGGGGTACTAAAAGCTGTGTGCCCGCTGGTATCGTCGCCTCTAACACATGGTCATAAAGAGCAACGAAGGACCATCTTTGTGGAATTTATTGCGCGTTACGAGGCTCATAGTGGCAATTTTTTTCCGATCATCGTCACAGATGAAGACACGTGGTTTCAATACTACGAATCGGATACGATACGGCAATCCATGGGTTGGTCCCACAGCACCTATCCTTCGAAGAAAATGTTCAAAACCGCACCCTGAGTTAGTAAAGTCATGGCGAACGTCTTCTAGGACTCTGAAGGGGATATGCTATTTGATGTCCTCCCTCATGGTGGAACGATCAAGTCTAAAGTGTACTTTGCTTCTCTCTGGAAATAGAAGAGACGGCATCAGCGTGTTCGTCGCCACAAAAATGCAAACGAACCTCTCCTCCATGACGATGCAAGGCCACACACATTTCTGTGCACCAGAGAGAAGCTCATAGAGCTTGATTGGGCTGTTTTTCCTCGTGCGCACTACAGCCCAGATCTCGCACCTTCCGACATCCATCTGTTTGGCCAGTGAACGATGCACTCTGCAGTACGTGGATGACAGGGAAGTTATTGACGAAGCAAGACGTTGGTTCTGACCCAGACCAGTAGATTGGTACGGTGCCAACGTCTAGGCCCTCACTCCCAATAGGGTGGCGTAAGGGTCCGTACTGAACGAAGATTATGCCGAAAAATAGGGTTTTGTAGCCAAAATAGCGGGCAATAATTTGGTGTGCTGGAATCTTGAATAAAACCAACATGCTTTTAGAAAAACAAAGAAAAGGTTGCGTTACATATTGAAAGCCTCTCGTATTGCCAACAAAGTAAACAAAAGCTATTGATTTTGGAGGTGTATTCTTCTGTTTATCCACGTCCTGGTTTTTGGTTTTAACTGACTGTGAGGAGTTAGCCGGCCATCGTGGCCGAGCGGTTGCACGCGCTTCTGTCCGGAACCGCGCGGCTGCTACGGTCGCAGGTTCGAATCCTGCCTCGGCCATGGATATTTGTGATGTCCTTAGGTTAGTTAGGTTTAAGTAGATCTACGTCTAGGGGACTGATGACCTCAGGTGTTAAGTCCCATAGTGCTCAGAGCCATTTGAACCATTTGTTATACGCAGTAGGTTACACTTACTTATGTTGAGAGATAACTGCGAGTCATTAAGCCACGCATTCTGCAAATCCTCAATGATTTGATCACAACCGTCGTGTGGTACTTCTTTCCTGTAGACTACAGCATCATTGGCAAATAGTTTAATGCCTCTGTGAATATCATCAGCCATATCGTTTTTGTAAATCGTAAAAAGCAGAGGACGTATTACGCTGCTCTGGGCCACACCTGACGTTACCATTCAGAGGAGTACGATGAAATAAGAATTTTGGCTACAGTAACTACTTTTTGGGACTCTACAATTAAAGAATCCATGGAAACACGCCTGGCGTAAAATGTGATGAACAGTGATAGCGGCTACCATCTTTACAGTGAGTTGAACGCCATCGTCTATACGATTTGCTCAAATGGAAGACGACCGAGTGCGACGACGGACCCAGCGACCGGTTAACGCAGTGGGCAGCAGAGTTCCGTGTTTACACCAGCGAGGGATCTGGGACCAGGTACTGTGGCCCATTTGTCCACACGATCTTGGTGCACCCGCGCAACACTCAGAGCGCGCTACGTGTTGCGGAACGGAGAACGTCTTCGACAGACTTCGATGGCTCACTTGAGGATAACTGACAGGTGCCCATTCGAAATATCGTGAAGCGCAATTGACAACGGGACACAGTAAGCCCGTAATTTCTTCTAACACTTAATACGCCGCGAAAATTTTAAAAGTCAAACAAGATTAGGCTAATTACGGTAGGCACAGTGGCATTTAAGAGGGGACGCATGAGATGTTACACGGATATCTGCAAGTTAACGTGACTTTTACTTTTCCAGAGACAATTGATCCAAATTTTTGCACGTCTTGTCATTATGTTCTTGGCTATAATTTGGAGTTTTTAAATTACTTTTGTCAAGTGATTTGATCAGGGTGTTGCTGCTTACGCCGGAACATAGAAGTAAATGAAACATATACGTTTGAAGTAAGTGAAACATTTATGTTTGAAATGCGATTGTAATTACGTAATTGACAATGGCCGGCAACACAACTGTTAGAATGGGAATGGCGTGCGAACGTGTATTTAATCTCGTCGCTTATGCGCTTCGCCCTATGATGAACTTTCCTGGCTGCGAGAATGTTAATTTTCAATAACTTCAAACCAAACCAAAACTACCGCGCGGAGTGGCCGCGCGGTTTGAGGCGTCATGTCACGGACTATGCGGCCCCTCCCACCCTCTTAGCGTAAGTAATGTGTAAATCTAGGGACCGATGACATAAACAGTTTGATTCCTGACGATTTGACACATATTTTTTTAACCAAAACAGCATGAATTTACGTAACATCAAAACTGAATCTGATGCAACACCATTGATTTGAAATTGGCCGTGGTAATAGAACAAAACATGATCAATTTGAAAATAATGGTCCTTTTGCATAGTGAATGCTATCCCTCAAATAATATAATTATCTGCCGGCCGTTGTGGCCGTGTGGTTCTAGGCGCTTCAGTCTGAAACCGCGTGACCGCTACGGTCCCAGGTTCGAATCCTGCCTCGGGTATGGATGTGTGTGATGTCCTTAGGTTAGTTAGGTTTAAGTAGTTCTAAGTTCTAGTGGACTGATGACCTCAGAAGTTAAGTCCCATAGTGCTCAGAGCCATTTGAACCATTTGAACCAATATAATTATCTGCGCAATGTTAACGCTATTCGCACTGATCTCTGTTAGTACTTCACATGGTATAGTTAGCAAACAGCTATTGTGCAACGCTGTTGCTTAGCACACATTTTAATTAAGTCGAATATGACTGAGACAAAACAGTCAACCAAAAACAACATTGGTCTGGGAACTGGTATTGACTTTTGGTAGCTAACAATGTGGTACTAACTTTAAAACTTGTATTTTGACTGCTTGAAATTAATAATCCTTACAATTAACACACAATAAACTGATTACACATTAAAAATCAGCTTTACAAAATCATTGGATGTGAATGCTATACATTATCTCACTCATCACTTACGAATATGCGCAGTGCATTGGTTATAAAACCACTTTCTTTACCCTAATTATTTCCAGTATGGTATACTGCAAATAAAAAAATTATTACTGCCAGTAGCGAGTAAGTATATATTTAGCACACATCAGATAAAAGACGTCTTTACACTTGAGAATCCTCCTTACAACTCACTATCTAAATATACTCCAACACATTACCCATAAAACCTTGAACCAGTGATTGCCGTTGAGCAGCGACGCTACTACACAATCTATACTACATTTGACGATCACCGATTCAATATAAAATTTTCTTACAAAATTTTGCCCTGTGTATATACCTTTCAACTTCAGGAACATATGCCATCACATGAGGTACATTTTCTCAAAGGTTGCTTTACTTGTAACTTCCACAATGTGGTAGGGGATTCTTAGTAACTGCATATACAAATCTGTTTACCAGTTTTTTAATATCAGTCCTAGAAGTCTCGCAACAGTGTTTTTTATTTCTATGTATGACACGTGGAAATTCTTATTTTACAATAATTTAAAAAAAAATACAGTAATGCACTTCAAAAAATGTCATACCACAGGAAGCTGTGTTATACTACGTGCACTGTCTGTAGCAAGTGTTACCTTTTTATCTGCAATGGTTCAACAGATATTGTTGCTTCCAACTGAAAAATGAAAGTGGGGGAAAATGCAAAAAATATATTTTATTATTATATACGCCAAAAACAGTTGAAGACTACACAGAAAGGAGGGGTCAAGTCCAAATCTCACGAAAATGTGTTAGTGGTATCATTATGAAGTTCATCATATGTACTTTCAGTTGGGTGAACTTAAATGAATGTGATCGGTATCGTCACAGAGTTGTAGACAGATAAAAATAAGGTCCACATGGTGAAAACGGGTCAAGTCCGTCCAGTACGCAGACAAAGAGGGTGAAGTCCAGCAGGTGCGGATTTCTGAGCTGTATTGATTTTTTGTCTACTTTTATGGAAGTTAAATGTAATGTCATTGTTGATCTTTCTTATGTATTGTCGAAGCTAATACGGAGCAGTTTAGAAACTATCAGGAATTCCTTAAAAATGAAGGCATGGCGTCAGTTAATAAACGAGGGGAAACACGGAAACAAAGTTCATAAACTTTCAACAGAGACAGAGCAAAATATCTGCGCTCACATCAAGTCATTTAAAGAAGGTCCAGTCATTACAGCATAAATAAGACACACAAACTGTATTTGCATGATGAAATTACAATCAAGATGATGTTCAAGATGTTTCAAGTGACACATTCTACTTGTTCCGTGTCATACGAAACTTATCGTAAAATATTTAATACAAAAGTTAATATCTCACTTGGTTTTCTACGAAGTAACACATGTATTAGTTGTGATAAGTTTACTGTAACTTCCAAGACTTTAGAGGTGCAACTCACACATGTAACAGATAGAAACGAAGGATCAGATGTTCAAACTAATACGAAGAGAGAGAAGATTGAATATTAACTGCACCGCCGGAAAGCTGATGTATTCTATCAGACCATCTCGACAGAGAAACAGGAGGCTTACTAATAAAGAATCTGTATGTATGGATTTCTAACGAAATCTTCCATGTCCAAACATCAGCACAACATTGAGTATTACAAGCGACAGTTTTCTCTGTATCTATGTAACATACATCGACTATGAGACAGTAATGTAGTGTTTTATGTTTGTCCTGGAACTATAGGGAAGAAAGGTTCAAATGAAGTAGTTTCTTCCCTGCATCGTTATGTTACTTCGTTTCTGTATCATGAGGTTAAAAATTTGGATATCGTCAGTGACTGATGTGGTGGTCAAAACAAAAACTAGACCCTGTTCAGACTCATCCATTATCTTGTCCATCATGTGAAGCGATGTGAATCAATTCGTGTGACATTTCCAGTAAGAGGACATTCATACCTGGAAAGAGAGAAAGACATTCAAAATATCCATTCCCATCGCGAATTATTAAGAAGATGAAGATAGGACGTCACCATCCAAGGCTTATCATACATCGTGACACAACGGATCTTGGATCATATCAGTTGTTACTGCTCCTGCTGGACGAATGGAAGAGGAACCAGAACTTGCGGAACGAGAGTTTTGTTTCCTTCACCCTGTTACGAAGGTAGGCTTGTAAAGACTTGAGTCACAGTAATCAAATGAAACTACATCATATCAGTGTGTGAAATAGCAGGTCCTGCTTCATTATAACAAACCTCTTGAGATACCATGCTAATTAGAGCTAGCATGTCCAATGTTTCAGGACTACTACCTACCACCAAGGAAAAGTATCGTGATCTGCAAGAACTGAAGGCGTTCTGTGACACAGACCCCAAGAGTACTATACAATTCTTCCTTTCTGGCAGTGAATTTAGAAACACGTTTTGTGTTATTTATTTGTAATAAGCAAAATGTGAGAAATGACGACTGCGGGTTATAAACACTGTTAATTATGTTGATAACTGAAATTATTTAGTATTAACTGTATTTTTAATGTATATGTTGTAACCATTTATTGAACAATTGTTGGTAGTTGTATACCAAGTGATTTAAAGATACAAAAGTGGAGACATGGGCTTATTAATCATAATTTACATGTGTTCAATGAAAACAAAAGCAGAATGTTGATAAACTATTGTTACTAAAACCTGATTAGTCATGAACATCCTGTACAATAATGATTAGACTCAAAGATGAATAGATCTTTGTCAAGGGAGAAGGAAGTTGCAGGGAACTTTTATGGTGAAGTGTCATCCCAATATCATATTGCATTCTGACTTTAACGATCTATTAGTGCATTATACAAAGAAATTAAAAAATAGATATTCAGATAAGAAGACATACAGGGTCAATTTTTAATAACATTTTTTCCACTTTTAAGGAATCCTAAAGAAAAGGTCGTTGAAGGTACTGTAAAAATTACAAAACCATATTTGAATAACGAATGAAACTGTAACGTTTTAAACTTTAAAACTGCTCTCTTGAAAAATCTAGAAAATGGACTCAATCCCTTCCTTCTGCGTGCTCTTCAATTAGCTTAATGTTGGCCATAACGATATATTTGGCGTTTTGGCGTTCATGTAGCTCTTTGCTTTGATAATTATTATAGCGTGGCCTTTTGGCAATATCCTTCAGTGACATTTCAGAACTAGCAATATGCACTTCATCAGCCTTCTTCAATAACTTTTCAGTGAATCAACCTGCATCAAATTCTGGTCTACAAAGGATTTTGGTTCTTCCCGTTTTACCGTCATTGAGCTCCAGAAAGGGCATCACACGAAGAAATTTTAACAATAGTAGATGAGGAAAAAGTCTTTGGGTCTCTCTTCTAAATGAGGTTATTAAAGCTTACGTTTACGTGTTGTGTTGCACCATGTCTTCAATTCTTTAATAGACCGTAATTAATCACATTCTAGATGGACTCATACCCTTGTATCCTGCAGATTTCCTCTGCGATGACAGTTAATAACAACATATTGCAAACAAGGACAGAGGCATGCAGAAAGGGGAGCGTGGCCCTGGGCATTGGTTGAAACAAGATGGCTTACATATCATTTTTAGCACGAAATGAACTCTGAAAATTGTGGACAACATTTCTGACATGCTACAAAACTATCTGGTGGCAAAAAATTTAATTTTTGTCCAGTTTTACATATATCACCCTTTAAATATTAAGTGTAATTCTTCCCGCTTTTCATACGTGATTGGCACTGGAAGAAACCCAAACATTGGGTACCATGCTATGTACTCTGTGCTCTGTACCTCAGAGTGCTTAGCAGAGCATGTAGATGTAGACATTGCCAGGTGCTATCGTCTATAGATATGGTCACCCACTTTGGAAATACAGATTTCCCAGTGTCAAGCAACAATCATTTGGAATTGACATTCTTTTCCTTTTCTGAAGAACCCACCAAGAAAAAAATACTGCCTTGTTCCATTTATTATCAGTTGCCTTGCTACAAGTCTTGATCATTTGTATTTCATTCTCGTTACAGTCATAGCTATGCCTTCCATTTCAGTTTGTCCTTCCCAGTAATTCCCAACATGTATGTCTCAATTTCCGCCGATCAACTTTCTGTTCGTCAGTGGTACACCATAGCATCTGATCCTCATGTGTGCTGGGCAGATAAATCTTCATGTGATGACGGTTATTATAACCAAAACCGTTTACCACCAACAGAGAAATAATAAATCGTAAGAGGACTGGTGCCTTTTATTCTCATTAAATAGGGTGCGTTCAGATGGTGCATATTTTTCTTCTATATCTGACCACGATATGGCTGCCGTGAACATTGTTGAAATTCGATTGCAGTAGACTGCAATTATCCCGTATGACCAAGCAATATTGCTGTTGTAGCGGGTAGTTGCCAGCAGTTGCGACATATTGCTAAAGGGGTTGCCGCTGTTGTCCATCACCTTCAGAGAACCTATCGTGTTGCAGGGTGACGTCTATATCTCTGTCCTTGACTGTAAATGCTTGCCTCGGTTTCCGACCTTTGTTTCCTACTTCTCTCGTCAACTGCGCTACAGTCAAGTACATGAGCGTAAACAACATCGTTTCACTTTTGTATGAAACGTTGCGGGTGTATATATATAGCCACATGGTTTGTATTTCCTTGTCATGAATTTACGTGCGCAGCAATGGAAAAATAGGAATTTTATAAACGTGACTCATCTGCTGCCATAGCTATGGAACTTAGAAAATGTTTACAAAGACTGAAATCTGAGCAAAACAAAAATTGCTTGGTGTTGGTGATAAGCTAAAAATCATGCTTTAAGGAAGCATACAAAAAATTCCACAGTCTTCGAACCCATGCCAGTTGTGAGACAGAAAAGTTGCCTAGGAACGAGGCTCTTCATCCATATGGTTTAGAGTTGATGCCATGAGTTTGATACTAACTCGAGGCGTCCCTACAGCAAGAAATGATAGTATAAATAATGGTCTGTTGGCAAACAAGAACAAAATAGTTCTATTCTCGTTTAAAACGCAGCTTAATGAAATCTTTTAAGTTCTTCTAACGAAGAATTGCGTACTTCAAATACGACGAGGATTGATGATGAGTAGTGAACTTTAAACAGGTACATTAAACTTCTGTCCATATCAACATTAACTAAAAACCGAAGGGCTCATAGAGTTGCAACTGGCATACACCCTCTTACATTTGTATCTGTTTTGGCATTTCTCAGACCAACTGCCTGTTCGAGTTATTGAAAATTGTGTTCAGAGATTCTGGTATAATTCTTGGAACAGGTATACATCCAGTACCAGTTCACTAGTTACATTTTTAAAGCATTTTGTTTAGTTAAAAAATACAAAAAAGAGTGCACCCCCGAAGCCTGATTTCTCTTCTTCTTTGTAACTTTATTCCTTATGTGTTCACTCCTACTAGATCCCTTTCGTCCATTTTATAGCAATAGTGTAGTTTCATGTAAAATATTTCTGGCCCAGATGTATATTTGCCTCAAACACTGCTGGCCGGTACTGTCTGGTAACGTTGTTGTAAAAGTCGCTACAATTAGTGTGGCCACAAAGTTACCAGACAACAGGTCGGGATACATTGCAAGCAATAAGCCATTTTTATGGCCCATGTAAACGTATGTTTACATTGTTTCAGAACAAGCTGAAGGGTCGTTTCCCTCCATCAATATAAGAGCTCGAGTTTTTTTAGTCGTGGTTAGCCAGTTGGCGAGGTGCACGACCGCAGAAGGTCTTACACTGATGGAGTGACTGCTCTCAACCGCCTTCCTATTTCTCGGGTGTCGGCGTTTCTTTCCCGCGGTGTGTAATTTATTTATTCGGGAAGCCGGCCCTCCACTGGCTGGCGGATGGTGATGGCTCCATCATTTTCAGCTCTGATGAGCTGCTATTCGTCGCTGTAGCCTCTCTCTCTCTCTCTCTCTCTCTCTCTCTCTCTCTCTCTCTCCTCTTCACACATTACTCTCTAGTCGCCGCGCGCCCGCAAGCGCTGACGTAGCGCCCGCTGTAACAAAGTGCTTACCGCAGCCCGCCGTCAGGGGCGCTGGAGTGCACCGCGGAGCGCCATTTTCCCGCTATATCTCTGACGAGTGGGTTGGATATGGTTTCTGGCGTTGTTCCGCCTATGCTGGCCCGCCCTCTAGGAGATAAGACTCTCGACCGTACACTTCGTTAGTGACAGATGGGGCTTTGTCGCACAATACCTCGCCTTCAGCTGAGTGATTATTGCACTATGTTAAGAGACAGAGCACTCTGTAGCACTATATGAATGTACACCCTTTGCAGTATAGTACATATTTATGCTTATTGATGAGCGATTGCAATTTAGATGTTGTTTATTGATTGTAAGCGTTACATGAGATACTCTACATATAATTTATCATATTTGTCATAACTCTCTTCTCGTTCTATGCCTCCGTTTTGGTGTTATTACGGTTACTAATTCTGTATTGATGGATGTACTCTCTCAGCACTTTTCTTGTATTTACTAACACTTACCACTGTTTTTCTTGACACTTAAAGAGTTCTGGAGTACTGTTACTCCAGGTGTACATGGTAAACCATTATTTGCTTCACTAGGCAAACGATTTTATTGTGTTTTAACAAATGACACATCTCAACTTTTATTCTTTAAAAGCATGTACAATGGCGTTAAAATGTGATTAGTAATATTTGTAATGAGTCTTCCATACATTGGTACACAAAAGTACACTGGAGAATTGCTAGCACTCACAATACTTTCAAAAGCCTTAAAATAATTTCAGGCTAACGTCTTATTAGGTGGGTCAGGCGTAATTTACTATGTAATTGATGTAACCAACACCAGTGCATGTATTTTTGACTGAGTATTGAATTATCAGTGGTTTGTGTCACAACACATCAAAATCCATAGCAAATACTACAAATATACTAGAATACTGCCAGTGTATTATTAATTTGTATTTATATCGAGAAGTTAAGACTGTTAGAAAGACAATTGACTTATCTCTTTCCTACATTCCTCCTCAGTTAATATTTTAAACATTAGCAGCTTCTCATTCACATATGTGCCATATGTTTAGATTTGTTTGCTCAGATACTAAAATAATTTCCATTAGTGCTCAAGGACAGCTGTAGAGCAACATTTGTTGACAGTAAGGAACCTTGTAAATATTAGATGATTATCAAGAAATAAATGCTCATTTCATCATCATCATCAATATTATTATTATTTCTTTTCTCAGACGTTGTCTGGTCAAAAATGGAAAGTGACATGGACCTTGATCAAGTGTGACTTCCTTTTAACTGTACGGTATATGTTACATTGCATTTAGGAACTTTCGGGTAATTGAACATGTATCAATAATTACAGATTTCTGTAGTTGTATATATACGTTGGGATGTTGCTGTATTGCGTTGATGTACTGGTGGATATTGTGTGGTATGACTCCTGTAGTTGATAGTATAATTGGCATAATGTCAACTTTATCCTGATGCCACATGTCCTTGGCTTTGTCAGCCAGTTGGATGTATTTTTCAATTTTTTCTCCTGTTTTCTTTTGTATATTTGTTGTATTGGGTATGGATGTTTCGATTAGTTGTGTTAATTTCTTCTTTTTATTGGTGAGTATGATGTCAGGTTTGTTTTGTGGTGTTGTTTTATCTGTTACAATGGATCTGTTCCAGTATAATTTGTATTCATCATTCTCCAGTACATTTTGTGGTGCATACTTGTATGTGGGAACGTGTTGTTTTATAAGTTTATGTTGTAAGGCAAGCTGTTGATGTATTATTTTTGCTACATTGTCATGTCTTCTGGGGTATTCTGTATTTGCTAGTATTGTACATCCGCTTGTGATGTGATCTACTGTTTCTATTTGTTGTTTGCAAAGTCTGCAATTATCTGTTGTGGTATTGGGATGTTTAATAATATGCTTGCTGTAATATCTGGTGTTTATTGTTTGTTTATTATTATTATTATTATTATTATTATTATTATTATATGTTTATAATTTTGGAATTGCACCTGTTGCTTTCAAGCTCTTCTGTCAGTAGATAAGTACACTATCTGTATATAACTATTTTTCACTGGTGTCATACAGCAATCTATTACAGTTTATAATTATATTTTCTTCCTTAATTTTTGTATTCAGAAAGGCATACCATGAAAAATAAGTTTCATGTATGGAAGGTGCCATAAATGTGTAAGACAAGGTGCTGATTCTTATACTGTAAAGGTGTCCAGAAGTTACACTTGGATGTCAGTTAAAGAAGAATAAATTTTAAATAATTTTGAACTTTCTGGCAGATTAAAACTGTGTGTCCGACCGAAACTCGAACTCGGGACCTTTGCCTTTCATGGGCAAGTGCTCTACCATCTGACCTACCGAAGCACGACTCACGCCCGGTCCTCACAGCTTTACTTCTGTCAGTATCTCGTCTCCTACCTTCCAAACTTCACAGAAGCTGTGAGGACTGGGCGTGAGTCGTGCTTCAGTAGCTCAGCTGGTAGAGCGCTTGCCCGCAAAATGCAAAGGTCCCGAGTTCGAGTCTTGGTCGGGCACACACTTTCAATCTGCCAGGAAGTTTCGTATCAGCGCACACTCTGCTGCAGAGTGAAAATCTCATTCTTTAAATAATTTGTTTACCATAAATGAAAATTGTCTTCTATTTAATGAACACCTATCCTTGTAATTTATCACACAAATTTGCACAATAGTGTCTACAAAGCTTGTATACATATAACTTCATTCTGAAGGAAATAGGTATAAAGTGGAATTTGGTATATCATAGCAACTCAGACAGTTTAGTATTATAACCTTTTGTTCAGTGCATAAACTATATTTCCAGTGTATTTATTTTACCTGATGATGCAGAAGTTCACTGTGTAATGGATTTTTATGCTTGTGCATGTCCTACTGTGATAGCCTCATAGCTAGTAGGTGTTTTAGCAATTATTCATTGTTTGCCTGAGTAGGGTATGTAAATATTTTGATATTTTCTGGTTGTATGAAACCATGAATTGTAATGTTATAATATGTAGAATTTCATGAATAAAGATAAATACAGTTACAGGAAAGCAGAAAGGAAACTGAAACACTATCTGAATCATAAAGAAGCATATTTATATGGTCTGTGGACTGATATTATTGATATGTATATTCTATGCCAATTGAAACTAAATTATGTAATTGAAGATCATTCTGCTACATCAAAGTGGAGTAATAGTGTGCTGTAGTGCCGTTTCTGAATCATTTATTACAATTAAAATATAAGAAAGAAGTTATTTCAATGTTTACAACATATTAGTTCATGAAAACTGGGTTTAATTCTGTGGATAAGTTTATATATTCTTTCCTTTCTTCCTCTATCAACCAATTACTGTATTAAATATTAACACATTTGTTGATATCTACCATCTTAATAATGAGAAATTAAATTTCTTAAAAATCATTCAATGATGATGATTTTCCTGTTATCTTCAATTAATATATTACTTCACTTATGCTGGAAGACATACAGCAATTCTTTATTTGGCTTAAATTTTTGATTTGCAATATAAATCTGAAATGTTTTAACATACATCAGGCATCTCTTAATGATAAACACCTGAACTTAAACCGGTTCATACTTTACAGATTCTGTCTGTACAATACCCCACACTATATACCAATATTACAGTCAGATTGATTGACTAGGGAGAGGTTTGACTAAAATGAAATCGTCATTTATTTAATTCACAGTCTTTTAGAGCTATATTAGTGAGTACACAATGTTGAGGGGAACACCGTGTTTAAATACATGAATTGCTCTCAGTAATTCCTTATAAACTGCTTGCATTGGTATAGACCATCCGTTGTTTGTATCTTAGCAGCTGTTGAATTGATAAGCAATTTCAAAGTGTTTTTACCGTATGAGAAGTGTGACAAATGGTCTTAATTCTTTCCCAAATTTAAAATCACGGAAAAAGAACCACAGCTAAACCAAGACGTGGCAGACCTCATGTGCTGATGGGCAGGGACCGTCGAGCACTGCAGACTGGAGGATGGAAAAAATCGAATAATATCAGCGAAGGAAGAAGCCCAGGTAGCATAATGACTGTGCGTAAGTAGTTAAAATGAATGATGTACAGTGGTCGATCAGCCTATCAAAAGCCACACGTTTCTGTAATTAGTGCTAAGCGACGTTTGAGGTGTGTAAACAGCGACGCCACCGGTCAGTGGATGACTGTAAAAGGGTGATTTTGATCGCAGAATCACACTACAGCCTGTGGTAATCCGATGAAAGCATTTGGGTTTGACAAATGCCTGGATAACTTTGCAATCCGTCATCAGGCCGCAAGTGGTCCCATCGGGACCATCCGACCGCCATGTCATCCTCAGCCTAGGATGCGGATAGGACGGATGTGTGGTCAGCACACTTCTCTCCCGGCCGTCACTATGGTTTTCTGTGACTAGAGCCGCTACTATTCGGTGGAATAGCTCAGATCACGAGGCTGATTGCACCCCGAAAAATGATAACAGCGGATGGCAGCCCGGATGGTCACCCACCGGAACCGTTGTATCCACTGCAGCAAGGCTTTTGCCCCTGGATAGCTTTACCTGCAATTATTTGTAGTGTTAACTCGAAGTGCGGTGGAGCTAGTGATACTGTGTGGGACAAGTTTCTTTGTAATTATGGTGTGGTCCCCTTACTGTCCTCAAGGAAGTGCTAAATACGGAAGCATTTGAGCACAGTTTACAACATCGTATACTGTGTACAGTAGTTGAATAGTTTTGACACCATGAGTGTTCATGTAGACATGACAATAAAACTTGTCTTGAAGCAGCATCTGTGAGGCATTCGTTTGCGGACAATAACATTCCTAAAAGGCATAAGTCTAATCAGTGTTCCGACCTGAACCCAATGGAACACCTTTTGGGTGAGCTACAATGTGGACTTGGTTTCAGACCCCAGCGTCCAACATCACTACTTTCTCTGACATGGGCTCTTCAGTTGTTGAGGTAGAATGGACAGCCATTACAGCCCAGACACTCAGACAGCTCCTTGAAATTGCCCCCAGTAGAATTCAAGCCATCATACAGGTGAAGGGTGGATGCACACGATATTTTAACTGACAGACTGTAGGGAAGCAGCCTACTCACACCATATAGAATTCATATCCTTTCCACTGTGTGCCAGCCTAGTCCGCTGTAACTAGCTACGACATCACGAATGTTGCGCAACACCTTAAAGGTAAAGTAAATAATCTGAAAATTTAATAGCGTGTCAGGAGTGATGCTAAAATACTAATGTGTTAAGTTTCAGTTTAGTAACTTTAACAGTTTTCGAAATTTGGATGCTTTACATAAAAATCATCGGCACAACAGGAAGGAGCTTAGAAACTTCAAAATTTATATTGGGATTCTTCTTTCATTGTAATTCAATGGAAACATTATGCTGGATCTCACAAAGTAATATTTCGGTTGAAATTCATGATTTCCTGTTTTTGTGTCCCAAAAGTACGGAAGTAAGATAGATTAAGTAAGTGATTAGATAAAGCTAGGATGTTTAGGTTTAGGTACAATGGAGATATGATTCTTCAACTTCTCCCGGAGTATTTGTTTACTCTAACAGTCCACGGGTGTACTGCCGGTCCATAGTGTCCATCGGGCACAATATTTCGGCGATCAGAGTTGTCGCCATCGTCAGGTGCGCTGCCGAACTGAGCCAGTTGGACACTATGGATTGGCAGTACACCCGTGGACTGTTCGAGCAAGAATGGAGATGATAACAAAGATGTGAGAAGTTTCCAAAAAGTAGCTGTAAAACTATAGCTGTAGCGTCTCTCCAAAGGGCAAGTTCAGAGCCTATCTACTGCATGCAGTGCAACTAAAATAATTCTCTCGTCGAAAGTATTTAACTAGCCACATCACGATTTTATTACAGATACTTACCTGCGTGCTGATTGCACAATTAAATTGAGAGCTTCATTGGCCTCCAGCGAATGAATCAGTTAATTATTTAATAACTTAGTGTTCTGCTAGCCCCAGCGGCTAGCCAGGAAGGCAAATGTTGTCGGCTGCGCCTTCGGCGGTTGCTCCGCGGCTATATAAATAAGAGCGCTGCGAGCTAGAATCAGGCCCGAGTTCTCTTCTAGATCCGTATCAGCGTGCACTCTGTGTCGGAAGCTGCGTCGCGTCTGTGCAGTTGCAAGGAACAGCCTTGGATGCCATATTATGTAACTCAGTATGCACGTAACAATGAGTTCGCATTGTGGTACGAGGTGAATTCAAGTTCTAAGGCCTCTGATTTATTTTCTAATTAACTACTCACCCGAAATCGATCAAACTGGCATTACTTCTAGACTTAATCGCCCTGCAGACGTACACATTTTTCACAATGCTGACGCCAGGATTCCATGGCAGCGGCGAAGGCTTCTTTAGGAGTCTGTTTTGACCACTGGAAAATCGCTGAGGCAGTAGCAGCACGGCTGGTGAATGTGCGGCCACGGAGAGTGTCTTTCATTATTGGAAAAAGCCAAAAGTCACTAGGAGCCAGGTCAGGTGAGTAGGGAGCATGAGGAATCACTTCAAAGTTGTTATCACGAAGAAACTGTTGCGTAACGTTAGCTCGATGTGCGGGTGCGTTGTTTTGGTGAAACAGCACACACACAGCCCTTCCCGGACGTTTTTGTTGCAGTGCAGGAAGGAATTTGTTCTTCAAAACATTTTCGTAGGATGCACCTGTTATCGTAGTGCCCTTTGGAACGCAGTGGGTAAGGATTACGCCCTCTCTGTCCCAGAACATGGACACCATCATTTTCTCAGCACTGGCGGTTACCCGAAATTTTTTTGGTGGCAGTGAATCTGTGTGCTTCCATTGAGCTGACTGGCGCTTTGTTTCTGGATTGAAAAATGGCATCCACGTCTCATCCATTGTCAGAACCGACGAAAAGAAAGTCCCATTCGTGCTGTCGTTGCGCGTCGACATTGCTTGGCAACATGCCACACGGGCAGCCATGTGGTCGTCCGTCAGCATTCGTGGCACCCACCTGGATGACACTTCTCGCATTTTCAGGTCGTCATGCAGGATTGTGTTCACAGAACCCACAGAAATGCCAACTCTGGAGGCGATCTGTTCAACAGTCATTCGGCGATCCCCCAAAACAATTCTCTCCACTTTCTCGATCATGTCGTCAGACCGGCTTGTGCGAGCCCGAGGTTGTTTCGGTTTGTTCTCACACGATGTTCTACCTTCATTAAACTGTCGCACCCACGAACGCACTTTCGACACATCCATAACTCCGTCACCACATGTCTCCTTCAACTGTCGATGAATTTCAGTTGGTTTCACACCACGCAATTCAGAAAACGAATGATTGCACGCTGTTCAAGTAAGGAAAACGTTGCCATTTTAAGTATTTAAAACAGATTTCATTCTCGCCGCTGGCGGTAAAATTCCACCTGCCGTACGGTGCTGCCATCTCTGGGACGTATTGACAATGAACTCGGCTTCATTTTAAAACAATGCGCATGTTTCTATCTCTTTCCAGTCCGGAGAAAAAAAATCGGAGGCCTTAGAACTTGAATGCACCTCGTAAACGTGTTAATTGCGGAACGACTTCAGTGATTTATTCTCAGTTGGTGTATGTCGTATTTTCACGTGTCGCCACAGGCCAGATCTTCTACCATTACTAGTGTGGCATTTGATGAGTATTAACATCAAATTTTGGCAAACATTCACTTTGAACATTTACATCGATAACGGTTATTGAACAGTTTCATTATCTAGGGATAATAGGATCCGTGCAATAGAATCTGAACAGCCCTGATAGTACAATGGCCGATAGTAGCATTGCTTGGGTAAACATTTGTCTGAAACTTTATGCTTTATCGTTTTCAGAATATAGTGAAAATTGTTGTAGTAAACTGCATTTTCTATGAATCCCAGACGTCAACCTAAATCCTCAGCGTAATGAACTTCAGTGACCAGTAACTTTTTCTCTCCATCAGAGTGGGCACAGTGAACTTGCTTCCCCCTACTTATACCTCCCGAGGAGATCACGAATGTAAAATTAGAGAGATTAGAGCGCGCACGGAGGCTTTCAGACAGTCGTTCTTCCCGCGAACCATACGCGACTGGAACAGGAAAGGGAGGTAATGACAGTGGCACGTAAAGTGCCCTCCGCCACACGCCGTTGGGTGGCTTGCGGAGTATCAATGTAGATGTAGATGTAGAACTTCAGATACAGGCACCACGTTTTTGCTAATCATTTTCTGGTTGCCAATATTGTAGTTAGAGAGCTTGTGTTGAGAATGGTAACAAATAGACAAAAAAAAAAAAATTCTCCACCCACCTCCCCACAAGGCGGCTGGATATTTTTCATCAGATTGTGTAGAAAAGCCTATGAATGATGGAGAGTTGATTATGAAAATCTGTTTTACTTTTTTGTGGTGAAGCAAGACTCTATTCATCAGGGTTCATAAAGCCACAGCACAATCGACGCCCGGACTGAGTCCAATGAAGGAGCTAGAGCATCGCCGGTGATGCGAGTCTTCCTTCCCAGGGCTTGACATCCAGTATAGTGGTCGAATCGTATGGTAAACGAACTTTACGTGGACTGCTCCGTTCACGAGTGACAGCCGATGTTTCATTAACTTCATTATTTTAGCATTTCGTCTGGAGTATTCGAACTTGTTGTCCCACATATTTCTCAGTCTCCCTTCAACTTGCTTTTGCACATTCAAAGCAAGTCTGGTACACAAACGCGTAGCTGCGCATGATGATCATCTCTTCTTCCTTTCTTCAAGTTCTTCCAGGTTAAACGTTTCAAGCAGTTTCTTGTCGCAATAACGATATTTTTCCTCACTGGCCACAGGCTTCTTCCCCCTTTAGTATTACAGTACTTGCCATTAAAATTGCTACACTAAGAAAAAATGCAGATGATAAACGGGTATTCATTGGACAAATATATTATGCTAGAACTGACATGTGATTAAATTTTCACGCAATTTTGATGCATAGATCCTGAGAAATCAGTACCCAAAACAACCACCTCTGGCCGTAATAACGGCCTTGATACGCCTGGGAATTGAGGCAAACAGAGCTTGGATGGCGTGTACAGATACAGATGTCCATGCAGCTTCAACACGTGTGACCAATGGCACCCAATACCATCACGCCGGGTGTATGCCAGTATGGCGATGACGAATACCCGCTTCCAATGTGCGTTCACCGCGATGCCGCCATACACGGATGTAACCATCATGATGCTGTAAACAGAGCCTGGATTCATCCGAATAAATGACGTTTTGCCATTCGTGCACCCAGGTTCATCGTTGAGTACACCATCGCAGGTGCTCCTGTCTGTGATGCAGCGTCAAGGGTAACCACAGCCATGGTCTCCGAGCTGGTAGTCCATGCTGCTGCAAACGTCGTCGAACTGTTCGTGCAAATGGTTGTTGTCTTGCAAACGTCCCCATCTGTTGACTCAGGCATCGAGTCGTGGCTGCACGATCCGTTACAGCCATGCGGATAAGATGCCTGTCATCTCGACTGCTAGTGATACGAGGCCGTTGGGATCCAGCACGGCGTTCCGTATTACCCTCCTGAACCCACCGATTCCATACTATTTCGGGCGACAGTCTTCATTTGCCTATCATGTTATTTGTTGGTTAGATTTACTTCATGGATTTTATTTCATGATTTGTGGGTGATCGGTTCATTCTTCTTGCAGTCAATGTAAAATTAGTCTAACCTACAATGAGAAACCTCATTTCTGCTACTGGAATCGTACTCTGTTGTTGTTTATATGCGACATATGACTAACTTCCTTGCAGCACACTAGGGGCAGCAGTGGTCTTATAAAATTTTAGTTGTGTATCGTCGATTTTCTTTACTGGTTCTTCGAAATGTTTGTGAATTTCGCTAGTTCCTTCTGTGTATCGTTGTCATAATCATAGTCAAAGTCACATCGTAGACATTTAAAGCATTCTACTTGTTCTAAGAATTCAGTGCTAACGCGGAAGAGAACCAGTAGCTGGGAAGAGAATGTGAAAGAGAGTGCAAGTTCATCTTTGTATTATTCACTCTCTACACTGAGCATACTTTAAGGGAAACGAAGAACAAAAATAGAAAGGGAATTACAGTTCAGAGAACAGAATTAAGAATGTTCAGTTTTGTCCACCATGTTGTTGTTCGAAAGCGGACCAGTGGTTGAGAATACAGCGAGACAGGATTGCAGCCATTTCTCGATGTTATTCAGCCTGTACACTGAGCTAGCTGAACGAAAGAAAAATTCCGAGTATGAATTAAAGTTCAACTAGAAGAAATAAATATTTTGAGATTTGCCAATGACATGACAATTCTGTCAGATACAGCAGAGGACTTGGAATGGCAGTTGAATGAAATGGACAGTGTCTTGAAAGGAGGGTATAAGATGAACATCAACAAAAGCAAAACCAGGATAATGGAACGTGGTAGAATTAAATCAAGTGATGCTGAGGGCATTAGATTAGGATATGAGACATGTCAAGTAGAAGGTGAGTTTTGCTGTTGTGGCAGGAAAATAAATGATGATGGTCGAAGTAGATAGAATATAAAAGGTAGATTGGCAATGGAAAGAAAATGATTTTTCAGTAAGAGAAATTTCTTAACATTTAATGTATAGTTAAGAGTTGCAAAGTCTGTTGAGAAGCTATTCGTCTGGAATGAAGCCTTGGACGAAAGTGAAACATGGACGATAAACAATTCAGGTAAGAAGAGAGTAGAAGCTTTGAGAATGTGGTGCTGAAGTAGAATATCTGATTTGGATGTTTTACAGCATGGAGGGCAGAAATGTAGTAAACGATTAATTTGTTACATTTAATCGTTTTGTGGGGTCACAAATATGGTAAAAAATTTGAAATTATGTGTGAAGTTCGTTTTAAGTCACTAAGTGTCCTCATTTTCGAGTACTAGATCAATAGAGCCTGGTTATTGGCGCATTGTTAGTTACGCTGTTAGTTTCTAACTGCAGTACTCGACTTACTGTGTTATGATCAGACGCAAGTGCAGTCGTCCAGCCATAACTCTCGGTTGTTTTATTATTCTGGGAGGGGAGTCATCGAACAACAACATATGAAACATTAGTTTACTTTGTTCCACGAATAAATAAAAAGATTTACATATTATATAAACCTAAGGTAATGGGGGGAGGAAGGAGAGAAAAGGGAAGAAACTAATGGTACCAGCTGCGTAGGCACCATGCCGGTTCAGCGGCAATGGGTGAAAATATCTGCCGGACCGGGAATGGAACCCAGGATCTCCTGCTCAGGCTGCGTAGGCACCATGCCGGCTCAGCGGCAATGGGTGAAAATATCTGCCGGACCGGGAATGGAACCCAGGATCTCCTGCTTACTGAGAAGCTGGGGTGGCGCCATCTGGACACAGTGTTCATCGCAAAGGCGCCAACTACACTACTGGCCATTAAAATTGCTACACCAAGAAGAAATGCAGATGACACTCCGGTATTCATTGCGCAAATATATTATACTAGAACTGACATGTGTTTACATTTTTACGCAATTTGGGTGTATAGATCCTGAGCAATCAATACCCAGAACAACCACCTCTGGCCGTAATAACGGCCTTGATACGCCTGGGCATTGAGTCAATTAGAGCTTGGATGGCGTGTACAGGTAGAGCTGCCCATGCAGATTCAGCACGATACCACAGTTCATCAACAGTAGTGACTGGCGTATTGTGACGAGCCAGTTGCTCGGCCACCATTGACCAGGCGTTTTCAGTTGGTGAGAGATCTGGAGAATGTGCTGGCCAGGGCAGCAGTCGAACATTTTCTGTATCCAAAAAGGCCCGCACAGGACCTGCAACATGCGGTCGTGCATTATCCTGCTGAAATGTAGGGTTGCGCAGGGATCGAATGAAGGGTAGAGCCATGGGTCGTAACACATCTGAAATGTAACGTCCAGTGTCCAAAGTGCCGTCAATGCGAACAAGAGGTCACCGAGCAGTGTAACCAGTGGCACCTCATACCATCACGCCGGCTGAAACGCCAGTATGGGGATGACGAATACACGCTTCCAATGTGCGTTCATCGCGATGTCACCATACACGCATGCGACCTTCATGATGCTGTAACAGAACCTGGATTCTTCCGAAAAAATGACATTTTACCATTCGTGCACCCATGTTCGTCGTTGAGGCGCTCCTGTCTGTGATGCAGCGTCAGGGGTAACCGCAGCCATGGTCTCCGAGCTGATAGTCCATGGTGCTTCAAACGTCGTCCAACTGTTCGTGCAGATGGCTGTTGTCTTGCAAACGTCCCCATGTGTTGACTCAGGGATCGAGACGTGGCTGCACGATCCGTTACAGCCATGCGGATAAGATGCCTGTCATCTCGACTGCTAGTGATACGAGGCCGTTGGGATCCAGCACGGAGTTCTTTTGTGGCGGCGTTCGTAGCGACAAGCAATTCGCTGTAGAAACGGCTTACGAAGTCACCGCCACACTTTTAATAGCGGACCGACCGGTCCGCTGGAACAGTGAACAGAAAGATGAAAACGCAAACACTCTGATTAAATAAAAGTCGGTACTTATCTTTACTAACGAAGATACAGAAACACAGTAGTGAACTCCGTGTCTACAGAGATCTGTCTAGTTCGAGTCGGAGCGGCTAGGTCAGCGTCGGCTGACGACAAACAACAACTCTGCTGCGATGAACACACAACTGACTAGCAAGTACACAATTCGGTGGCGAGTATACAACTGAGCGGCGAATACAGAACTGTCCTAGCGCTCGCGACTCCAGCGCTTAAGAACCCAGAAGCCAGCGGTGGCGCGCGCAGACTTGCGGCGATTTCCTGTCTCGCTGGCGCTGCTTATGCGGACGGCGTCCGGACTTTGATGCTGCCAACCTTTTTGGCAGCGGGCTCGGGTGGCATTACTAGCTAGGATATAACAAGTTCCGTATTGCCCTCCTGAACCCACCGATTCCATATTCTGCTAACAGTAATTGGATCTCGACCAACGCGAGCAGCAATGTCGCGATACGATAAACCGCAATTGCGATAGGCTACAATCCGACCTTTATCAAAGTCGGAAACGTGATGGTACGCATTTCTCCTCCGTACACGAGGCACCACAACAACGTTTCACCAGGCAACGCCGGTCGACTGCTGTTTGTGAATGAGAAATCGGTTGGAAACTTTCCTCGTATAAGCACTTTGTAGGTGTCGCCACCGGCGCCAGCCGTGTGTGAATGCTCTGAAAAGCTAATCATTTGCGTATCACAGCATCTTCTTCCCGTCGGTTAAATTTCGCGTCTGTGACACGTCATCTTCGTGGTGTAGCAATTTTAATGGCCAGTAGTGTATCTCGGTACGCTTCCTGGCTTACCAACGCTCCCATCTGTCGCCACCTAGCCACAAACTCCATCCACGACCTCCATACTGGCTAATTTCAGATTCCCCATGGAGATTGAACATAAACGTGCATCTGCACTGAAGGTTGTGGGCTGTCTGAAAGAACAACACCACAATTTTGTGTAATTGATTCACTTTCATGGCCTTTGAATCTAAAATTGAATCTAAAATTAGGCAGTATGGAGGACGTGGATGGAATTTGTGGACAGATGGCGACAGGTGGAACCATTTGGGAAAATTCCAGAATGTTTGGCAACATTGCGAAACATCACAAGGTAATACCAAACATTCCAGAACATTGTCAAACGTTGTGGAATGTTCTGTAATATTTTGGACCAATCGAATCCTTTTTGGCATGTTCTGGAAGTCGCCACTGGTGGGACTACCCATTGGAAGGAGTATATAAAGCAAAACCCGTCGTGGGTTCTAACGTCAGTTTCTTATGAGTGACGAAAGCGTAGTGCATTGAGTGAATAAAAGCAAACAGTGAAGTGTGAGTACTCTGACAAGGGAACCTCCCCATCGCACCCCCCTCAGATTTAGTTATAAGTTGGCACAGTGGATAGGCCTTGATAAACTGAACGCAGATCAACTGAGAAAACAGGAAGAAGTTGTGTGGAACTGTGAAAAATTGAGCAATATATACAAACTGAGTAGTCCATGGGCGACATAGGCAACATCATGCACGATGTGAGATCAGGAGCGCCGTGGTCCCGTGGTAGCGTGAGCAGCTGCAGAACGAGAGGTCCTTGGTTCAAGTCTTCCCTGGAGTGAAAATTTTACTTTATTTATTTTTGCATAGTTATTATCTGTCCGTTCGTTCATTGACGTCTCTGTTCACTGTAATAAGTTTAGTGTCTGTGTTTTGCGACCGCATCGCAAAACCGTGCGATTAGTAGACGAAAGCACGTGCCTCTCAAATGGGAAACGAAAACATTTGATCGCAAGGTCATAGGTCAACCGATTCCTCCACAGGAAAACACATCTGATATATTCTATACGACACTGGTGACGGCATGTGCACCACATGACAGGAATATGTTGTCGACCCACCTAACTTGTACATTTGGCGATTCTTCTACCTTGCCCGATTTAGGTTTTCTTGTGGATGTGATAATCACTCCCAAAAAGGTGATGAAAACATAAGAGTTTGTCACATAAACTGAAAATAAAAAATAAAAATTTTCACTCAATGGAAGATTTGAACCAAGGACCTTTCGTTCCGCAGCTGCTCACGTTACCACGAGACCATGGCGCTGCTGCGATCCTATTGTCCTTGATGTTGGATATGTTCCCATGAACTCCTCAGTTTGTATATTTTGCTTATTTTTTCACAGTTCCACACAACTTATTCCTGTTTTCTCAATTGATCTGTGTTCAGTTTTTCAAGGCCTATCCACTGTGCCAACTTATAACTAAATCTGAGGGGGGTGCGATGGGAAGGTTCCCTTGTGAGTCGTACAGTGACTGAATATAAGTCGAAAGTGAAGTGTGAAAAGTGGGTAAAGTGTAGTTAGTATATCTGTTAGTAAAGAGTTGATTTATATTTTAGACAGTACCCAAACAGTGTAGATAACTAAGTCAATGGCTACTTTGGACTGAGGACCACAACACATTCAGTACATCTTTACGTCACGTATTCCACCCAACAAATTTTAAAGTTACCTCCAACTTTCTTCGACTGGCCAGCAGATGGACAGTGCTTTGCTAGCGTCAAGTCGACGACTGCTGTAAAGGAATGCCAAATCGCGGACATTTACAGGCGGCTGTAGTAGCGTTATAAGTTTTTACGCGCCGCTGGGCGCAGTGCTTCGCTAGGGGACACTTTTGGACTGCGGCGGCGGCTGCGGCGGTAACAAATGCTGTGCCGTTATGGAGCTCGCTGGCCCCCTTAGCCACTTGAATTATTTCCGGGCTCGGCGCCCCTAAAGGTCAGCATTTTTTAAACTTTAAGGCGCATAATGGGCGTGGCTCGACTGGCCCCGGTTAATGTCGCCCCACTGGGGAGACCGGGTCAGCCAAATGCCTCGCCGCCCCCGCAGCGGCGGCCGGGGAGGACCTCTTAATGCTGCGCCCTCTTAACACCTCCCGTCCGGAAGTTAACGGCTTTTAGCGAGCGCTCGCAGCAGTAGCAGCAGTGCTGCGAAGTGGTGTCGGTTCATTGTCGGCCTGCACCACTCAATTGGGTGTTCCGTGTTGCTTGTACAAAGGGCGGTTTGTGACAGCGGTGTGAATAACGAACTAGATGAGTGTGGCGCTGCCTGGGTACGTACGAGGGTAATCCAAAAAGTAAGGGTCCGCAGCTCATGGTCGTGCGCCCGGGTTCCCGGGTTCGATTACCGGCGGGGTCAGGGATTTTCTCTGCCTCCTGATGATTGTGTGTTGTGTGATGTCCTTAGGTTAGTTAGGTTTAAGTAGTTCTAAGTTCTAGGGGACTGATGACCATAGATGGTAAGTCCCATAGTGCTCAGAGCCATTTGAACCATTTTTGAACCAAAAGTAAGGTCTTCTATCTTTTTATAAGTAAAGAACTCTGTTTGTGTGGCAGTTGGTCACACTGTTATGAAGAGTGCTTCACACCGTATGTGTAAACATGCGCACGCCGCGGTGAGGCGCTCAGTCTTGGCTTGGAAGCAGTTGAGAATGGAGCTCCGTTGGGTGTTACCTCCAAGTGCGAATTGCGAGCAGTTATTCGGTTTTTGAACGCAAAAGACACTGCGGCGATTGAAATCCATCGCCATTTGACGGAAGTGTATAGTGAGTGGTGCATGGATGTCAAAAATGTTCGTAAGTGGTGTAGAGATTTGCAGCAGGTCGGACCGAAAATCACGACGAACAAAGGAGCGGGAGACAGTCAATTTCTGAGGAGACGGTGTTGAAGGTTGAGCAAGGCATGCGTGAAGAGCGGCTGATCACCCTGGATGATCTCTGCACGTTGGTTCCTGAGGTTTCCCGAAGCACCGCTCACAGAATTTTAACGGAAACATTGAACTACCGGAAGATGTGCGGAAGACGAGTACCACGCATGCTGACTGAGGACCACATGCGCATTTCTTCGCCGCCTTGCAGCCGAACAGGACAACTTTCTGGACTCAATTGTCACTGGTGACGAAACCTGGGCATACCACTTTACACCTGAGACCAAGCAATAATCACGCCAGTGGCGGCATCCTTCTTCGCCAAAGCCACGGAAATTCAAACAAACACAGTCTGCCGGTAAAGTCATGACAACCGGTTTTTTGGGATCGGAAAGGGGTATTGTTGGTCGTCTTTGTGCCCACTGGGACCATAATTAACACTGACACGTACTGTGATACTATGAAAATACTCAAACTGACTATTCAGAACCGGAGAAGAGGAATGTTGAGCAAGGGCGTACACATTCTCCTTGACAACGATCGCCCACACATCGCTCGGCAAACCGTTGCTCTCCTGCAACGATTTCAGTGGTACATAAACACCCACCCTACAGTCCTGACTTTTCGCCCAGTAACTATCAGCTGTTCCCTAGGTTAAAAGAACATCTGGCCGGAAGGTGATTCAGTTCCGACGACGGGGTGGAAGAAGAGGTCCATAACTTTCTGAACAGCAAGATGGCGAGCTGGTATGACATAGGCATACAAAAACTGCCACAGTGTCTACAAAAATGCATCGACAGGAATGGTGAATATGTCGAAAAATAGCTAGTTGTTAAAGCTGTAAACTCATGTAAACCATTGTAGAAATAAACCGGTCTATGTACTTATAAAAAAATAGGAGAGCTTACTTTTGGGATTACCCACGTATTTATTGCACTCTTTTGTTAGTCCATCTCCACACCCCTCTCTCCGTCCACCTCCTCCACCCCATCCCACTTTCTGTCCATCTGCTCCTGTCGCTCTCTCTGCCACTCTGCTGCTCCCCTCTATGTCTCTAATTCCATCTCATCCTACCCTTCTCTTTTTCAACTTTCTCTTCCATCACCCTATCCATCTCCTCCTCCCTCTCTCCTTGTTCGTGTCCTCGTTTCTGTTTCCACCTCATCCTCTCCCCTCTCTCTGTCCATTTCCCCCTTCCCTATCTCTTTCCTCATCCTCCTCTTACTCATCCTCCTATTTATGCCCGTCTCCTCGTTCCCCCTTTCTCTCTTTCTCCTCATCCTCCTTTCCCTCCCCACGTTCTCACAATCACCCCATTAGTGCACATTAGGTCCTTGCCCCTACAATATTTCATTCCAGATGGTAACAAAATTGACTTAAATCGTTCCAGGGGGTTCTACTCTTGATTTTGACCGCATACGCACATGTAAAATTTATTTCACACATATTTAACATATTTCACTTGTATTTGTCCACATTCTTCACCTGCATGTTCAGCGAATCTCGCTCTACAGTACCATTTTCAGGTAGACCAGTGTTTATGACGTCATATTTCCTGAACAAAGTGTCATACAATCATGTTTTTTTTTTCTAGTAAGTTATGTGGTATATCTGAATGCTGTCCGCAAAATGTGTCACGAATAAAGAAGTAATAAATTAAAACATCAAGCTTCACGTGGACGTAAGCGATCAACATTATTCCTTTCATCATGCTGTGAGGGTCGTCAGAGCGAAAAATTTTCATGAATGTTTCAAATTACATGTAAAATGTGTCGCAGGTCTCTAAGTGCTCTCATTTTCATGTACTGTATAACTAAAGTGTGAGTATTCTCACGTCGGGAGCTATACTGCTTCTTCAGCCCCCCATCCCCAACCCCTTGGAAAGGTGGGTAGGTCTTACGCACATTGTGATTCTTTCCAGATAGTAAATGATATGATAAAGTCTTCTTGGGTTACCAGCCTACATATTTTCGTTAGCGAATAAATGTCGACGTTTCTTATAGTGGTTCTCTTTCGTCGTCCGGTACGTGGCTAAGCGAATTGATATCGATTGAGGTGCTGCCTAGCGAAAACGCTTTTGGTTACGTTCCATTAACGTTTGGTGTGAATCAGTCCTCACCCGTGCGACGAGAGAGTTCCTTCCTCGGATATTGCGTGTGTGTTATAAGCATACCGTGACCAGTAACAGCCGGCTGCGGTGGTCGAGCGGTTCTAGACGCTTCAGTCCGGAACTGCGCGACTGCTACGGTCGCAGGTTCGAATCTTGCCTCGGATATGGATGTGTGAGATGTCCTTAGGTTAGCTAGGTTTTAGTTCCAAGTTCAGGGGACTGATGCCCTCAGATGTTAAGTCCCATAGTGCTCAGAGTCATTTGAACCATTTGACCAATATACTTATATGGATATGGTGTCTGTTCTTTCGAACATGTCCGAAAGAACAGACACTATATCCATATAAGTATATAGTTCTGGCAATACCGGCCATGACCTCCTTCTTCTGTGCGGATACATATTCTCCGACTTCTTACGGGACTTGGTAAGAATGTCTTCCACGAGTAATGAGTGTGTTGGGTTGGGACACTACGAATGAAGTGTGTGGACATACAAGGTGAGAATATGGGTCTCGCGGGAGGCGTAGGCGAGATAGTCCCTGCAGTCGCGCAATGCTCCGTGTTCTCGGTGGCTCAGATGGATGGTGCGCCTGCCATGTAAGCAGGAGATCCCGGATTCGAGTCCCGGCCGGGGCACACATTTTCACCTGTCCCCGTTGATGTGTATCAATGCCCGTTAGTAGCAGAAGGTATTAACATATAATTCTAATTTCATTTGATCAATAGCCTTAGTGCCTGTGCTAGGTCGCTTCCTCCCAACTGGTGTTCCTCAGCTTTTAGAAATTTCTATAGTTTGCCACCCGTTCCGCCAGATGGGGCAGTATAATGTTGCATGAACAGTCCCACTTACTAGCAGGGCGCGAAGGCCCTATGGGGTGGAAGACGCTAAGCTTAATTGTAAAGTGTTGAGTAGCGCGTTGAGAGAGAGATTTCGTTGGAACAGGAATGTTCAATCGCCCGTGACTTTCTTTAGCGTGAGTGAATTTCGGAATTTTTCAGTTTCATGAAAGTGAATGAGAGCGATACAGTTATGTAAGTTTTCTATTGTTTACGAGTCTAATAAACTAAGTAAAATTACATCTGCATGTAAATCACTACTATGCAAATCACTCTTACGTGTCTGGCAGAGCGTTTACCGAACCACCTTCACACTATTTTTTTACCGTTCCACTCTCGAACAGCGCGCTGGAAAATCGAACACTCATCTCTCTCCGTAGGACCTCTCATTTTTGTTGTTTTATTTACGATGATCACGTCTCTCAATGTAAGTGGCCTCCAACAAAATATTTTTTCTGCATTCTGAGGAGAAAGTTGGCGATTGAAGTTCCATGAAAAGATCTCACCACAGCTAAAAAACCTTTGTTTTGATGATCGCCACCCCAAATCACACACGTATCATATACGGGACACTCTCGGCCCTCCCCTACCCTATTTCAACGTCCACCGCCAATCCTATCTGGTAAGAATCCCGTACAACCCTGAAGTAATCCACCTGACAACGCACTGTATAGGCAATCCGTTTAGTGAATTTGTGCTAAGTGTTCGGCCAGTACAATGAAGAAGGGCGTTCGGCTTCTGCACAACATTACCTATTTCATCGTTCCAATTCAAATTGTTCGTAACTGTTATTCCGAGGAATTCAGCTGAATTGACAGCTTTTAGATTTGTGTGGTTTACTGTGTAACTGAAATGTGTATGATGACACAATTTTCATTATTTAAAGTCAGTTGCCACTTTTTACACCATATGTTTTCTCTACTTCACTTTTTAATTGGTTTTGATCTTCTGCTGACTTCCAGAATGAGATTTTCACTTTGCAGCGGAGTGTGCACTGATGTGAAACTTCCTGGCAGATTAAAACTGTGTGCCGGACAAAGACTCGAACTCGTGACCTTTGCCTTTGGCCGGCAAGTGCACTACCAAGATAGGAGACGAGATACTGGCAGAAGTAAGGCTGTGAGGACGGGGCGTGAGTCGTCCTTGGGTAGCTCAGTTGGTAGAGCATTTACCCGCGAAAGACAGAGGTCCCGAATTCGAATCTCGGTCTGGCACAATAAACGAAAGCACAATCTGCTAGAATACTAATGGTGCTGCTCAGATTGTCTCCTAAACCATTTACATAACTTAGGAATTGTGGAGGGAATATAGCACTTATATCTGAACACCAGATATCACTTCCGTTTCACACGCTGACTATGTCAGTTAATACGAACTGCGGCCTTTCTGACAAGAAATCAAGACTACAGTTGCACAACCGAGAAGATACTTCGAAGGGACGCAAGTTATTAGAAGTCGCTTGCGAGTATCAGTGTCAGAAGGCCTCCGGAAAGCTATAAATATGGACAGAATTTGAGATCCTCTATAGACAGCACTCACTATTTCGTGAGGATAAATAGCTAGTTGTTTTGCACAACACCAATATTTTCTGAATCCGTGATAACAAGTTGTCAATAGATGGTTTTTCTATTTTCGAGGTAATTCATAATGTTGGACCACAGTAGGCATGTTCCAAAATCCTACTGCAAATGGACGTCAGTGATGCGGGTCAGTAATTCAGCGGATTAGTCCTACTTCCTTTCTTGAGTACTAGTATGACCCCCCCCAGGGGGTCCACAACTCTTTTGTGGATACGTGCGTGGCGAGCACGGGGCCCCGAGCCATTGCAGCCTTCTTTCTCTCCCGGGCTGCATTTCCTTTCCCTTCCCCTCCTTTCCCCTCCATGCTCCTTTCCCCTCGCCCTCTCCTCTCCCTCTATTGGTGTCCTTGCTTATGTTGGCTCCGCTATCCTCTTGGTTCTGTTGGTTTTACACTCCGGCTTTGTTGCGTAATCGTCTCCTCCTTTTGGCATTCCTTGGTCCCCCTCTGGGGTTTGACCTCCATTACAAAATTTCTCCTCCGTAGTGTGAGCCATTTGGGGAAGAGCACCTTACTTAGTGTCTCCGACGTGCGCCCTCCTAGTACATTCCACCTTTTCTTTCACGTCGTTGTTTGATGCTAGGGTGCATAGCCAGCACGGTAGCCAGCCCGTGTGGTGGGGTCGCTATGTACCCTTTTGGTTGAGCCCCCTGAACACACAGGGATCACACTTCTGATACCTGAGCTGTGACCTCCTCATGCATGCCTTGGAGTGGTTGCTCGTCATCCTGGAGCATCGGAACTCCCGGCAATGGCCGCCGTGCCAGACGGCCCTTGCTGTGGCTGGGTGGCGCCCGTGAGGAGAGCCCCTGATCGGAGTGGGTGGTATCAGGGCGGACGCTATGCAGATGAAACGCATACGGGTCCAAAACTCTGGCCGTTCTTCTGCGGCCGTCTCTCTGCGTGGTACTGATTCCTCAAGTGCTGCTTCTCTTGCCCCTTCGGCCTTCCCTTCCATGGCTACCCCCTGGGAAGAGGGTCAGGCCCGTCGTCTAGGGGCAAAACCTTTCCCCCGTTATCTAGTTTGCACCAGGACTGATGGGGATACTTTCACCAGTGTCAAACCTTTACCCTTTGTGGAACACATTGAAGACAAGTTCGGCGAAGTGGACTCCCTGAGCAAGATGCGGTCGGGTTCGTTGCTGATAAAAACCGCTTCAGCTGCCCAATCTGCGGCCCTTCGTGCCTGTACCCATCTTGGCACAATTCCTGTGTCCATTACCCCTCACCAGTCTCTAAATATGGTACAAGGTGTGATTTTTCACAGGGACCTCATCCTTCAAACTGATGAGGAACTTCGGGACAATCTCGGACGGCGGGGTGTTCACTTTGTTCGGCGTGTTCAGAAGGGTCCTAAAGATAATCGTATTGATACTGGTGCCTTTATCCTGGCCTTTGAAGGGGATACCCTTCCTGAGAAAGTTAAGATTATGGTGTATCGTTGTGATGTGAAGCCGTACATCCCACCTGCTATGAGGTGTTTTAAGTGCTTGCGTTTTGGCCACATGTCTTCTCGCTGTTCCCAGGACCCTCTCTGTGGTGACTGTGGACGTCCACTCCATGAGGGGAGTCCCTGTGTTCCCCCTCCTGTATGTGTAAATTGTCATGGTAGTCATTCTCCACGTTCACCAGATTGCCCAGTATATAAGAAAGAAAAAAAGATACAGGAGTATAAGTCCCTCGATCGTTTAAGCTACACAGAGGCCCGTAAGAAATATGCACGACTGCACCCTGTGTCCATGACATCTAGTTACGCCTTGGTTACATCTTCACCCCTTCCTCCCCCTTCCTTACCCCCATCCCGGACCCCTCTCCTCCCCCCCTCCCCTGCGGCTCCCACACCTTCCCCTCTGGGCGCTGCTCCCCCTCCCCAGCCGGAGAAGTGTCCCACTCCTTCGGCGTCTGCCGGTCAAGGGCGCCTCTCCAGAGATGCCCCTTCCCGGCACCTTCCAGGTCAAAGGTCTGCTGCCGCGCGGCGACCGCGAGAGCCGCGGACTGTGGGCCCGCAGGTCACCCGGTCTCTTTCTGTTCCTGATATTGCTGCAGCTGGCTCCTTTATGCCACACAGCCCTCCTCGTTCTCAGCCTGAAAAGAAGAAGAAACATAAGTCCCGGGACAAAGAGCCTCTGGTGTCACCGGAGGTCCCTTCCCCGACTTCACAACCGGATTCTGACCTGTCGTTCATGGATGTCGCCCCCTCCTTGTCGGTGACGGGTGGGGACCCGGCGGTATGACTGGTTTTAGCGTGTTCCGCCCTCATTTAACCCATCATTCTGTGGTTCTCCAATGGAATTGTAATGGCTACTATCGTCACCTTCCGGAATTGAAATCCCTTCTTTCGTCCTACTCTGCAGCTTGTGTGGTTCTCCAGGAATCTCATTTTACTGATGCTCACTCACCGGCCCTCCGTGGGTTCCGTGTTTTCTGTCGAAATCGGGTCGGACCCTTGCGGGCTTCTGGTGGCGTTTGTACGTTGGTCCGTACAGACATTGCAACCACGTGGATTCCTCTCCAAACTACATTGGAAGCGGTTGCTGTTAGGGTCCACTTAGACCCTGCAGTCACAGTTTGCAATCTTTATCTCCCTCCTGACAGGACACTTACACCTGCTGCCTTAACCACCCTTCTTCAGCAACTTCCTCCTCCCTTCCTCCTCCTTGGGGATTTTAATGCTCATCATCCTTTGTGGGGCAGTGCTCTTCCATCTCGACGAGGTCTTCTTATAGACCAATTTATTGCAGACCACGACCTGTGCCTTCTTAATGATGGCTCCCCTACTCATTTCAGTGCTGGTCATGGTACCTTTTCTGCCATTGATCTTTCTCTTTCTTCTCCCTCTCTCCTCCCTTCATTAAACTGGTCGCCACACGACGACCTTTGTGATAGTGACCATTTCCCGTTGATTATCACGCTCCCTTCCCGCTCCCCGATGGACAGATTACCTCGTTGGTCTTTCCACCGCGCCGATTGGCCTCTATACACTGCACAGGTCGAGTTTTCTCCCTCTTTGTCGGGTTGTATTGATGACGTCCTACGTGACGTGTCTGACGCGATTGTTCGCGCTGCTAACCTTGCTGTCCCGCGCTCATCTGGACCATTTCGTCGCCGGCAAGTCCCGTGGTGGAGTACGGCCATTGCCATTGCCATCCGTGATCGCCGTCGAGCTTTGCAACACTTCAAGAGGCACCCATCCGTAGCCAGCCTTACTACCTTTAAACGCCTTCGCGCTAAAGCCCGTTATTTAATCAAACAGAGCAAGCGGATATGTTGGGAACGATTCGTTTCTTCCCTTGGTTCCACTGTCCCTCTGTCACGGGTATGGGCTACACTTCGCTCTCTCCAAGGTTGCCATCGGCAGTCCACCCTCCCAGGCCTTCACCTCCCAGATGGCATTTGTACGGACCCATTAGTTCTCGCAGAACATCTTGCGACCCATTTTGCAGTGGCATCAGCGTCAGCCTCCTATCCAGCTGCATTCCTTCATCAAAAACAGCAGGCTGAAGCTCTCACCTTATGTTTTACCACTTGTGAGCCAGAATCATACAACGAACCTTTTACTGAATGGGAATTTCTTTCTGCTCTATCTTCTTCTCATGATACGGCCCCTGGCCCAGATTCCATTCATAACCAACTGCTTCAACATCTCAGTGCTCCACAACGGCAACATCTTCTTCGGGTGTTTAACCGTATCTGGCTCCAGGGTGACTTCCCTTCTCAGTGGAGGGATAGCATTGTGGTTCCTGTCCTTAAGCCTGGTAAGAACCCCCTATCTGTTGACAGCTATCGGCCAATTAGTTTGACCAATGTTGTTTGTAAGTTACTTGAACGGATGGTAGCCCGTCGGCTCACTTGGGTCCTCGAATCTCGGGATCTATTGTCCCCTTACCAGTGTGGCTTTCGAGAGGGACGATCTCCAATCGATCATTTACTTCGCTTGGAATCCGCAGTTCGGCAGGCTTTTTCCCAGCGCCGCCATTTGGTTGCAGTGTTTTTTGACCTTCGCAAGGCCTATGACACGGCCTGGCGCCATCACATCATACTAACCCTTCATCAGTGGGGTCTTCGGGGCCCACTCCCGATTTTTATCCGCCAGTTCCTGCTCCATCGGTCATTCAGAGTTCGAGTTGGTACTGCTTTTAGTTCTCCACGGACCCAGGAGACGGGCATCCCACAGGGTTCTGTCTTGAGTGTCCTTCTTTTCCTCATTGCTATCGGTGGACTTGTGGCCTCTGTCGGTCCCTTGGTCGCTCCTGCCCTGTATGTGGATGATTTCTGCATTTGGGTTAGTTCCTCCTCGATGGCATCTGCAGAAGGGCAGCTCCAGGTGGCTATACGGCGTGCCTCTGCATGGACCCACTCACACGGGTTTCAATTCTCTCCTTTAAAATCGCGGGTGGTCCACTTCTGTCGCCGTACTACGGTCCACCCTGATCCAGAGCTCTATCTCGACGCACAACGATTGCCTGTGGTCCCACAGTTTCGTTTCCTGGGTCTTCTTTTCGACAACAAGCTCACTTGGCTGCCCCATATCAGACTCCTGAAGGTAGGATGTTTCCGTAAACTCAATGTCCTTCGCTTCCTTGCCCACTCCTCTTGGGGTGCGGACCGTTCCCTCCTCCTCCGTCTTTATCGTGCTCTCGTTCTGTCTCGTTTGGACTATGGTTGTCAAGTTTATGGTTCAGCTGCTCCTTCCACACTGCACGTGCTGGATCCAGTCCACCATCGTGGTATCCGTTTGGCCACCGGTGCCTTCCCTACTAGCCCTGTTGATAGTCTCCTGGTTGAAGCTGGGATCCCCCCCCTTTCTGTTCGGCGGTCCCAGCTTCTGGTGTCTTATGCCCTCACTATCCGTTCTTCTCCCACTCACCCTTCCTATTCTATCCTGTTCCCAGACCATGGACGTCGCCCACCCGACTCCCGCCCTCGGGCGGGTTTACCGGTTGGACTGCGCCTTGCGTCTCTTTACCATCATTTTCCGCTTCCTTCTTTGTCCTGTCTCCCTCGCTTCCTCCCCTCCACCCCTCCTTGGTTAGTTCCTCGGCCTCGACTTCGGATGAATCTCCGCCGCGGACCGAAAGATTCCATCCCCCCGGTGGTGTTCCGTACATTTTTCCGCCAAATTTTATGGGAGTTTCGGGATGCTGTTGTTTTTTACACTGATGGCTCTAAATCTGCTGATCATGCTGGGTATGCCTTCACGTCCTCTGTTGGAACGGAAAATCATCTGCTGCCACCTACATGTGGGGTGTTTACTGCGGAATTGATGGCAATTTCCCGGGCCCTTACCTTTATTAAACAATCCCAACACAATCGCGTTCTGTTATGTACGGACTCGATGAGTGGCCTTCTTGCTATTGACCGGTGTTTTTCGCGCCATCCATTGGTCTCTGCCATCCATGACCATCTCGCTGATATTCACCGTGCTGCTTGTTCTATTGACTTCCTTTGGGTCCCTGGCCATGTGGGTATCCCGGGTAATGAGCTCGCTGATCGTTTGGCTGGGGGAGCAGTTACTTACCCCCCGTTTTCCGTAACCCCTCCTGCAGCGGATTTACGGCTTCACATCAAATCCCACTTCGCACAGTCATGGGCCAATTCTTGGGAGGCTACTCCACTGTCTAATAAACTTCGTGCAATTAAGGTGACACCAGGCCCATGGCGTTCTTCCTTTCGCCTCTCCCGAAAGGACTCTACTACACTGTGTCGTCTCCGCATTGGCCATACCAGGCTGACCCATGGTTTTCTTTTGCGTGATGAGCCACCCCCGCTTTGTGGTTGTGGAGCCTTCCAGTCAGTGGCCCACATTTTGGTTGAATGCCCCCTTCTTTTGGCTCTGCGTGCTAAGTACAGACTCCCCCACACTTTACCTTTGATATTGGCTGACGATTCCCGGATGGTCTCTCTGGTTCTCGGTTTCCTCCGGGAGAGTGGTTTTTATTCTCAGTTTTAAAGTTTTTAATCTCTCTCTGGTGTTGGGGCAGGGCGGTGAGTGTTTGGGTTTCTCCCACTGTAGGCAGTGTTCAGAGATTCCCGATTCACCTCCCTGACTGGAATCCTCTATTCTTCCCCTTTTACTCTGTTTTTACCCCTTCTTTTTAAGGCTTGGTTAGTCTTTCTATTCCCATACGTACTTTCTGCATTATAGCAGTTGTACCTTTTAAGTCACAGGTGGTCTTGCCTATGCTGCTTCAGCATAGTGTTGGGTTCGTTTCTCTTGCCAACTTCCCTCATTTGTTTTTACCAATGACAACGTGACTGCCCTTTTACGTTTTTCCCTTTTTCCGTTTTATGGTTCTGACTTTTCTGAGATGTCTCGTTAGCAGAATGGAGTATATTTGAAACAAGGGACTGATGACCTCGCTGTTTGGTCCCTTACACCTCAAACAACCAACCAACCAACCAACTAGTATGACCGGTGTAGCTTCAGACTCTCTCGGTACGTACATATCATTCATCGCGAGACTTGTTGTATTGTATCACCATAATCTAGATGGAATCTAATTCATAAACAGTGTGGACCGGAAGAATTGTTCAATTAAGTGTTTTTGCTTCGCTAAACGAAGGATATCGACTTCTTTGTTAATTTTTGTTTCAGAAGAACCTTGCAATGTTTTACGGCAATTTTCTTCAGAAATGAGAAAGCAGGTCTAATAGACTTAGTGTACGATGTACACTACTGGCCATTAAAATTGCTACACCACGAAGATGACGTGCTAAATTTTACCGACAGAAAGAAGATACTGTGATATGCAAATGATTAGCTTTTCAGAGCATTCACACAAGGTTGGCGCCGGTGGCGAAACCTACAACGTGCTGACATGAGGAAAGTTTCCAACCGATTTCTCATAAACAAACAGCATTTGACCGGCGTTGCCTGGTGAAATGTTGTTGTGATGCCTCGTGTAAGGAGGAGAAATGCGTACCATCATGTTTCAGACTTTGATTGTACCCTATCGCGATTGCAATTTATCGTTTCCCGACATTGCTGCTCGTGTTGGTCGAGATCCAATGACAGCAGAATATGAAATCGGTGGGTTCAGGATGGTAATACGGAACGCCGTGCTGGATCCCAACGGCCTCGTATCACTAGCAGTCGAGATGACAGGCATCTTATCTGCATGACTGTAACGGATCGTGTAGCCACGTCTCGATCCCTGAGTCAACAGATGGGGACGTTTGCAAGACAACAACCATCTGCAAGAACAGTTCGACTACGTTTGCAGCAGCATGTACTATCGGCTCGGAGACCGTGGCTGCGGTTACCCTTGACGCTGTATCGCAGACAGGAGCGCCTGCGATGGTGTACTCAACGACGAACCTGGGTGCACGAATGGCAAAACGTCATTTTTTCCGGATGGATCCAGGTTCTGCTTACAGGACCATGATGGTCGCATCCGTGTTTGGCGACATCGCGGTGAACGCACATTGGAAGCCTGATTTCGTCATCGCCATACTGGCGTATCACCCGGTGTGATGGTATGGGGTGCCATTTTTTACACGTCTCGGTCACCTCTTGTTCGCATTGACGGCACTTCGAACAGTGGACGTTACATTTCAGATGTGTTATGACCCGTGGCTGTAGCCTTCATTCGATCCCTGCGAAACCCTACATTTTAGCAGGATAATGCACGACCGCATGTTGCAGGTCCTGTACGGTCCTTTCTGGATACAGAAAAGTGTTCGATTGTTGCCCTGGCCAGCACATTCTCCAGATCTCTCACTAACTGAAAACGTCTTGTCAATGGTGACCGAGCAACTAGCTCCTCACAACACACCAGTCGCTAATCTTGATGAACTGTGGTACCGTGTTGAAGCTGCATGGGCAGCTGTACCTGTACACGCCATCCAAGCTCTGTTCCACTCAATGCCCTGGCGTATCAAGGCCGTTATTACGGCCAGAGGTGGTTGTTCTGGGTACTGATTTCTCAGGATCTATGCACGCAAATTGCTTGAAAATGTAATGATATGTCAGTGCTAGTATAATATACTTGTCCAATGAATACACGTTTATCATCTACATTTCTTCTTGGTGTAGCAATTTTAGTAGCCAGTAGTGTAGTTGTTCTGCGATCTTTGCTGAAATAAGTCTCCCTCCCTCTTTAAAGTGCGGTGGCTAACCATTAAGATGACGGTCATATTATTTGGCATTACGGCATGAGAGCTAACAGAGCGTCCGACGCGTCGGCGCCTGCAGGCTCGGCCACCGCCCGCCCTTCCACGCACAGTGGTCCGGGGTTTTACTTTCCCCCCCCCCCCCCCCCCTTCCTCGGCCCTTCCCATCCCTTCCCTTCACTGCCGTCAGCGCTGCCCCTGCCCTGTCTCCAACTTCTTAATTGGACCCTGGCTCGGGCCAGCCCTCAAGGGCGGCGTCAATCCCTCAGGCGCTGGACGGCACGGCAAAGCTCCTTTCGGCTGCCCGTCGACGAGGGACTCTCCCGCCAGCAGCGGGGAATTCCCCGGCTGGCGAGAAAATTCGCCGCGGAAGCCCGTCGCGGACCGAGGGAAAAGTCCGCCCACGCGTGACCGACACACAGTCAGCGTACGACATAGCACGGCGGAAGCTGCCTGCACCGGTAAGAGAAATACTGGTCGCATCCGTTAGTTGTTATATAATTTCATAACCGATTTGACAATGTTGACTGGAATACTCTCTTTCAAATTATGAAGGTAGCAGGGTTAAAATACAGGGAGCGACAGGCTGTTTACAATTTGTACAGAAACCAGATGGCAGTTATAAGAGTCGAGGGACATGAAAGGGAAGCAGTGGTTGGGAAGGGAGTGAGAGAGGGTTGTAGCCTATCCCCGATGTTATTCAATCTGTATATTGAGCAAGCAGTAAAGGAAACAAAAGAAAAATTCGGAGAAGTATTAAAATCCATGGAGAAGAAATAAGAACTTTGAGGTTCACCGATGACATTGTAATTCTGTCAGAGACAGTAAAGGACTTGGAAGGGCAGTTGAACGGAATGGGTAGTGTCCTGACAGGAGGATATAAGATGAACATCAACAAAATCAAAACGAGAATAATGGAATGTAGTTGAATTAAATCGGGTGATGCTGCGGGAATTAGATTAGGAAATGAGACACTTAAAGTAGTAAAGGAGTTTCGCTATTTGGCGAGCAAAATAACTGATGATGGTCGAAGTAGAGAGGATATAAAATGTAGACTAGCAATGGCAAGGAAAGCGTTTGTGAAGAAGAGAAATTTGTTAACATCGAGTAAAGATTTAAGTGTCAGGAAGTCGTTTCTGAAAGTATTTGTATGGAGTGTAGCCATGTATGGAAGTGAAACGTGTACAATGCGTAGTTTGGACAAGAAGCGAATAGAAGCTTTCGAAATGTGGTGCTACAGAAGAATACTGAAGATTAGATGGGTAGATCACGTAAGTAATGAGGAGGTATTGAATGTAATTGGGGAGAAGATAAGTTTGTGGCACAACTTAACTAGAAGAAGGGATCGGTTGGTAGGGCATGTTCTGAGGCATCAAGGGATCACCAATTTAATATGGCTCTGAGCACTATGGGACTTAACATCTATGGTCATCAGTCCCCTAGAACTTAGAACTACTGAAACCTAACTAACCTAAGGACATCACACAACACCCAGTCATCACGAGGCAGAGAAAATCCCTGACCCCGCCGGGAATCGAACCCGGGAACCCGGGCGCGGGAAGCGAGAACGCTACCGCACGACCACGAGCTGCGGACACCAATTTAATATTGGAGGGCAGCGTGGAGGGTAAAAATCGTAGAGGGAGACCAAGAGATGAATACATTAAACAGATTCAAAAGGATGTAGGTTGCAGTAGGTGCTGGGAGATGAAGAAGCTTGCACAGGATAGAATAGCATGGAGAGCTGCATCAAACCAGGCTCAGGACTGAAGACCACAACAACAACAACAACAACAACAACAACAACAGCCGATTATTGAAGCGAAGTCATTTGCAATACTCAGCGACAGACACTTGAATCTGGCCAAAATCATATGAATATCATTTGCTTGTACATAAGACATATTTATGACAATAGTACAACGTTGCTGTCTGCATACTGATTCCATTCATATTGAGAGGCACCCACGTGCCTTGCTCATACTGTGGCATCAAGCAGTCAGGCCTGCAAGATGAGTGGTCTGCCAAGCGAGTGGATTCATTCTTATTTATCGAGTAATATGATCTCTCGTACTCTCTATTAAGTTACAAATTATCCTCCTGTGTGAATAATACGCAACGGAAAGACGCATCTGACTATCAGTAATTTACAGAACTCTGACTGTTCACTACGCACTGGCAATACCACATTTTCTTTCGTTTTTATTTAACGGCTTTTATCAACACGTGGCCACTGCACTGAATATGAGTGGCGCACACATTATAAATTCTGGATATCATGACAACATACAATTCGAAGGAAAAGGCCACCAATCTTTTTCTTTTCACTATCTTATTTATTCCGATAAATTCTATAACCTAAACACACAAATTCTATAACCTACAACAATAACAAATGAGAAATTCCGCCTAGTGGGCATGGCTTAACATTGGTGATTCTCTACCTTATGGTCTCGTAATTACTTAATGCTACAGTGCACTTTCTGGATAGGATGGTGGATCTTTTATTATTTCTCACACTTCGACTCTCACAATCATCATCACGAAACTTTCCTCCAGACCGAGCAGTACAAAAGGAACACACATAACCCACTAATCTTTTGAAACTACCTCGCTACTCTCCCATGCAAACCACACATACCCAAATTACATGACATACACCACACTACAATATGAAATACTACACAGGGAATAGTCACAACATTATCACTTTCAGCTTTCCCACTTCAATTAATATTTATCCCAGTTTCACACGACACTGCCCCACTTCGTAATTCTACTTTCCTACTATGAACTCTGGAGATATATGCACGTCTTCCTGTGCAATACATGCCAAGTGGCGTTGCTGGATAGACAGCCGACTCACCTTGCTTCTCTCTCAGAGTTTGATAGTTTGAATCAAGCGTCACACGGAATCATATCATGCAAAGTAATATTAAGAACATATTCATCACACACGCGAGTCCTCAACTGATACCATGGACGAGTACTTCTCTTTACCCTTTGTCTCATACACAGATTGAGACTCACACAGTACTCACCACGTGGAAGTACTCGTCTCTAATTTCAAGTCCTGCACACGCCATTTCTGAAATATTTCAACTTATAGTACACATGCTAATTCTTAAATATTTCAACTTATTGTACACACGCTAGTAATTCAGCTTAACTTAAGCACACGGAAGTATTTCAACTTATTGCTACACGTGGTTTCATTGTGACCGTTGGTCACTTCCGAAGATTACTACAATCCCATTAATATCACCTGCCTGACATTTAATTCTCCCCACAAAAGTTCCTGAAATAGAGAAATTATTATTTCAAACTACTCTTAAATATTCCACATGCATACCATGTCTCCACTCTTTTGTCTTTACGGAGCACAACTAAAACAGGTCTTAACAGCACAAGATCCAGCGGCAGAGTGCTGAAACATGGCCGTTCTTGAGGTCCTCTCGCACCTCTGCTGAAGTGGGGGAGCACCTTGTTACTGTATTGGTCAGCCACATTTCAGGTCCTCAAAGCTCAGGTAAATTTCATCTCTTTGGTCCCACCAAAGGTGGCCAAAGGATCGACTCAAAGATGATCATATATTCACATTCACTATCTGCGGTTAGCAGACTACCATACATTCATTCATTTCAAAGGTCTCACCAAACTGGATGTAGGGATTTACTGTGTGGGAGTGCACATGTGATCAATTAAATAAATAAATTGTCATTCTTTCCCACACTGGTATCCGGCGTCGCTGTATTAATTGAAATTGAGTTATTATTAGAAAAAATATGTCGTTCAGACAAGTATAATGAAGTATTTTGTACCTATTTTCAATGTCGGGCGGTACTGTACCCTTTCAATATCATAGAATCCTTCCGAAATTGTATTTTAAGATTAGTGTAAGAAATACATATTTAAAACTTCCTGGAAGATTAAAACTCGGGACCTTTACCTTTTGTGGGCAAGTGCTCACACTCCGCTTCAGAGTGAAAATCTCATTCTGGAAATACGTATTTCCAATATTGAAACCATTTTAATTCTTCAGCCATTATTCTGATACCATGAACTGAGAATCGATAACTATGAAGACCACAGTAAGCCAACAGGTTCCAAGGGAAACCAACTCATTTCACTAATTTGAAAATTATATCACACAGATACGAACAAAGGAACCTGATGTGTAACGGTTAGATTCAATTCAAAGCCTACTTTGGAATCTAACGTATGTTCATGTGGAGAATAAAATCATCCGTATTAATATTACTAACATACAAATCAGAGTATTGAATCCCCATAACTTCGGATATTACAGACTGGCAAAACCTAAGAATAGTTTTTTTACAATCAGCATGAAAATTTATCAGAGACGTAATATAAACCCACAAGGTGGATTTGCGGAGTATTTGTGCTATTACACACGACACATGAATTCTCAGTCCTTCTAGATTTCCTAAAAATTTTTTTCGCTAATATTAGATAACACTCCTCGCACACTGTCACTTTTGAAACATCTGCTCACAGTCTAATGAATATTAATCAACTATTCGTATACATAAGTCATCGACCGCTTCAGTTCTGAAGCTTCATTTTTTTGTAGTTTGTAAATATGTGCTCCAGTTGCCGCGTAATGATTATGTATGTATGTTTATATGTATGTATGTATGTATGTATGTACGTGTTGAACCGGGGAGTTAGAAACGACGTAGCCCTCAGTGGTTCACAACCCCACAACAGGGTACAGTAGTCCACTCGCCCCACTGCCGCCCCACACCGAACCCAGGGTTACTGTGCGGTTCGGCCCCCAGTGGACAGCCCCGGGAACGTCTCAGCCCAGACGAGTGCAACCCGAAATGTTTGCGAAGTAGAGTAGTTATGGTGTCTACATCTACATCTACATTTATACTCCGCAAGCCACCCAACGGTGTGTGGCGGAGGGCACTTTACGTGCCACTGTCATTACCTGCCTTTCCTGTTCCAGTAGCGTATGGTTCGCGGGAAGAACGACTGTCTGAAAGCCTCCGTGCGCGCTCTAATTTCTCTAATTTTACATTCGTGATCTCCTCGGGAGGTATAAGTAGGGGGAAGCAATATATTCGATACCTCATCCAGAAACGCACCCTCTCGAAACCTGGCGAGCAAGCTACACCGCGATGCAGAGCGCTTCTCTTGCAGACTCTGCCACTCGAGTTTGCTAAACATCACAACGCTATCACAGTTACCAAATAACCATGTGACGAAACGCGCCGCTCTTCTCTGGATCTTCTCTATCTCCTCCGTCAACCCGATCTGGTACTGGTCCCACACTGACGAGCAACACTCAAGCATAGGTCGAACGAGTGTTTTGTAAGCCACCTCCTTTGTTGATGGACTACATTTTCTAAGGACTCTCCCAATGAATCTCAACCTGCTACCCGCCTTACCAACAATTAATTTTATATGATCATTCCACTTCAAATCGTTCCGCACGCATACTCCCAGATATTTTACAGAAGTAACTGCTACCAGTGTTTGTTCCGCTATCATATAATCATACAATAAAGGATCCTCCTTTCTATATATTCGCAATACATTACATTTGTCTATGTTAAGGATCAGTTGCCACTCCCTGCACCAAGTGCCTATCCGCTGCAGATCTTCCTGCATTTCGCTACAATTTTCTAATGCTGCAACTTCTCTGTATACTACAGCATCATCCGCGAAAAGCCGCATGGAACTTCCGACACTATCTACTGGGTCATTTATATATATTGTGAAAAGCAATGGTCCCATAACACTCCCCTGTGGCACGCCAGAGGTTACTTTAACGTCTGTGGACGTCTCTCCATTGAGTAGAATATGCTGTGTTCTGTTTGCTAAAAACTCTTCAATCCAGCCACACAGCTGGTCTGATATTCCGTAGGCTCTTACTTTGTTTATCAGGCGACAGTGCGGAACTGTATCGGACGCCTTCTGGAAGTCAAGAAAAATAGCATCTATCTGGGAGCCTGTATCTAATATTTTCTGGGTCTCATGAACAAATAAAGCGAGTTGGGTCTCACACGATCGCTGTTTCCGCAATCCATGTTGATTCCTACATAGTAGATTCTGGGTTTCCAAAAACGACATGATACTCGAGCAAAAAACATGTTCTAAAATTCTACAACAGATCGACGTCAGAGATATAGGTCTATAGTCTTGCGCATCTGCTCGACGACCCTTCTTGAAGACTGGGACTACTTGTGCTGTTTTCCAATCATTTGGAGCCTTCCGTTCCTCTAGAGACTTGCGGTACACGGCTGTTAGAAGGGGGGCAAGTTCTTTCGCGTACTCTGTAGAATCGAATTGGTATCCCGTCAGGTCCAGTGGACTTTCCTCTGTTGAGTGATTCCAGTTGCTTTTCTATTCCTTGGACACTGATTTCGATGTCAGCCATTTTTTCGTTTGTGCGTACGCGTACTTGGAGACAGTGTTTGCGCAGCAATCGCCGACATATTGTAACGGGGGCCGAATAAGGGGAACCAGCCCGCGTTCGCCGAGGCAGACGGGAAACCGCTTTAAAAACTATCCACAGGCTGGCCGGCACGCCGGACCTCGACACTGATCCGCCAGGTGGAATCTTGCCGAGGATCGGTACACCTTCCCGCTCGGGAAGTAGTGCGTTAGACTGCACGGCTAGCCGGTTGGGCTCGTGTCTGACTAACTCCGGCATGTTTAGAACCAAATTCCGTTGATGAAAGAGATTCTTTCAGAGTTTCTTACCTCGCCTGGAAGTCAAAGTTCCTTAACATTACAAAGTTCAACCTCAAACTGAAGAATGTAATTTCAAAAAGTTCACGGGTCGATCCCCGTGTTTCGCTAAGGCAGTATACCGAGTCTACGTAAAAGCTGTGAAATTCGTAGAAAGACGGCACTCGCTTCTGTTGTTCATAATATCAAAGACATTACTACCCAGTAAAATGTTTAACTGTGCCACCCACACGGAGCGAGGTGGCGCAGTGTTTAGCACACTGGACTCGCACTCGGAATTACGACTTTTCAATCACACGTCCGGCCATCCTGATTTAGGTTTTCCATGATTTCCCTAAATCGCTTTAAGCAAATTCTGGGACGCTTCCTTTGAAAGGGTACGGTCGACTTCCTGCCCCATCCTTCACTAATCCGATGAGACCGATGACCTCACTGTTTGGTCTCTTACCCTTACCCGGTGCGGATGCCAAATACTCAAAGCAGTATACTCGTCCAGTATGCGGTCTCCTTTATAGATGAACAACACTTTCCTAAAATTCTCTCAACAAACTGATGCCGACCATTCGCCTTCCCTACCACAATCCCGACATGCTCGTTCTATTTCATATAGCTTCGCAGCGTTACATCTGTATGTTTATACGACGTGACTGTGTGAAGCAGGACACTACTACTACTGTATCTGAACATTACAGGTTCGTTTCTCCCACTCATCATTTTTCTACGTTAAGAGCCAGCTGTCATCCATCACACCATTCAGAAAGTTTGTCTAGGTTAATTTGTATCTACCTTCTGTCACTTGTCTTCGACGCTTTCCCGTACACAACAGCATCATCAGCGAACGGCCGCAGATTGCCGCTCACCCTGCGAGATGATTTATATACGAGGGTAGTTCAATAAGTAATGCAACAGATTTTTTTTCTGAAACAGGGGTTGTTTTATTCAGCATTGAAATACACCAGGTTATTCCCCAATCTTTTAGCTACACAACACTATTTTTCAACGTAATCTCCATTCAATGCTACGGCCTTACGCCACCTTGAAATGAGGGCCTGTATGCCTGCACGGTACCATTCCACTGGTCGATGTCGGAGCCAACGTCGTACTGCATCAATAACTTCTTCATCATCCGCGTAGTGCCTTCCACGGATTGCATCCTTCATTGGGTCAAACATATGGAAATCCGACGGTGCGAGATCGGGGCTGTAGGGTGCATGAGGAAGAACAGTCCACTGAAGTTTTGTGAGCTCCTCTCGGGTGCGAAGACTTGTGTGAGGTCTTGCGTTGTCATGAAGAAGGAGAAGTTCGTTCAGATTTTTGTGCCTACGAACACGCTGAAGTCTTTTCTTCAATTTCTGAAGAGTAGCACAATTCACTTCAGAGTTGATCGTTTGACCATGGGGAAGGACATCGAACAGAATAACCCCTTCAGCGTCCCAGAAGACTGTAACCGTGACTTTACCAGCTGAGGGTATGGCTTTAAACTTTTTCTTGGTAGGGGAGTGGGTGCGGCGCCACTCCATTGATTGCCGTTTTGTTTCAGGTTCGAAGTGATGAACCCATGTTTCATCGCCTGTAACAATCTTTGACAAGAAATTGTCACCCTCAGCCACATGACGAGCAAGCAATTCCGCACAGATGGTTCTCCTTTGCTCTTTATGGTGTTCGGTTAGACAACGAGGGACCCAGCGGGAACAAACCTTTGAATATCCCAACTGGTGAACAACTGTGACAGCACTACCAACAGAGATGTCAAGTTGAGCACTGAGTCGTTTGATGGTGATCCGTCGATCATCTCGAACGAGTGTGTTCGCACGCTCCGCCATTGCAGCAGTCACAGCTGTGCACGGCCGGCCCGCACGCGGGAGATCAGACAGTCTTGCTTGACCTTGCGGCGATGATGACACACGCCTTGCCCAACGACTCACCGTGCTTTTGTCCACTGCCAGATCACCGTAGACATTCTGCAAGCGCCTATGAATATCTGAGATGCCCTGGTTTCCCGCCAAAAGAAACTCCATCACTGCCCGTTGTTTGCAACGCACATCCGTTACAGACGCCATTTTAACAGCTCCGTACAGCGCTGCCACCTGTCGGAAGTCAATGAAACTATACGAGACGAAGCAGGAATGTTTGAAAATATTCCACAAGAAATTTCCGGTTTTTTCAACCAAAATTGGCCGAGAAAAAAAATGTGTTACATTACTTATTGAACTGCCCTCGTACTTACAAAATAGCAACGGTCATATCACACTTCCCTGGGGCACTCCTGATGTTACCCCTGCGCCCGACGAACACCCGCCGTCGAGGAAAACAGACTGGGTTCTGCTACTTCAGAAGTCTCCAAGCTACTCACATACACTATGTGATCAAAAGTATCCGGACACCTGGCTGAAAATTAAGCACTCCATCCATAATGCTGGAATTCAATATGGTGTTGGCCCAACCTTAGTCTTGATGACAGCTTCCACTCACGCAGCCATATGTTCAGTCAGGTGCTGGCCGGTTTCTTGGGAATGGCAGCCCATTCTACACGGAGTCCAGCACTGAGGAGAGGCATCGATGTCGGTCGGTGAGGCCTGGCACGAAGTCGACTTTCCAAAACATCCCAACATCCCAAACGTGTTCTATACGGTTCAAGTCAGGACTCTGTGCGGGCTAGTTCATTACAGGGATGTTATTCTCGTGTAACAACTCCGCCACAGGCCATGCATTATGAAAAGGTGATCTGTCGTTTTCAAAGGTACAGTCACCATCCCCGAATTGCTCTTCAACAGTGAGAAGCAAGAGGGTACTTAAAACATCAATGTAGGCCTATGCTGTGATAGTGCCACGCAAAACAAAAATGGGATGCTAGCCCCCTTCCATCAAAAATACGACCACACTATAACACCACTGCCTCCGAATTTTACTGTTGGCACTACACACGTTGGCAGAATACGTGCACCTGGCATTCGCCATACCCACACCCTACCATCGGATCGCCACATTGTGTACCGTGATTCGTCACTCCACGCAACGTTCTTCCACTGTTCAATCGTCCAATGTTTACACTCCTTACATCAAGCGAGGCGTCGTTAGGTATTTACTGCCGCAATGTGTGGCTTATGAGCAGCCGCTCGACCATGAAATCCATGTTTTTTCGCCTGCCGCCTAACTGTCATAGTACTTGCAGTGAATCCTGCTGCAGTTGCGAATTCCTGTTTGATAATCTAAATAGATGTCTGCCTATTACGCATTACGACCCTCTTCAACTGTCGGCGGTCTCTGTCAGTCAACAGACGACTGTACGCTTTTGTGCTGTACACGTCCCTTCACGTTTCCAATTCACTATCAGATCGGAAACAGTGGACCCAGGGATGTTTAGGAGTGTGGAAGTCTGGCGTACAGACATATGACACAAGTGACACCCAATCACCTGACCATGTTCGTAGTCCATGAGGTCCGCGGAGCAAACCATTCTGCTCTCTCACGATGTATAATGACTACTGAGGTCGCTGATATGGAGTACCTGGCAGTAGGTAGCAGTACAATGCACCTAATATGAAAAACTTATGTTTTTGGGGGTGTATCTAGAAGCCTTTTCCGGGTGCACGTACCTTCGTTAACAGCCTGCAGAGGGTTACCGCGTGGAATGCTTTTCGGATACCTAGAAAAATGGCCCTTCATCCATATTTCGCATTATATCATGTGAGAAAAGAGAAAACTGATTTTCGGACGAGCGATGCTTTCTAAAGCCGTACTGATTCGTAGACGTGAGCTTCTCGGTCTCTAGAAAATTTATTATATTTGAACTCATAATATGATATAGAATTCCGCAGCAAATCGATGTTGACTTCAAATGGTTCAAATGGCTCTGAGCACTATGGGACTCAATTGCTGAGGTCATTAGTCCCCTAGAACTTAGAACTAGTTAAACCTAACTAACCTAAGGACATCACAAACATCCATGCCCGAGGCAGGATTCGAACCTGCGACCGTAGCGGTCTTGCGGTTCCAGACTGCAGCGCCTTTAACCGCACGGCCACTTCGGCCGGCGGTAAATCGATGTTGGTCTGCGTTTATTTCGGTCGCTTGGCATTTCGCACTGGTCGACAGATTTGTGATAAATGCAAACTAAGCAAAGGTCCAATGGCCCCTAGAGTACATTTTGTAAAACCAAACTGAAATTCCATCCGAACGTGGGCGACTTCTTTGAATATGTGAATTAAACGGCTGTATCTTTTATTTACATTGATTCAGAAGCTTAAATTTCTTACACCGCCAAGGAACCCTAGACCTTACTATGTGACATAAATCTGAACTTAATACGTCAGCCTGTTCCTGAGAAAACGAAAAGGCATTTCGTGTTACGTAATTTCAGCTTAAAGTTTGAGGACATTATTTCACTTGTATTGCGATACTTTGCTTCTTGCGAAAAATCGTAGACGTGACATAAATTTCAGCATGATACGTCTACTTGTTACTGGTAAAAATATTTTTAACAGACAGACAGACAACAAACTCATCCTATAAGGGTTCCGTCCTTACAGATTGAGGTACGGACCCCAAAAAGCAATTTTTCTTACAAGGGAACCTCCACATCGCACCCCCCTCAGATTTAGTTATAAGTTGGCACAGGGATAGGCCATGTAAAACTGAACACAGATCAATCGAGAAAACAGGAAGAAGTTGTGTGGAACTATGAAAAAATAAGCAAAATATACAAACTGAGTGGTCCATGCGCAATGTATGCAACATTTAGGAGAGTGCCAGCTTACGAGCGCCGTGGTCCCGTGGTTAGCGTGAGCAACTGCGAAACGAGAGGTCCTCGGTTCGAATCTTCTCTCGAGAGAAAAGTTTCATTTTTTATTTTCAGACAATTATCAAAGTTCAGGCTCTCACACATAATCAACTTCGCTCTCCAAAATTCCAGGGCGTGTTCAGATTTGCTTGGACATATGCACAGTTTTACGGTCTACACACGGAAACATTGGAGAACATAAAAAACATATGTTTTGACAGAGCACAGGGAAAACTGTGCGACTGTGAAACTATTGTATTCATTTGTTGCAGTTTATGTGACAAACTCTTGTGTTTTCATCACTTTTTTGGGAGTGATTATCACATCCACAAGAAAACCTAAATCGGGCAAGGTAGATGAATCTTTTTACCCATTCGCCTAGTGTGCAAGTTAGGTGGGTCGACAACATATTCCTGTCATGTGACGCACATGCCGTCACCAGTGTCGTATAGAATATATGAGACGTGTTTTCCTGTGGAGGAATCGGTTGACCTATGAACTTGTGATCAAATGTTTTCGGTTCCCATTGGAGAGGCACGTCCTTTCGTCTACTAATCGCACGGTTTTGCGGTGCGGTCGCAAAACACAGACACTAAACTTATTACAGTGAACAGAGACGTCAATGAATGAACGGTCAGATCGTAACTTTGCGAAAATAAAGAAAGTAAAATTTTCACTTGAGGGAGGACTCGAACCCAAGACCTCTTGTTTCGCGGTTGCTCACTCTAACCACGGGACCACGGCGCTCGTGAGGTTATATGGTCCTTGATATTGCCTATCTTGTTCATGGACTACTCAGTTTGTATATTTTGCTTATTTTTTCATAGTTCCACACAACTTCTTCCTGTTTCCTCGATTGATCTGTGTTCAGTTTTTCAAGGCCTATCCACTGTGTCAATTTATAACTAAATCTGAGGGGGGTGCAATGGGGAGGTTCCCTTGTTAGGAGGAAAATTATGAATGTGAGGGTAAACTAAGACGCCGAGACGGGGAAACCCCCTTAAGATCAAATTGTGGTTGCTACTTGCCTGCTAGACCATTCGAAATGCGTGTCCGATCGGCGTGTCATTGACGCGGCCACGGTGTGCCAGAGACAGGGCGAATGGCCTTCGTACAGCTTGGCGGAAATTCCAGGAAATGACGGACATGATCTCGTTTGATGACACAGTCTCTCTCGCGGCTTGCTCAGCTAATCGTCATCCCCTCTGGTGCGTGACGTCCGCGAAATTGCAATATG